>NC_053393.1:332282325-332597337 GCF_905171765.1 Bufo bufo
CGGCATTGAATTTGGGCAAGTTAACACATGTGCCGTTCATGGCACATGTGTTGAATCTGATCGTACAATGCTTTGTGTATAAGTACCCAGGCTTACAGGACGTCCTCAAGCAGGCCAGGAAGGTGTGTGGCCATTTCAGGCATTCCTACACGGCCATGGCGCACTTTTCCGATATTCAGCCGCGAAACAACATGCCAGTGAGGCGCTTGATTTGCGACAGTCCGACACATTGGAATTCAACACTCCTAATGTTTGACCGCCTGCTCCAACAAGAAATAGCCGTCAACGAGTATTTGTATGACCGGGGTGCTAGGACAGCCTCTGCGGAGCTGGGTATTTTTTTCCACGTTACTGGACGCTCATGCGGAATGCCTGTAGGCTCATGTGTCCTTTTGAGGAGGTGACAAACCTAGTCAGTCGCACCGAAGGCACCATCAGCGACCTCATCCCATTTGTTTTATTTCTGGAGCGTGCCCTGCAAAGAGTGCTGGATCAGGCCGTAGATGAGCGTGAAGAGGAAGAGTAAGAGTTGTGGTTACCATCACCACAAGAAACAGTCTTATCATCATCGCTTGCTGGACCTGCGGCAAAGCTGGAAGAGGAGTCTGAGGAAGAGGAGTCAGAGGAGGAATGTGGCTTTGAGGAGGAGGAAGACCAACCACAGCAGGCATCCCAGAGTGCTCTTTGTCACCTATCTGGGACCTGTGGTGTTGTACGTGGCTGGGGGGGAAGAACAGACCTTCAATGAGATCAGTGAGGATGACGAACCGGACATGAGTAGCTCAGCATCCAACCTTGTGCAAATGGGGTCTTTCATGCTGTCATGCCTGTTTAGGGACCCTCGTATAAAATGGCTAAAGGAGAACGACCTGTACTGGGTGGCCACGCTACTAGACCCCCGGTATAAGCAGAAAGTGCCTGAAAAGTTACCGAATTACCGGAAGTCGGAAAGGATGCAGCAGTTCCAAAACAAGTTAAAAAGTATGCTTTACACAGCGTATAAGGGTGATGTCACAGCACAACGGGAATCTAACAGGGGAAGAGGTGAAAGTAATCCTCCTCCTACCACGACCACGCCGGCAAGGACAGGACGCTTTACAGACGTGTTGTTGGTGGAGGACATGCAGAGCTTTTTAAGTCCTACGCATCGCCACAGCCCTTCGGGGTCCACCCTCAGAGAACGACTCCACCGACAGGTAGCAGACTACCTCGCCTTAACTGCAGATATCGACATTCTGAGGAGCGATGAACCCCTTGACTACTGGGTGTGCAGGCTTGACTTGTGGCCTGAGCTATCCCAATTTGCGATAGAACTTCTGGCCTGCCCAGCTTCAAGTGTCTTGTCAGAAAGGACCTTCAGTGCAGCAGGAGGTATTGTCACTGAGAAGAGAAGTCGCCTAGGTCAAAAAAGTCTAGATTACCTCACCTTTATTAAGATGAATGAGGCATGGATCCCGAAGGGACTGACAGTGGGGGATGCATTTGACTAAAAAAGGCCTGATGAGATGCCTTGGGCTAAAAATTGTCCCCTCCCCACGCTTCTGTATTTAATCTCTGCATGCCGGATGACCTGCGTGACTTCTCCGCCACCAACTAGGGTTCAAGCCGCAATGTTTTAGTACACTTTCTGCCTGGAAAACATCAATTTTTCCGGCCGCTGCTACAGCAGCAGCTGCAACAATACCAAATTTTTCAGGCATGTGTACATGCCTAATTTTTCTGGCCTCTGGTGCTGAACTGTGGCTGCAAAAACAAAACAATAAAAAAGGCACATACATGTGTCAATTCCCCTTCCTGATCGTTACCTTGTTGTGGTGAAGGGGCTTGCGTATCACAATGAAGCGATCACCTCTATAAGTGTGTTGGCGATGTTGGCACACCCCAGATGATAAGGTCGTGGCTTCATTGTGAACAGACCAAAAGCGATCGGCTGGATAATTTTTCATAGAAAAAACATTAATTTTCTTTGCGATCATCTAAGGTGATCATTAACCCCTTAGGGACGCATGACGTACCGGTACAGCATGTTTCCTGAGTCCTTAAAGGGACACTGACAGGCCCGATAAACATATTAAGTTATTCCTATGCAGTCATAGGTCTATTAAAGTGTATTACAATCACATAAGAGTACCCCCTGTCGGCATTTTAAACCATGTAAAAACAACTTTATAATCATCTGTCAATCAGTTTCCTTTATGCCCAAGGGGCGGTTTTTCACATCTCTTTATGCCCAAGGGGTGTTTTTACTCCTACCTTTGTGCCCAGCCGCGCCTCAACTGTCGCTTCCTAGCTCCGCCCAGCTCATTATTACTCACTGGCTGGGCGGATTTTACAGTCCCCGATCCTCCCGAGCCGACGCAGATGCAGCAGGAGACCCTGGCATTGAACTCACTTGTACCTTCTGCGCGTGCGCCGGATAACTTGCCCGGCACCCTCACTCGCAGTGCGCCTGCGTCCCTTATTCAATGCCAGCGTCTCCTGCTGCGCCTGCGTCGGCTCGGGAGGATTGGGGACTGTAAAAGCCGCCCAGCCAGTGAATAATAATGAGCTGGGCGGCGCTAGGAAGCGACAGTTGAGGCGCGGCTAGGCACAAAGGTAGGAGTAAAAACGCCCCTTGGGCATAAAGAGATGTGAAAAACCGCCCTTTGGGCATAAAGGAAGCTGATTGACAGATGATTATAAAGTTGTTTTTACATGGTTTAAAATGCGGACAGGAGGTACTCTTATATCGTTGGAATACACTTTAATAGACCTATGACTGCATAGGAATAACAAAATCTTTTTATCGGGCCTGTCAGTGTCCCTTTAAGGACCCATGACGTACTGGTACGTCATGGCTTTAAAATGTGATTGCGGCGCCGCGGGGGTTAATCGGAACGGGATGCCCGCTGATATCATTCAGTGGGCATCCTGTCACAACGCCGGGGGGGGTCATGTCACCCCCCGTATCAGCGATCGCCGTAAACCACAGGTCAATTCAGACCTGCTGTTTGCAGCGCTTTCTGCAGTTTCTGATCCCCGCGGGCAGGCGGTGCGGGCGGTGCGAGAGCGGGCGGTGCGGGAGGCGGGATCGCGATCCCCCGCCCGCCTCCTCTTGAATATTCATTGGTGTCCAGTGGGAATACCAGAGTGTCAGCACATTGCTGACACTCTGGTATAAACGGCTGACATCTGTGCTGTGATGTCAGCCGTTTAACCCTTTCCATACCGCGGTCCGTACGGACCGCTGTATGGAAAAGGTTAACAGTCAGGGAGCCCCCCTCCTTACCCTTCCCCGTCTGCTCAGTTGTGGCAGACGGGGAAGGTTCCCATTTCAACAGAATGCCTTCTCAGGCATCCTGCTGTCCATGGTGCTGAACAGATCTGTGCTAAAGGCATAGATCTGTTCAGACAAAGTGTAAGTAAAATACAGTACAATACACTATATAGTGTACTGTACTGTATTATACAGACATCAGACCCACTGGATCTTCAAGAACCAAGTGGGTCTGGGTCAAAAAAATGTAAAAAAAAGTGAAAAAAGTAAAGATAAAAAAAAACACATTTATTACTGAATAAAAAAAATAATATATATATATATATATATATATATACTACACATATTAGAAATTGCCGCGTCCGTAACGACCTGATCTATAAAACGGTCATGTTACTTTCCCCGCACGGTGAACGCCATAAAAATAAAAAAAATAAAAACTATGAGAAAATTGAAATTTTGCCCACCTTACTTCCCAAAAAAGGTAATAAAAGTGATCAAAAAAGTTGCATGTACGCCAAAATATTACCAATCAAACCGTCATCTCATCCCGCAAAAATTATACCCTACCCAAGATAATCGCCCAAAAACTGAAAAAACTATGGCTCTTAGACTATGGAAACACTAAAACATCATTTTTCTTTTTCAAAAATGAAATCATTGTGTAAAACTTACATAAATAAAAATAAAGTATACATATTAGGTATTGCCACGTCTGTATCGACCGGCTCTATAAAAATATCACGTGACCTAAAATAAAAACGATGTAAAAAAAGCTATTTTTTGTCATCTTACGTCACTAAAAGTGTAATAGCAAGCGATCAAAAAGTCATAAGCACCTCAAAATAGTGCCAATCAAACCGTCATCTCATCCCACAAAAAATGAGACCCTACCTAAGATAATCGCCCAAAAACTGAAAAAACTATGGCTATGGAAACACTAAAACATGATTTTTTTTGGTTCAAAAATGAAATTGTGTAAAACCTACATAAATAAAAAAAATTGTATACATATTAGGTATCGCCGCGTCCGTGAAAACTTGCTCTATAAAACTACCACATGATCTAACCTGTCAGATGAATGTTGTAAATAACAAAAAAAAAACGTGCCAAAAAAGCTATTTCATGTTATCTTGCCTCACAAAAGTGTAATATAGAGCAACCAAAAATCATACGTACCCTAAACTAGTACCAAGAAAACTGCCACCCTATCCCGTAGTTTCTAAAATGGGGTAACTTTTTGGAGTTTCTACTCTAGGGGTGCATCAGGGGGGCTTCAAATGGGACATGGTGTCAAAAAAAACAGTCCAGCAAAATCTGCCTTCCAAAAACCGCATGGCATTCCTTTCCTTCTGCGCCCTGCCGTGTGCCCGTACAGCAGTTTACAACCACATATGGGGTGTTTCTGTAAACTACAGAATTAGGGCCATAAATAATGAGTTTTGTTTGGCTGTTAACCCTTGCTTTGTTACTTGAAAAATATATTAAAATGGATAATCTGCCAAAAAAGTGAAATTTTGAAATTGTATCTCTATTTTCCATTAAATCTTGTGCAACACCTAAAGGGTTAACAAAGTTTGTAAAATCAGTTTTGAATAACTTGAGGGGTGTAGTTTCTTAGATGGGGTCACTTTTATGGAGTTTCTACTCTAGGGGTGCATCAGGGGGGCTTCAAATGGGACATAGTGTAAAAAAAAAAGTCCAGCAAAATCTGCCTTCCAAAAACCATACGGCGCACCTTTCTCCCTATACCCCCTACAGTAGTTTACGGCCACAAATGGGGTGTTTCTGAAAACTACAGAATCGGGGCAATAAATATATCATTTTTTTTGGCTGTTAACCCTTGCTTTGTTACTGGAAAAAATTGATTAAAATGGAAAATTTGCCAAAAAATCTAAATTCTGAAATTTTATCACCATTTGCCATTAACTCTTGTGGAACACCTAAAGGGTTAACAACATTTGTAAAATCAGTTTTGAATACCTTGAAGGGTGTAGTTTCTAGAATGGGGTAATTTTTGGGTGGTTTCTATTATGTAAGCCTCACAAAATGACTTCAGTCCTGAACTGGTCCTTAAAAAGTGGGTTTTTGAAAATTTCAGAAAAATTTCAAGATTTGCTTCTAAACTTCTAAGCCTTGTAACATCCCCCAAAAATAAAATATCATTCCCAAATTGATCCAAACATGAAGTATACATATGGGGAATGTAAAGTAATAACTATTTTTGTAGGTATTACTATGTATTATAGAAGTAGAGAAATTGAAACTTGGAAATTTGCAATTTTTCATACATTTTTTGTAATTATTTTTTTTTATATAAATAAAAATATATATTTTTTTACTTCATTTTACAAGTGTCATGAAGTACAATATGTGACGAAAAAACAATCTCAGAATGGCCTGGATAAGTCAAAGCGTTTTAAAGTTATCAGCACTTAAAGTGACACTGTTCAGATTTGCAAAAAAATTAAAAAGTCCTTAAGGTGAAATAGAGTCCTTAAGGGGTTGAAGCCTACTAGGCCAACAATGGGCCCACACTGCAGAATCATTGTTTTCTGGGTCACTTAACTGTCACTGAACTACCTCAGCACGACCATAGGCTTTGAAAAACCGCTATCGCCTGCAATCTCCCGAACGTGCGGACGAGCACAGTCATCACTACACCAAGATTGACGCATAGAGGAATAAAATTTATGTCATGAGTGTGTCAACTATTGACAACTCTTTGCGGTTGTTTGCGGTGCGTTAAACGGGGAGTTTGGTCTGTCAGAGTTTGGTCTGTGAAGTGGGCATAACCCTTACACTACCTGATCGATACAACATCATACCTGATCGTATACACACACTGGATGTTTTAAAGCACGTTATTCCAAAGAATTTAGGAATGTTAGGTGATTTATGCCCTTTATGGATTAAAACCCGACTCTGCGTCAACTACGTAATTTTCCATTGGAGTTTTGCCATGGATCCCCCTCCGGAATGCCACAGTCCAGGTGTTAGTCCCCTTGAAACAACTTTTCAATCACTATTGTGGCCAGAAAGAGTCCCTGTGGGTTTTAAAATTCGCCTGCCTACTGAAGTCTATGGCGGTTCGCCCGGTTCGCGAACACTTGCGTAAATTCGCGTTCGTGAACGGAAAATTTTATGTTCGCGAAATCTTTACCCGTGTATTTCAAAGGCCCACACTATCATTACAATGCTGAAGTCACATGTGTTAAGTGAGGCCAAGTGCCAGCTGCCCAATACATGATAAAGACAATGGCCTACTAGGAATCTTCCCAGTGAGGGACATTGCCAGTCTGCCCCTCTCTGACAGAATTGGGAATTTCATAATGCTTTTTAAATGATAGATAGATAGATAGATAGATAGATAGATAGATAGATAGATAGATAGATAGATAGATAGATAGATAGATAGATAGGATTGATAGATAGGCTAAGAACAAATACATTCTCTAAACCTACTGCAATATACACCAGAATGTATATTAGTGCACACACACATATTAATAAATGTGGGCCAATGTGTTTGCTTATTAGTGTAGCTACTACAGACGTAAGGAGAAAAAATTACTAGCATTTTCCTGAATAAAATGTCTATTGTTTACATTCTACTGTACATTCAGAAACAGAAAATTATGCAAAACCAGTAATATAAGTTACTGTTTTATACAATGACAGCTTTATTATAAAGAAAACATTTACAACTCTTTTAAGCAATCTGTTCATGCCATAATGACAATCACTTTAGAGGAGCAATGAAAAAAATCAGTCAGTTTACCTTTGGCACAACAACAATTACTTAATAACTCATGTCATATATAAAACAGAGCTTGAACAATAAATTATAGAAATGAATCCTCTGAAGGTGACAGATGAAGTATAAATGATTAAGATAAAGTTTAAACAGCTAATCCTGGAATCTAAGTTTTGTTTGGTAGAATTTGAAAAGTTCAGCTCAAGGAAATCATAATTTGAACCCCTTTCTGTGGCCTTAAAGGGGTTGTGTAAGAATAGCTAGGGTTGGGGGTGGGAGGGGGCCTTGGCAAACTCTCCAACTAAGCCAGACCTGTAAAGGGAAGCTTAGTTACCTGGCTCCCCGCTACTTCTCCTCCTTACCTGCAATGCTGCTCTTGGCTTCCTCACTGTAAACATCCAGTATGATATTGCCTCAGCCATTCACTGGCACAAAGCGATCCGGCTTCATTTTGCTGGTAACGTTCTTTTGCACCTGGCAGCTTCTGTGTCACATGGTCTGTTGTAGGTGCGGCTCACAGCTTTATCCTACCTCACAGTGCATTGGTGATACCACTATGGAGGCATGTGAGAGCCTGGCTGCGAGTTGATTTCTAGCCCTGTTCAGACCCTGTTTACACACCACGGGCAGTTGAGTGGTAGGACCCCATGAGTGCTGAGGTACTATTGTAGTGAAACAATACTGTGAGTCAGTATGACATGCAGATGACAGGCGTCGCTCTTATAATCACTGCAAACTTCACTTATTTGGGCAGTCACAGGACCAAAACTGACCAAATAACTTAAGTGTCAACTCAGCCTTACAGGTCGATTTTAGTGCCAAGAAGAAGCGCACTCCTTTTACACCGTCGTCAGCTGATTCCACATACATGTCTGCAGAACCTGTTCTATTAAACGCTTATACAAGTAGAGCCCCCCAACAGAGTGGTGAGGGTGTCAGCAGTAAGTTTGTGTTGAAGTCACTGATTATTTTGCCATTCCTCTGATCTGTCAGAACAATAACCCCCAAAAAAGGATCATGTCTGTTAAGCATCCGCCTTCACTTGGTCAGCATTTAGTCAATAATCAATCAGTATTGCTAATGCCCAAAAAAACGGGAGTTGATCCAAAATCGAGATGACACGTGAATGGAATATTTGCATGTCTTCTGTGTTTTGTAACCACTCCTGCTTTTGGCTACCAAATCACAAGCCAATTCTGATGGGACCACAGAGTGGCAAGGTGACATAGTGTGGAGATGGCATCAGCATGATGAGACCACAGAGTGGCAAGGTGACATAGTGTGGAGGTGGCAGCAGCATCAGAAGAACACATAGCGGCAAGGTGACATAGTGTTGAGGTGGCAGCAAGTGCACTCTAAGTATGCCACCACCTGGTTCAGGTTCTGCTCCAGGTCTAGATGCTGCTGCTGGTGTGTAGTTTCTTCACTAGGCTGCTGAAGAAAGCTGCTCATCAGCGACTGTAGACTTAGGCTGCTGCTGATGGAGCTATTACTGCTCCTGCCAGCCCACCCCTCCCCAGAAGCCATGGCAGTGGAATATGAGTGCAGAGGGCCCTCTTGGTCAAACCTATGAGAGGATGGACGATGGCGCAGATAGACAGCGGCCAACTCACTACATAGGATGTCTCAATAGTAGTTCAGTTTGTCCTCCCTCTCAGCGGGTGTAAAAAAGGCCCCCATGGATGAAGAGCCAGAAGTCATCCCTCTGCTGAATGGTGACAATTCGGCTGTCACTACCCAAGCAACTGAGCATGCAGCGGGCCATTTGTGCAATGACTCAAAGGGACTCCCTGCCTCCATTTCCACTGCATGCTGCTACAGTGTGTCTGTGTCCTCTGCCTCGTCTTCCTCTTCGCCCTGTAGCTCCTCTGGCTTCTCCTGCTCCTCCTCTCCTGTCACCTATGTAGAAAAACCACCCATTTTGCTAGACATTGCTTGTGCTCCAATGTCCTCTTCCTTCTCCTCCAGTTCAGCCCCCACAGGGCTCATGTGGGCTTGAGATTTAGGTGACACGTCTCCAGTCCCCTGACCAGCCAGATTTACCAGCGTCTGTTCCAGGACATGAAGCAGTGGAATGACATTGTTCATCTTATGGGCCTGGCGACTGACAAATAACGTGGCCTCCTCAAAGGGCCTGAGCAAAAGGCAGGCGCCACGCATGAGTTGCCACTGGCTGACATCGAAGTTACACAGGGGAGAACTCCTTTCCGCTTGGATCACCAAGAAATAATTTATGGCCTTTCTCTGTTCGTATAGTTGGTCCAACATAAGGACTGTGGAATTCCAACGGGTGAAAACATCGCATATCAGCCTATGTTGAGGGATGCCGTACTGCTGCTGCAGCTGAAGGAGGGTCTGCTTTGAGGTGTACTAGTGGCTGAAGTGCATGCAAAGTTTCCTGGCCATTTTTAGGATGTCTTGCAGATGGGTGGTAGACTTCAGGAACCGCTTGACAACCGGATTGAACATGTGTGCCATGCAGGGCGCATGGCTCTGCCCTCCTTGATGCAGCGCCGGCACCGTGTTCTTACCGTTGTCGGTCACCATTGTTCCGATTTTCATTTGTCGCAGAGAAAGACAGGATTCAATTTCTTTCTGAAGGACATGGAGGAGTTCCTCCCCTGTGTGACTCCGTTCGCCCAGACAAACGAGGTGCAAAACAGAATTACACCAGCGTGCCCTGCACATATGGTATGCTGGAGGCGCATTGTGAATTATTCCTGCAGTGGAGGCTGAGGAGGCAGAGGCAGACATTGTCGCAGGACCAAAGGCATGAGAACGTGGAGGCGGAAGCTGCGTCACCTGGCCAAGTTGATGGTGTGGCTGTGCAGGAACCACATTCACCCAGTGACCTTAAAGGACATGTATTGTCCCTGACCGTAGTTATAGCGTCACAAGTCGGAGCTGACGTGCACTTTGGCAGACACCAACAGGCTCAAGGACTGGCCCACCTTCAGTTCTACATGTGTGTGAAGGGCTGGTACTGCCTTTTTTGCAGAAATTACGGCTTTGGACCCTCCACCTCAGCTCGGCACAAGGCATCAGTTCTCTGAAAGGTGCAGAGTTCACCACGTGGAAACGCTTCAGTGATCGATTGCTGACGGAATGACTGAAGAGGAGTAAGTGGAGGAGGAGCAGGAGCATCAGGACCAGTAGATGATGGAAAGGACAGACAGCTTCCTTCGGCTGAGGTGGTGGAGCCTTGACTGCCTGAAATCAGCTACATGCCACTGGTAATGCAGCGGTTGCTGCAGACTAGACCACCACATCGGAGCCACGGTTCTTTCAGGCTACTTTATGGTGACGCTTCATATGTTGATGCAAGGCCGTTGTGCCAACAATTGAACCCTGACCAACCTTCACCTTTTGCCCACAGATTCTACATATGACCATGTTCACCTCCTCCGGCGGCTCAACAAAAAACTGCCACACCGCCGAGTAGGCGATTTTACCCCCAACACTATGCACTGACTGACTGCTACTGCCGCTGCCTCTGTGAACCCGTGCACCGCTACTTTCCAGGCAGGTAGGCTCTTGCGAAGCAGGTGGTCTACCCTGGGTACGTTTGGCTACCGACCTCCCACTGCTGCCACTCTGCTGACTCTCGGCCACGCTAGCGATTTGCTGGCTCCGCTGCTGATTTACGGGCAAACTGCCAACCTCTTCTCCCGATGATGATGAAGCCCCTTTTGCACCCGGCTCCCAAGTGCAATCGGCTTCATCATCATCATCATCATCATCATCATCGAGTGGTGTCTGCACGTCACTAATGTCCTCCTTAACCGTATCTGGGTCAGGAGCCTGACCGCTCGCAACACCAGCTCCCATGCCACTCTCCTCTTCACTATTTGCCCGCCTAGTGGAGGAAACGGTGGATGTCTCCTCCACATCTTGGTTTGCCAGTAGCTGATGTCTTCTAGTAGCTTGTCCTCACTGTATAGTGGAGCTGAGCCCACAGCATACAATACTTCTCAGAAAAGGACAGAGGCAGGTTGAGGACAGGTGAGGGCACAGGGCCTGCTCCCGGTTCATGCCAACTAAGGGTTGTGTCTGACGAACCCACGACTCTTGGCTGGGGGTGTATGATGTCACTTGAGATGGTAGCAGCAGGAGGATACCACACACTGGCAAGGTGACATAGAGTGGAGATGACAGTAGCAGCAGCAGCAGGAGACCACAGAGCGGCAAGGTGACATTGTGGTCTGATGATGCTGCTGCCATCTCCAAACTATGTCACCTTGCCATTCTGTGGTCTCCTGCTGCTGCTACTGTCATCTCCACTCTATGTCACCTTGCCACTGTGTGGTATCCTCCTGCTGCTACCATCTCCACATTATGTCACGTTGCCAATCTGTGGTTTCCTGATGCTGCTGCTGCTGCCGCCATATCCACACTATGTCACCTTGCCACTCTGTGGTATCCTCCTCCTGATGCTACTGCTGCTGTCATATCCACATTATGTCACCATACCACTCTGTGGTCTGATGATTCTGCTTATGTTGCCATCTCCACACTATGTCACCTTGCCACTCTGTGATCTCCTGATGCTGCTGCTGCTACTGCCATCTCCACACTATGTCACCTTGCCACTGTGTGGTATCCTGCTGCTACCATCTACATTATGTCAACTTGCCACTCTGTGGTCTGATAATACTGCTGCCATCTCCACACTATGTCACCTTTCCACTATGTCGTATACTCCTGCTGCTGCTGCCATATCCACATTATGTCACCTTTCCACACTGTGGTATCCTCCTGCTGCTACTGCTCTTGACATATCCACATTATGTCACCTTGCCACTCTGTGGTCTGATGATGCTGCTGCCATCTCCAAACTGAGTGGCAAGGTGACATAATGTGGAGATGGCAGCAGCAGCATCAGGAGACCACAGAGTTGCAAGGTGACATAGTGTGGAGATGGCAGTAGCAGCAGCAGCATCAGGAGACCACAGAGTGGCAAAGTTACATAATGTGGATATGGCAGCAGTAGCAGGAGTATACCTCAGAGTGGCAAGGTGGCATAGTGTGTAGATGGCAGCAGCAGAAGCAGGAGGATGGCACAGAATGGCAAGGTGACATAGTGTGGAGATGGCAGCAGCAGCATCAGGAGACCACAGAGTGACAAGGTGACATAGTGTGGATGTGACAGCAGCAGCAGCAGGAGGATACCACAGAGTGGAAAGGTGAAATAGTGTGGATATGGCAGCAGCAGGATGATACATCAGAGTGGCAATGTGACACAGTGTGGATATGGCAGGAGCGGCAGCAGGAGGATGCCATAGAGTGGCAAGTTGACATAATGTGGATATGGCAGCAGCAGCAGGAGGATACCACAGAGTGGCAAGGTGACATAGTGTGGATATTGCAGAAGCAGCAGGAGGATACCTTAGAATGGCAATGTGTCATAGTGTTAAGATGGCAGCAGCAGCATCAGGAGACCACAGAGTGGCAAGGTGACATAATGTGGACATGGAAGCAGCAGCAGCAGGAGGATACCACAGAGTGGCAAGGTGACATAATGTGGAATATGGCGGCAGCAGCAGGAGGATACCATAGAGTGGCAATGTGACATGGCAGCAGCATCAGACCACAGAATGGCAAGGTTACATAATGTGGATATGGCAGCAGCAGTAGCAGCAGGAGGATACCACAGAGTGGCAACGAGACATAATGTGGAGATTGCAGAAGCGGCAGCAGGAGGATGCCATAGAGTGGCAAGTTGACATAATGTAAATATGGAAACAGCAGCAGGATGATACCACAGGTAGGCAGGGTGACATAGTGTGGATATTGCAGCAGCAGTTTGATCCGACTACTATGTGGCAATGTGGATATGTGGACAGCAGCAGCAGGAGGATACCACAGAGTGGAAAGGTGAAATAGTGTGGATATGGCAGCAGCAGGATGATACATCAGAGTGGCAATGTGACACAGTGTGGAGATGGCAGCAGTGGCAGCAGGAGGATGCCATAGAGTGGCAAGTTGACATAATGTGGATATGGCAGCAGCAGGATGATACTACAGGGAGGCAGGGTGACATAGTGTGGATATTGCAGCAGCAGGTTGATCCGACCACTATGTGGCAATGTGGATATGTGGCCTCCTCTTGATGCTGCTGCCACCTCCACACTGCCATATCCACATATCCACATTGCCACATAGTGGCAAGGTGACAATGTGGATATGACAGCAGCAGCAGGATGATACCACAGAGAGGCAAAGGTGACATAGTGTGGAGATGGCAGCAGCAGCATCATCAGACCATAGAGTGGCAGGGTTACATAATGTGGATATGGCAGCAGCAGGAGGATACCACAGAGTGGCAAGGTGACATAGTGTGGAGATGGCAGCAGCAGCATCATCAGACCATAGATTGGCAAGGTGACATAATGTGGATATGGCAGTAAGAGGATATAGTTTGGAGATGGCAGCATCAGCATCAGGAGGCCACAGAGTGGCAAGGTGACATAGTTTGGAGATGGCAGCACCAGCATCAGACTGTCACGGCTGTATGTGAGCAACAATAGTATACACAGAAAAGAGCTACTGACCGGACCCAAACTAGGGAGGATAAAGGGTGACCCCTGTCAGACCCTCAAAGCTCTCCCTATTCTGCTAAAGCACATGCCCGGATCCAAATGGCGGAACGAGGCATGCCCACGTGCCTAAGACTGATGATTACTGCAACCCCTACAATAGTGGAAGGGGCACGGCCACCGGTGCCCTACTCAGTATATGGAGGGAACCGTGGCCACCTCAGATCCAGTCAGAAAATAATCAGGTACACAACAATGTCTGTACACTTAGCTGAAAGTGTTGCAGCCGCAAGGAAGACGGATCCAAGGACAGCTGGCAATATCCGGAGTGCTTGCTGCAGCAGAACACAGGTCCAGTGAACTGATAGCTACAAGTGAAGATACTAAAGCAAGAGCTACAACTTAAATGAGAACTATAATCCACGCCCTACAATAGGAGGAGGGGTGATATAAAGAGAGGGAAATCAAACGCATGAGGAACAGCTGGGAGGAAGGAAACCAAAAGTAAACAGAGCAGTGAGAACTCCTCCCAGCTCTAGTAGTGACATCATCACAGGGGTGGAGAAACAGAGCTGTGAGAACGTCCCAAAGCTCTGGTAGTGACAGTACCCCCCCCCCCCTCTACGGGTGGACTCCGGACACCCAGGAACCACCTTCTCAGGATGAGCCCTATGAAATGCCCTGATGAGGCGAGTGGCTTTAATGTCCGACACTGGAACCCACATCCTCTCCTCAGGACCATAACCCTTCCAATGAACGAGGTACTGAAGAGAACCGCGGACAATGCGAGAGTCCACAATTCTGGAAACCTCAAACTCCAGATTGCCATCAACCAAAATCGGAGGAGGAGGCAAAGAGGAGGGTACCGTGGGCTGGACATATGGTTTTAAGAGAGATCTGTGAAATACATTATGTATCTTCCAAACCCGTGGAAGATCAAGACGGAAGGCAACAGGTTTGATGACTGAAAAGATTTTATAAGGCCCAATAAACTTGGGACCCAATTTCCAGGAGGGAACCTTCAGTTTAATATTTCTTGTAGACAACCACACCAGATCACCCACATTCAGGTCCGGACCAGGCACACGTCTCTTATCAGCCACACGCCTATACCTCTCACTCATCTTTTTAAGATTACTCTGAATCTTTTGCCAAATGGTAGACAAAGACGAGGAAAATCTCTCCTCCTCAGGTAAACCAGAAAGAGCCCCTCCCGAGAATGTCCCAAACTGCGGATGGAACCCATATGCACCAAAGAATGGTGACTTATCAGAAGATTCCTGACGACGGTTGTTCAGAGCAAACTCAGCAAGAGGGAGAAATGAACACCAATCCTCCTGGTTCTCTGCCACAAAACAGCGCAAATATGTCTCCAGATTCTGATTGAGGCGCTCAGTCTGACCATTCGACTGCGGGTGAAAAGCAGAAGAGAAGGACAGCCGAACCCCCAGGCGAGAACAGAAAGCCTTCCAGAACCTGGACACAAACTGTGTGCCTCTATCGGAAACAATATCAGAGGGAATGCCGTGCAATTTAACAATATGGTCGACAAAAGCTTGCGCCAACGTTTTAGCATTGGGTAAACCAGGGAAAGGTACGAAATGAGCCATCTTGCTAAAACGGTCCACCACCACCAGGATCACCGACTTCCCCGAGGAACGAGGAAGATCCGTGATAAAGTCCATGGACAGGTGTGTCCAAGGACGGGAAGGTATGGGTAATGGGAGAAGGGAACCTGAAGGCCGTGAACGAGGGACCTTAGCGCGAGCGCACGTCTCACAAGCAGCCACAAAACCCTCCACCGACTTACGAAGAGCCGGCCACCAAAATCTCCGAGCAATGAGATCTACCGTGGCTCTACTCCCGGGGTGACCAGCAAGAACCGTATCATGATGCTCCTTAAAGAGTTTGTGACGTAGCTCAGGAGGCACGAATAACTTCCCAGAAGGACAACGGGCAGGTGCCTCAGTCTGGGCAGCCTGGACCTCGGCCTCCAAATCGGAATATAGAGCAGAAACAACTACCCCCTCCGCCAAAATGGGACCCGGGTCCTCAGAGTTTCCTCCTCCCGGAAAACAGCGAGAGAGAGCATCAGCCTTCACATTTTTTATCCCAGGTCGGAATGTAACAACAAAATTGAATCTGGAGAAGAACAGAGACCATCTGGCCTGTCTCGGATTCATACGCCTGGCCGACTCCAAGTATGCCAGATTCTTATGGTCGGTGAAAACGGTGATAGGGTGCCTGGCCCCCTCCAACCAATGGCGCCATTCCTCGAAAGCCAACTTGATGGCCAACAACTCCCTATCTCCCACATCATAGTTTCTCTCTGCCGGGGAGAGTTTTTTAGAGAAAAAGGCACAGGGTCGCCATTTGGCAGGAGAAGGTCCCTGGGACAAAACCGCACCCACACTCACCTCGGAAGCATCCACCTCAACAATAAAAGGTAAGGAAACATCGGGATGTACCAAGACGGGAGCAGACACAAAACTCTCTTTAATCTTAGAAAAGGCTGCAAGCGCCTCCTCCGACCAAGAGGAAAAATCCACCCCCTTTTTTGTCATGTCAGTAAGGGGTTTGACAACAGAGGAATAATTCAAAAGGAACTTTCTGTAATAGTTTGCAAAACCCAGAAAGCGCATCAATGCCTTCTGATTCTCAGGAAGCTCCCACTTAAGTACAGCACAGACCTTCTCCGGATCCATGCGAAAACCAGAAGCAGAGAGGAGAAAACCCAGAAATTGAATCTCCGATACCATAAAAAGACATTTCTCCAGCTTGGCGTACAATTTATTTTCCCGCAGAATCTGCAGAACCTGAAAAAGATGATCCTGATGGGTCTGAACATCAGGGGAAAAAATCAAAATATCATCAAGATACACCAATACAAATTTCCCCATTAAATGGTAGAAAATACTATTAACAAAATGCTGAAAGACGGCCGGAGCATTCATCAGGCCGAAAGGCATAACGAGATTCTCGAAATGCCCGTTAGGGGTATTAAAGGCCGTTTTCCATTCATCCCCCTCTCTGACCCTGACCAGGTTGTACGCGCCTCTCAAATCCAATTTGGAAAACACCTTGGCCCCAACAATTTGGTTGAAGAGGTCCGGGATCAGAGGAAGGGGATAGGGATCGCGAATCGTGATACGGTTCAGCTCCCTAAAATCTAGGCAAGGTCTCAGAGAGCCATCTTTTTTTTTAACAAAAAAAAAACCAGCGGCCACAGGTGACTTTGAGGGACGAATATGCCCCTTCTCGAGACTCTCGGAGATATAAGTTCGCATTGCGATTCTTTCCGGTTGTGAGAGATTGTAGAGGCGTGCTTTTGGCAGCTTGGCGCCGGGAATGAGGTTAATGGGACAGTCAAACTCCCGGTGAGGAGGTAGCTCCTGAACACTGCTCTCGGAAAACAGGTCCGAGAAATCAGAGAGAAATGATGGCACAGTTTTAGTAGACACCTCTGCAAAAGTCGCTGTGAGACAATTCTCTCTACAAAAGTCACTCCACTCATTTATTTGCCTTCCTTGCAAATCAATAGTGGGGTTATGTCTAGTGAGCCAGGGTAACCCCAAAACTAGAGGAGAAGGCAATCCGTTAAGGACAAAACAAGATATATCCTCCACATGAGTGTCACCTACAGCTAGCCGGATATTGTGAACAATGCCCTTCAGAGATCTCTGTGAGAGTGGAGCAGAGTCAATAGCAAAAACAGGTATATCCTTTTCTAATGTGCAAACCTGAAAACCATGCATGGCTACAAATTGAGTGTCAATAAGATTGACGGCCGCTCCACTATCGACAAAAATCTCACAAGAAATGACTTTGCTCTCTAGCGCCACCCTGGCAGACAGGAGAAAACGGGAACTGCAGGTCAGAGGAAAAGCATCAATTCCTACATCAACTTTGCCCAAAGTAGCAGATGAAGCAGAATTTGATGATTTACCTTTTGAGGTTTTTCTCTTATTATCGCTCTTAGTACAGTTCAAGAATCTCCTAGAGGGACAAACATTTGCCAAATGACCTATGCCCCCACAACAAAAACACACCATACTCTGAGGACTAAATCCTCTTTTATCAGGGGCAAGTCGACCTAGCTGCATGGGCTCCTCCTCAGAGGGGAGCGAGACAGGATGAGGCCCCTGCACACTGAATGAGTCCGCACCACTGCCCCTAGACTGACAATGGCTGGACAGAGAGGTCTCGTTTCTTTCTCTTAGACGCCTGTCAAGGCGTACCGCCAATGACATGGCAGACTCTAAGGACGTTGGTCTCTCATGGAAAGCAAACGCATCTTTCAATCTCTCTGAGAGACCATGACAGAACTGACTCCGGAGTGCAGCATCATTCCAACCCGAATCAGCTGCCCATCTCCGAAATTCAGAACAATAAAGCTCCGCAGACAGTTTGTTCTGGCATAAAACACGTAAGTTAGATTCGGCCAGAGCAACACGATCCGGGTCATCATAAATCTGCCCCAGGGCCACAAAAAATCTTTCCACGGATCGAAGGGAGGGATCCCCTGATGGCAGCGAAAAAGCCCAAGTCTGAGCATTACCCCTGAGCAGGGAGATGACAATCCTCACCCTCTGCTCTTCCTTACCAGAGGAGTGGGGACACAAGCAAAAATGGAGTTTGCATGCCTCTCTGAAGCGAACAAAATTCTCACTGCCCCCGGAGAACGTTTCCGGAAGTGAGACCTTTGGCTCGCAACAGACTCCATGAGCCGGAGCAGAGCCCAATGCTTGAAGCTGAGTCATAGATTGACGGAGATCCGCTACTTCCAAAGAAAGACCCTGCATGCGGTCAACCAGGCCAGAAAGCGGATCCATGTCAAAAAGGACGGTTTTGGTGGATTATAATGTCACGGCTGTATGTGAGCAACAATAGTATACACAGAAAAGAGCTACTGACCGGACCCAAACTAGGGAGGATAAAGGGTGACCCCTGTCAGACCCTCAAAGCTCTCCTTATTCTGCTAAAGCACATGCCCGGATCCAAATGGCGGAACGAGGCATGCCCACGTGCCTAAGACTGATGACCACTGCAACCCCTACAATAGTGGAAGGGGCACGGCCACCGGTGCCCTACTCAGTATATGGAGGGAACCGTGGCCACCTCAGATCCAGTCAGAAAATAATCAGGTACACAACAATGTCTGTACACTTAGCTGAAGGTGTTGCAGCCGCAGAGAAGACGGATCCAAGGACAGCTGGCAATATCCGGAGTGCTTGCTGCAGCAGAACACAGGTCCAGTGAACTGATAGCTACAAGTGAAGATACTAAAGCAAGAGCTACAACTGAAATGAGAACTATAATCCACGCCCTACAATAGGAGGAGGGGTGATATAAAGAGAGGGAAATCAAACGCATGAGGAACAGCTGGGAGGAAGGAAAGCAAAAGTAAACAGAGCAGTGAAAACTCCTCCCAGCTCTAGTAGTGACATCATCACAGGGGTGGAGAAACAGAGCTGTGAGAACGTCCCAAAGCTCTGGTAGTGACACAGACCACAGAGTGGCAAGGTGACATAATGTGGAGATGGCAGCAGCATCATCAGACCGCAGAGTGGCAAGGTGACATAATGTGGATATGGCAGCAGCAGCATCATCAGACCACAGAATGGCAAGGTGACTTAAAGGGAACCTGCCATCAACTTTATGCGGCACATACTAACTGCAGCATAGAGACAGGTGAGTTGATTTCAGCGGCCTGTCATTTAAAAATTTTAATTAAGTGGTTGCCGAGAACCAACATCACAATCATTGCAGACTAGGCTTGGAAAAGAGTCACGGTCACTTGAGAAGATTCATGGTTATTCATAAATTCCTGTTCTCCCTGCCCACCTGCTGATGATTGACAGTCTTCTACCTAGTTTTCTCCCTTTCTCTCTAGGAGAGAACTGCCAATCATCAGCAGATGGGGAGAGCAGGAGATTATGAATAACCATGACTTTTCTCAAGTACTGTAGATTTGACTCTTTTCAAGGCCTGCACTGCAATGATTATGATGCTGGTTCTCAGCAACCACTTACTTTTAGCTCATGAGTGACACACCGCTGAAATCAGCATTACTGTCACTATTTTATGCTGCCCTCAGTGAGGTCAACATAAAGTTGATGACAGGTTCCCTTTAATGTGAATATGGCAGTAGCCGCAAGAGGATACCACACAGTGGCAAGGTGACATAGTGTGGAGAAGGCAGTAGCAGCATCAGCATCATGAGACCACAGAGTGGCAAGGTGACATAGTGTGGAGATGACAGCAGCAGCTGCATCAGGAGACCACAAAGTGACCCGGTGACAGAGTGGGGCGGTGGGTGACAATACCAGTACCTGCTGACGAAGGTGGCTGAAAGAAGGAGCACTTGGCATCAGATGTGTGGCATCAGGTGGGTGGCAGCATCAGAGTAATAGCTGAAGCTGGTAGTCAGAAGTAACCGGTCTCTTTTATCAAAGTTGGTGTTGCACCATGGATGATCTAGTCAGATGCATCAGGAAATGGTGGTTGGAAATCCTGGCTGATCAAAGCCTGATTCAATTTGACAAAGGTCAGTCTCTCCACTTTTTGGGTGGACAGGCGAGTTCTCCTTGGGGTAACCATGGCCCCCAACGCAATAAACACCCACTCTGATGCCACACTACTGGCCGGGCAGGACAGTTTTTACAGGACAAACTCTGCTAGTTGCGGCCACAAATCCAGTTTGGCTACCCAGTAGTCCAGCGGACCTTCAATGTGGGGTGGCAGGGTGCTGTCCACGTATGCAACCACTTGCTGGTTAAGGTCCTGCTCCAGGTCTACCTGCTGCTGCTGGTTAGTACAGTAGTTTCATCACTATGCGGGTGAAGAAAGCTACTCATCAGCGACTGTATACTCAGGCTTCTGCTGATGGAGATGGTACTCTGTAGTAGTTCAGTTTGTCCTCCCTCTCAGTGGGTGTAAAAAAGGCCCCCATTCTGGATCAATAGTGAGGGTCCAACAAGGTGGAGAGCCAGAAGTGATCCCTCTGCCGAACGATGACAATTTGGCTGTCACTACGCAAGCAAGTGAGCCTGTATCGGACTATTTGTGCAAGTGACTCAGATGGACTCCCTGCCTCCATCTCCACTGCATACTGCCACGGTGTGTCCGGGTCCTCTGTCTCGTCTTCCTCATCGCCCTGTAGCAACTCTGACTACTCCTGCTCCTACTGTCCTGTAAGCTGAGTAGAAAAACCAACCATTTGGCTACACATTGCCTGTGCTCCAATATCCTCCACCCCCTGCTCCTCCTCTTACAGTTCAGCCCCCACAGGACTCATGTGGCCGTGAGCTTTCACGCCACATCTGCTGTCCCCTGACCAGCCATTGTTACCAGCATTTGTTCCATGACAGTGTTCTCAGTTTTAGGATGTCTTGCAGATGGGTGGAAGACTTCAGGAACCGCTTGACAACCAGATTGAACACGTGTGCCATGCAGGGCGCATGGCTCAGTCTTCCTTGATGCAGCACCGACACTATGTTCTTCCTTATATGAATAGATCGGCACTCACAGATACAAGGGTCACGCAGATTCAATAAAAAATTTAAATTAAAATTTATTTCACTTTTATTGTCCAAATACAATAAAAATATATTCCCTATGTCATCCTTATCCTCTGATTAGACATTTCTGCCCATTAGTCACTTCCAAAACAAAAAAAACGCTCTCACAATGGAATTGTGTAGCTATTTGAAAGTCATCCAGCTACTTTGGTTTTGTTTGTTTTAAAAAGACGCAGCTATTGATGTATGAAGTGTGATGCCTGCACAACTGACCTATCTAGTATAATGTTTGAAGAATCTTCAGTTTCATAACCAAGATATGCATGTTTGGATTTAACCAGAGTTATTGTATAAGAGCCTCTGATTTGATTTATGAAGCCGTTCTAAGAACTGTCTAGGTTGATCATTTTTTGTATAATTCTTCTGAATCAGTTAATTTTCAGCAATTGAGTATTGGCCAATACGTACTGTGCAAGTTTTTATGTATATGGAATTTTAGTGAAATAAATTTAAATTAAAATTTTTTATCGAATCTGCGTGACCCTTGTATCTGTGAGTGCCGATCTATTCATATAATTATATCTCATTTGGTAAACGAGGGCTTACATCTGATCGTGCACCTAACCAGGATTCCCTCTATCCAGTAGAGCCACCTTTATCGATTAGTACTATGTTCTTCCTGTTGTCGGTCACCATTGTTCCGATTTTCCTTTGTCGCAGAGAAGCCTGGATTCAATTTATTGATGAATCACATGGAGCAGGGAAACAAGGTGCAGAACAGCATGACACCGCCATGCCATGCAAATGTGGTTTGCTGGAGGAGCATTGTGACTTGTCCCTGCAGTGGAGGCTGAGGACATGGTGGAGGATGAGGAGGCAGAGCCGGACATTGTCCCAGGACCAACGGCATGACAACTTGGAGGCGGAAGCGGCGTGATCTGGCCAGGTTGCTGGTGTGGCTGTGCAGGAACCACATTCACCCAGTGGGTCGTAAAGGACATGTATTGTCCCTGACCGTAGTTACAGCTCCACACGTCGGCGCTGCCGTGCACTTTGGCAGACACCGACAGGGTGAAAGACTGGCCCACCTTCTGTTATACATGTTTGTGCAGTGCTGTTACTGCCTTTTTCACAAAGAAATGACGGCTTGGGACTCTCCACATTTGCTCGGCACAAGCCATCAGTTATCTGAAAGGTGCAGAGTCCACCACTTGGAAAGGGAGGGACTGCAGCACAAGCAACATGAACAGGAGCACGTTCAGCTTCTACGCCTTTTAATTCATGCACGCATACTGTTGTCTCTTGGCAATCGCATCGGTGATCGATTGCTGACGGAATGACTGATAAGGAGTAGAAGTGGGAGCATCTGGATCAGCAGAAGATGGGAATGACAGACAGCTCCCTTCGGCTGAGGTGCTGGAGCCTTGACTGGCTGAAACCGGGTATGTGCCACTGGGTTATGCAGTGGTAGCTGCGGCAGGCTTGACCACCACATCGGAGCCACAGTTCTCTCAGGCTACTTTATGGTGACAATGCATATGTTGACTCAGGGACGTAGTGCCATGCTTCACTTTCTGCCCACATATTCTACATATGGCTATGTTGACCTCTTCTGTCGGCTTCACAAAAAACTGCCACACCGCCGAGTACCAGATTTTCCCCCCAACACTACTCACTGGCTGACTGCTACCGCCGCTGCTTCCGTGAACCAGTGCACCGCTCCTTTCTGGGCAGTTAGGCTGCTATAAAGCGGGTGGTCTAACCCGTGCCCATTTGGCTCCTGACCTTCCACTGCTACCACCCTGCTGACTCCCAGCCATGCTAGCAACTTGCTGGCCCAGCCGCTGGTTGATGGGCAAGCTGCCACCCTCTTCTCCTGATGATGAAAAAGCCCCTTCTTCACCAGGCTCCCAAGTGCGATCAGCTTCATCATCAGTGAGTAGTTTCTGCCTGTCACTAATGTCCTCCTCAACGGTCTCTGGGTCAGGAGCCTGACGGCTCGCAACACAAGCTCATCCACCACTCTCCTCATCACTACTTGTCTGCCTAGCGGAGGAAGCAATGGATGTCTCCTCTAGATCTTGGCTGGGCAGTAGCTGCTGACTGTCCTCTAGTAGCTCTTCCTCGCTGAAAAGTGGAGTTGAGCCCACAGCATATAGTACTTCTTGAGGTGAGGGAAAAGAAAAGGAAAGAGGCAGGTTGAGTACAGGTGAGGGCACAGGGCCTGCTTCTGGGCCATGCCAACTAAGGGTTATGTCTGACGAACCCACCGACTGTTGGCTGGGGGGTGTCTTATGTCAATTGGGATGATGTGGATGACTGAGTTAACCAATCAAGAACTGCTCAGTTGCTGGTCAAGACACGACCACTAAATGACACCGGGAGCTCAGGCCTCTCGCTTCGACTCCTGCTGCCATGCCCTCTTACTCTGCTGCAACCTTAGCTTGCGCCAGAAACATTTAGACCTCTGCCACTCCTCTGTGCATTACCTGGCACTTCTATGCTTGACATACTTGTAGGTGAACTAAACAAATTAAACGGAAATTAAAACACCCCTAAAAGTGACAAATATATTTTTCTTTTTGTACTGAAATTGTCACGACTGCTATCCCAGCAGCAGTCGCGTCGCACCAGATGAAGGGGAAGGGGGACCCCTATCTACGGATGGGGAATAGAACGGCCACCCCTGACTAACTCTAAGCTGGCACCTGTCTGCCCTGATACCCTAGACGGGGCGTGAACCCGTGCGGCGAGCAGGATGCCTAAACCCTCAGTCACCTTAACAAGACTAGACTGGGGAAAGGCAGATGGGAGCACTAGTCACCATCACTCGTGTCTAGGAGAACAACAGGGGAAGACAGCAACAAACAAACCATCTACAGCAGAGATAGACTTATCCAGTCACGAGCAGAGAAGGTGACTACAGTCCACGCCAGACAAGAGCTCCACAGCAATACCGTCCAACGTTCTCCTTCAAAGGTCAGAATAGCACTGGAAGTAAGGACTATATCTGGCAATGACTGCAAGTGAAACTGAAACTAATATAGTAGCTGGGAGTGGCAGACAGGACTCACCTGAGAAGGATGCCTACAAGCTCCCAGTCAGGACAAAAAGGTTCACAAGGCAAAACCCCGATGACATACCCTGAACCACGGAGCAAACTCACAAGCTATCGCGAGTAGCAAGTCGCTGCGACCTTCTCCTCCCAGACCTGTCTGGATCAGTCATAGTCGTGACAGAAATAGGCCACAAAACGCTTTCACCACAATTAACTGCAGATGTGAACTGAGAATATATTTTTCTGGTTGGACTGAAATATGCCACTATACGCTTTGACCAGAAAATAATTAAAGAGGGAATGGCGTATATATTTTTCTTATATTACTGAAATGCGCCCCTTTACACTTTCACCAGAAATAACAGCAACAGGGCAATGTGTATATATTTTTCTTTTTTTTCTATAATACTTTGAACAGAAATAACTGCAGAAGTGAACTGAGAATATATTTTTTCTTGTTGGACTGAAATAAGCCACTATACGCTTTGACCAGAAAAAACTGCAACAGTGCAGTGCATATATATTTTTATTTTTTATACTGAAATACATTATTATACGCTTTCAACAGAAATAACTGCAGAAGTGAACTGAGAATATATTTTTCTTGTTGGACTCAAATAGGCAACTATAAACGTTCACCAGAATTAACTGCAGAAATGCACTAAGAATATATTTTTCTTGTTGTACTGAAATACGACCCTATACGCTTTGACCAGGAAAACCTTAAAGAGTGAATTGCGCATATATTTTTCTTGTAGTACTAAAATATGGCCTTATACTTTTTCACCAGATATAACTTCAACAGTGCACTGCATATATATTTTTCTTGTAGTACTGAAATACACCCCTATACGCTTTCACCAGAAATAACTGCAACAGTGCAGTGCGTATATATATATATATATATATAGAAGGAGGAGAAAATCCGGCGGGAGCACCATTCACGGTGTGGGTGCAACGTCCAGCACAGGGTAACGGTAATACCCCAAATTTTGTAGAGATAGAAGAAGTCGGACTGCACTCCAAAATAATAGTGAAATACTCGGTTTATTCACCCATAGTATGGCAAACTTGCGACGTTTCGGCTCACCAGAGCCTTCCTCAAGCATAGAGGTAGTGAAAGTGAGAGCATATAAAAGACATTTCATAAGTGTGAAACCAATCAGATTGAAGTTACAATTAGGCTCCAATTACATACATCTGATACAAAACACAAAGTGCATGTGCATAAACTGACATGTGTCATGTGATCTATATCCTCAGGACTAAATCACTTTATGTGAAAAAATAATGCCGTTACAGATCATGATAAAAACAGTGATGTAATAATGAGTACGGATCAAAGAAATAGAACCTTAGGAAGTCATAGCGCCCACATAGACCATCGCGTTCGTTGAGCGTCTCGGTCTCTTCAATGCGCATGTCCAGACAAGCGTAATCCTAGGAGTCATGATGCAGAAAATGTGGCGCATGCGTTCTATAGTATCAAACAGACATCGCCATCTTGTTAAAGGGCATATTGCCCTATACATTTATACATTGCACCGAAGTGAGCTGTACCGAATATCACCGGAATAAGGTAAGTAGCCATGGTAGGGATCTCCTACATGTGACAGCAGATGGATCGGGATCCCGCCCCACCGAGAGGGACACCGAACCAAAGGGCCGCCGGTGCCGGACGGGAACACTTCCATGAACCATACCGACACCAATAGCCTGACCGCTGACAATATTATGGCCACAGGGAGATCATCCCTTAATAAGATGGAACAGCATCACAACATAAAGATAATCAAAGATCTAGGTCTGCACTATAGAGAATTATAAATCTAGGACTGCGCACAGAAGAGAGAAGATGGTATCCGCTCTGGTCTCCATTGCTTCCAAAAGGATATAGTTCACGGATCCGTATCCAGTACCATGTGTATTAAAATGTTCTAAAAGGCAGAGAGAAAATATATATGTCAATATTTTGTATATATTACATTGCAATTACATATTGATCTTTCACAATTCCCCTGCACTATTATACATATAAGAGAATGATATATCGCACCAGGGGGAGAGGGGGAACGAACCACAAGTCACAAAACTCTCACCTGAACTCAACATTAAGACCTCTAGGATACAAGCTATCAAGGTTATAGATCCATCGCAATTCTCTTTTTTTGAGGATTGCTGAGCGATCACCTCCTCTCCTAGGGAGTGTGATCTGATCAACAATCCAGCATCTTAGATCCCGTTCCGTGTGTTGTAGGGATCCAAAGTGCCTAGCTACTGGTAGATCAGTGCGTTTTTTCCTAATGGAATTTCTATGATTGTTTAATCTCAACTTTAGTTCTGTTGATGTTTCTCCAACATAGATTAGGTTGCAAGGGCAAGCCAGCACATAGATCACGTATGATGAAGAGCAAGTCAGATGGAATTTAATGGGATATTCTTTGTTAGTAGATGGATGTATAAAAGATCTAGATTTGCAGATATAGCGGCAATTGACACAGTTGAGGCACGGAAAACATCCAAGCCCCAACGGTGCCAATGTCCGCTGCATACTGACCTTCTCAGGGCCGACGTCTGCCCTCACTAAATGATCTTTAATGTTTTTATTTTTTCGATAAGATAGAAGTGGAGGAAGTCTAAATTCGGGTACGTCCTGAATGGACTTACTTAGAATGCTCCAGTTATCCCTCAGAATGCGCCCTATTGCCACACTGTGATCAGAAAATGTGGACATAAAGGGTATCCTGCGTGTCTTCTGAGGGGCAGGTGGAGCAATCTCTGTGTTAGTAAGGAGAATTCTACTTTTTTGTTGATCCAACAGTCGACGGGGATAGCCCCGTTCTTTGAATTTGCCTGCCATCGTCTCCAAAGTGGTTGTAAACTCAATCTGATCTGATACAATGCGCTTAGTGCGTAAAAATTGTGAATAAGGTAGGTGTTTGACTAAGCTGCGGGGATGATTACTTTCAAACCGCAAGAGTGTATTTCGATCAGTTGACTTGACGAACAGGCCCGTGTGAATAGAGCCATCAATCCATCGAACATTAGTGTCTAAAAATGATAATTGTGTGTTTGAAAAAGACACTGTGTATTGAAGATCTGTATCGATACTGTTTAAGTAAGCATGAAAATCGATCAATTGAGGTTCTGTACCTGTCCACAGGAGGAAGACGTCATCTATGTATCGCCACCACCTCAGAACATGCTGAAAGTGGTGGGATACATAGATAAAGTCCTCCTCCATGTGGCGCATATATATATTGGCGTACGTAGGGGCCACATTCGACCCCATCGCAACGCCGCGCTTTTGATTATAGAAAGTGTCTTGGAACAAGAAATAGTTTTTCTCCAAGATCAGTCTCAACAAAGTGTTAATAAAATGCTTGGCATTTTGTGTTAGAGGCGACTCATCCAGATATTTGTTGACTGCAATCATACCCTTTTCATGTCCTATTGACGTATATAACGATACAACGTCAAAGGACACTAAAGTAAGGTTCTGCACGTTGCTCACATCAGTGCCTCTCAATTGCTGTAAAAATTCACCTGTATCTTTAATGTATGATCTACCAGCTGTCGAGAAAGCCCTTAACAGTTTGTCCAGGAAAATGGCTATTCTACTAAACACTGAATCAGAGCCGGAAACGATGGGGCGGCCGGGGGGGTCCACTAGACTTTTGTGGACTTTGGGCAATATATATATCACCGGAGTGATGGGAAAAGGTACCATCAAGTATTCCTTAAGCCCTTCATCGATGATGCCCCCGGCCACCGCATCGGATAGGCTCTGATGGATCATATTCATGATATTAAATTTAGGGTCACCATATAATATACCATACACATTTGTGTCGCTCAATTGTCGTGTAATTTCTTTAACATATTTGGATGTATCAAGTACAACCACCCCTCCGCCCTTGTCGGCAGGTTTGATCGTCAACTGAGAATTACTTTTGAGTTGAGTTAAGGCCTCTATCTCTGCAGTAGTCAGATTCGGATGAGTGAATCTGTCTATTTCCGCAGAACGGGTTTTGAGCTCTCTGATGTCTCTTTTGACTGCAGAAATGTAGGCCTCCACCGCAGGCTCGTCTATAACCGGATAGAAAGCACTCTTGTTAGTTAAACCCACTTTTTGAAGTGAGAGTTCACTAGAGTGTACCTGTGTATTGGCAAAATTTTTCTTGTTGTACTGAAATACGACCCTATACGCTTTGACCAGGAAAACCTTAAAGAGTGAATTGCGCATATATTTTTCTTGTAGTACTAAAATATGGCCCTATACTTTTTCACCAGATATAACTTCAACAGTGCACTGCATATATATTTTTCTTGTAGTACTGAAATACACCCCTATACGCTTTCACCAGAAATAACTGCAACAGTGCAGTGCGTATATATATATATATATATATTTTTTTTTTTTTTTTTTACTGAAATACACCACTATATGCTTTCAACAGAAATAACTGCAGAAGTGAACTGGAAATATATTTTTCTTGTTGTACTGAAATAAGACCCTATACGCTTTGACCAGGAAAAACATAAATAGTGAAGTGTGTACATATTTTTCATGTAGTAAAAAAATATGCCCCTATACACTTTCAATAAAAATAACTGTAAAAGTGAACTGAGAATATATTTTTCTTGTTGGACTGAAATAGACCACTATACGCTTTCACCAGAAAAAATTTAAAGAGTGAAGTGCGTATATATTTTTCTTGTAGTACTGAAATACACCAGTATACGCTTTCAACAGAAATAACTGCAGAAGTGAACTAAGAATATTTTTTTCTTGTTGGACTGAAATAGGCTACTATACGCTTTAACCACTAAAAAAAATAGAGTAAAGTGCATATATATTTTTCTTGTAGTACTGAAATACGCCCCTATAAGCTTTCACCAGAAATAACTGCAACAGGGCAGTGCATATATATTGTTATTTTTTTCTGAAATACACTCTATATGCTTTTAACAGAAATAACTGCAAAAGTGAACTGAGAATGTAGTTTTCTTGTTGGACTGAAATAGGCCACTATACGTATTCACCAGAAAAAACTTAGAGTGCAGTGCATATATATATTTTTCATGTAGTACTAGAATATGCCCCTATATGCTTTCACTAGAAATAACTGCAGAAGTGAAGTGCGTATATATTTTTCTTGTAGTGCTGAAATAAGCCCCTATAAGCTTTCACCAGAAATAACTGCAACAGTGCAGTGGGTATATATTTTTCTTTTTTTACTGAAATACACCACTATACGCTTTCAACAGAAATAACTGTAGAAGTGAACTGAGAATATATTTTTCTTGTTGGACTGAAATAGGCTACTATATGCTTTCACCAGAAAAAACTTAAAGAGTGAAGTGCGTATATATTTTTCTTGTAGTGCTAAAATACACTCCTATACGCCGTTACCAGAAATAACTGCAACAGTGCAGTGTGTATGTATTTTTCTTTTCTTACTGAAATATGTCCATATAAGCTTTCCACAGAAATAACTGCAGAAGTGAACTGAGAATTTATTTTTCTTGTTGGACTGAAATAGGCCACTATACGCTTTTACCAGAAAAAACTTAATGAATGAAGTGCGTATACATTTTTCTTGTAGTAATGAAATACGCCCCTATATGCTTTCACCACAAAAAACTGCAACAGTGCAGTGCGTAAATATTTTTCTTTTTTTACTGAAATACATTACTATACGCCTTCAACAGCAATAACTGCAGAAGTGAACTGAGAATATATTTTTCTTGTTGGACTGAAATAGGCAACTATAAACTTTCACCAGAATTAACTGCAGAAATGCACTGAGAATATATTTTTTTGTTGTACTGAAATATGACCCTATATGCTTTGACCAGGAAAAACTTTAAGAGTGAATTGCGTATATATTTTTCTTGTAGTACTAAAATATGGCCCTATACGCTTTCACCAGAAATAACTGCAACAGTGCAGTGCGTATAATTTTTTTTTTTTTTTACTGAAATACACCACTATATGCTTTCAACAGAATAACTGCAGAAGTAAACTAAGAATATATTTTTCTTTTTTGGACTGAAATAGGCCACTATACGCTTTCAGCAGAACAAACTAAAAGAGTGAAGTTCGTATATATTTTTCTTGTAGTACTGAAATACGCCCTTATACGCTTTCACCAAAAATAACTGCAACAGTGCAGTGTGTATATATTTTTCTTTTTATATACTTTCAACAGAAATAACTGCAGAAGTGAAATGTGTATATATTTTTCTTGTAGTACTGATATAAGATACTAAAGATACTAAGATATAAGCCGCTAAAGGCTTTTCAATATAGCACTTGCAGCCCAATACCAAATAGCTGGAATGACAGAGCTGTCTAATAGCTATTTGGATCCCCAAATAATCTTTTCCTGCACTTGTAAATCGCTTTCCTATCAATGTCCCTAGCACCTTCTGACGTCTCTCCCTGTACTGAGATGCTTTTAAATGATTCCTCCCTATCCTTTCCCTGCACTTATAAATAATTTTTTCTGCCTCTTTTTTTCAGGTTTTTCCAATTGCTGTCCCTAGTGCCTTCACACGTCTGTCCCTGCACTTTGTACACTGGAAAATGTCTGACTCTAAGATGGCCACCATATTTATAGGGCTGTGACATCACAGGGCTGGCTGGCTGCTGATTGACTGCATGCAGGCATGTGAATCTGGGTGATTCCGCTTTCCCAAAGTTCCTTGCCTCATTTCCTCAGTCCTCACACGTGTAGCTGCCATTTTAGGAAAAATGTGCTTCGTTACCATGAAGCGCGAGGAAATTTGCATTCGTTGCAAATAAAATTTGTCCTGGAATTCTAAATGAATTCCACTTCGTCAGCTTTAATTCTCTCATCTCTATTTTGAACATATAACTGCTCTGCTGAACGGCAAATATATTTTACTTTTGCTACTAATACTCGACAAAAAAGGCTTTAGAAAATATAACTGCATGGCTAATCAGCAAATATATTTTACTTTTGCCACTAATACATGACAAAATGGGCTTTAGAACATATAACTACACCGCTGAACGACAAATATATTTTATTTTTGCCACTAATACATGACAAAAAGGGCTGTAATTTTCGCACTTAACCACACAATGGCTAATAGGCCCTTTTTTCCCCACTAATACAAGCCAAAAAATGCTTTAGAACATATAACTGCACCACGCAAGGGCAAATAAGACGTAGAAATATTTCCTTGCAATAAACCCTGTTAATGCCTGTATCAAACAGCATTTGCACCCCAATAACAAGAATGGTTTGCTGGAATTACAGAGCTGTAGAATGGCAATTTGGGGCCCCAGTCAGGGCAGCAAGTTATAATAGGATTGTTCTTATTACCCAGGCTGTAACCTCCCTTACTGAATCCTGTTCAACATAAATGCTGTGGAATGATTTCTCCCTATCCTTTCCCCACACCTTGAATAATCTTTCCTTGAACTTGTAAATCGCTTTTTTAGCACAATTAAGTTTTTTTATAGCACTGTCCCTAGCTCCTGCTGACGTCTCTCCCTGAACTAAGTATACTGGTAAATGGCAGAATCCAAGATGGCAGAGGCTATTTATAGGGCTGTGACATCATAGGGGTGGCTGGCTGCTGATTGGCTGCATTCATGGCATTATGGGTGATCCCGCCTTCTCAGAGTTCCTTGCTCCATGTCCTCACACGCACAGCAGCCATTTTTTATTTTTTTTTAAATGTGATTCGTTACCTTAAGGCGTGAGGAAATTTGGATTCGGTGCAAATCAAATTTTTCCTGATATTTGGATCGAATTCCACTTCGTCAGCTTTGATTTTCTCATCTCTAATTATGATTCAAGTTTTAGTTAATGCATAGTATTTTATCTAGGTACCTGCAGTTTTGTTGAAAAATTTTTGCAATAATAATTGCAATATAACATTTTCAGTTAATTCACTGTATTGTGTCAAGATACCATGCAGTTTTAGTGAACTCATTATGCTCCAATAACTGCATACCATTTTAAGTTAACTCATTATACTGCATCAAGATACAGTGAAGTCCAGGTTAATGTGGTGTGCTGCAATAACTAGATTATATTATGTATCCAAAGAATAGGCAGCACTCCAAATATGGTGAAAAAAGGTGATGACTAGGGATGAGCGAACCCGAACTGTACAGTTCGGGTTCGTACCGAATTTTGGGGTGTCCGTGACACGGACCCGAACATTTTCGTAAAAGTTCGGGTTCGGTGTTCGGCGCTTTTTGAAAGGCTGCAATGCAGCCAATCAACAAGCGTCATACTACTTGCCCCAAGAGGCCATCACAGCCATGCCTACTATTGGCATGGCTGTGATTGGCCAGTGCAGCATGTGACCCAGCCTCTATTTAAGCTGGAGTCACGTAGCGCCGCACGTCACTCTGCTCTGATGAGTGTAGGGAGAGGTTGCAGCTGCTGTTAGGGCCAGATTAGACAGTGATTAACTCTGCAAAAACACTTAATTCAGTGATCGATCTACAGCTGTGGATCATTGAACTGCTGCTATTTAATTGCTCACTGTTTTTAGGCTGCCCAGAGCGCTTTTTTTTTTAATTTTTTTTTTTTAAAGTTTTATTGAATAAATCAGTACAATACAAAAATAGAGCAGAAGAGAAGTAAACAAACTCCTCTACTCTTACATATAAGAAAAACAGAATACAGGTCTGTCAAATATGAATTATACAATAAGAATGATAAGACGGCGTCCAAGGGGTTAATCGGTATAGTATCCCATGGAAAATATGGAAAATATACTTTAGAAAAAGCACATTTAAGAACCAGGTGGCAATTATTGATCTAAAATGTCTGTTAATTACCTTAAGTCTTAGTGATATGATCCATCCGAGACGGTCCCAAGCGGGAGCAGCAGCACCGTCTGAGCAACTCACGTCAAACAATCTAAGAAGGGTTAGGAAATAAGTAGATGGAAAGATAGATGGGGTGGGCCCTAGATGCTGTATATCTAAGGATAATGTTGATAGTGTTAATCCCTGTCTAATAGCCTCTAAAGGACATCCATTGACTCCAGTTCTTTAGAAACTTATGATGGGATCTCAATTCCCATGAGGATAACTCCTCTAATCGGTAAATTTGATCTATTTTCTGATACCATTGATCCAAAGAGGGAACTTCGGAGGATAACCATAGTGTAGGGATCAGCATTTTGCAGCATTCACTAGATTTTTGAAAAGAAGTAGATTAGGGGGGGAGGGGTTACGAGGGTAAAGATTCAGGAGGGCAACTTCCGGAGACGGAGTAATATTGGAATTGCAAATCTTGTTACTGATTTGAAAAACCTTTTCCCACCAATTAAGTAAAATTGGGCAGGTCCACCATATGTGGATAAAAGCGCCCCTTTCTTTTGAGCATCTCCAACATGTGTCAGATGCTGTAACTGAGTATAAGCATGTCTTGTCGGGGGTTTTATACCATCTTGTGATGATTTTATAGTTATTCTCCTGAATCTTGACACACCTTGAGGTTTTATGTGAAGAGTTATATATGATGCAGGTATCCTCCGGTGAGAGACTTATATTTAGGTCTTTTTCCCAAAGTCTTATGAAAGCAGGTGTTAGGGCTTCAGGAGGAGTTCTCAACCTGTTGTACCATTGTGAGATCAGTTTATGTGGGGTGGAATCACGAGAGATAATATGTTCAAGCCAGGTAATAGGGCGTAACAGTGTATGTAATTGTACGTTTTGAGACATGTATGCTCTTAAGAAATGGAGCCCATTAAAACTTGAGAGTGGACTTTTTAAGAGATCACATATCTCTTTTATGGAGAGTAGTTTGCCTTCTTTGTATAGATCTATCAGTTTCAGATTAGACTGAGCAATTTCAGTGGGAAGGCTGCTCTGTAAGGCCTGGGGGGCTAAGTAAAAAATATCATCTATTTGAGGACAGGAGATGGGAGTGGGGAGCTTAAGGGTGATTTTTGTAAGGTGTACCACGCATTTAGAGTGGCTTTCATAACTGGAGTAATATTAGGATGGGGGGGGGGGGCAGTGGAGACATGCGTCCCAGTAGAGCCGCTCTGAACGGAAGTTCCAACAAGGACTCTTCCATTGGGACCCAAGATTTCTGCTTGGGGGCCGTTAACCAGTCTACTACTCTAGTGAGTAAAATAGCTCTGCCATAGAGTTCAGGGTCTGGTAAAGCTATTCCTCCCCTCTCTCTCGGGTAAGACAAAGATTTGTGGGACGTTCTGGCCTTTTTCTTATTCCATATAAAGGAACGAAACATGGACTTGAGTTTAGAGTAATATATGGAAGGGACGGGGATTGGTAAAGTTTGTTGGAGGTAGGTAAGTTTAGGGATGATGAGTGACATTAATATGTTTTTCCTCCCAAACCACGAGAGTATAGGGATATCAAGAGAAGTTAAATCTTCCGCCAATTTATTTTGGAGAGGGATATAGTTCAGGTTAAAGAGTTGATTGGGATCTGTACTCATTTTGATGCCTAGATAGGTTAGATAAGGAGAGGACCAGTTAAATGGCGAACACGCTTCTAGATGACTTTTCAGAGACTTTTTAAGTCCTGTGGATATTATTAGTGATTTATTGTGATTCACCTTGAAATTGGAAAGTGATCCATATGTTTCAAAATGGTCATAAATTTTAGGGAGAGACATTTCGGGGTTACTTATATGTCAACATCCATCCGAATAGTCTGTAGAAGAGGTTCTAAGGCGAGAACAAACAGGAAGGGAGATAGAGGGCAGCCTTGCCGGGTGCCATTACTAATTCTAAAAGAATTTGACAGGGTATCATTGACTCTAACTGAAGCTGAGGCATGTTGATACATTGCTTTTATTGCTGCTATGAAGGGGAGGGGGAAATTACGAGATTGCAGCGCAGCGTACATGAAGGACCAGTTGACTCTGTCAAATGCCTTCTCAGCATCTGTGCTGAGAAGGACCAAAGGTAGGCCTTTCCTCTTGACATAGTGTATAATGTTGAGGATACGAGCCGTGTTATCCTTCCCTTCTCTTTTTTTCACGAAACCCACTGGGTCTCTGTGGATTAATGAGGGGAGAAATTTTGATAATCTGTTTGTGAGCATCTTAGCTAGAAGTTTTAAATCAATATTGAGAAGAGAGATGGGCCTGTAGTTGGGACAAAGAGAATGGTCTTTACCTTCCTTGCGTATTAAGGTGATGTGAGCTTTGGTCATATCAGTCGATAGTGGTATACCCTGCAGGGCGCTATTGTATACTGGTATACAATGTGGGATTAGTACTTCATGAAAAAACAAGTAGTAGGGTATAGGGAACCCATCCGGGCCTGGGCATTTCTCTTTGGGGGAATTTTTAATGGCTTGTAAGAGTTCATCTGAAGAAAATGGGGAAGCTAAGTGAACTTTATCCTGTTCCGAGAGAGAGGAAAGGGCCAAACCACTAAAATATGAAGTAAGAGGTGGCGGGAACACTGTATCACCAGAGGAAGATTGCGTTGAATTAATATTGTAGAGGGATTCGTAATAGTCTCTAAATAAGGAAGCAATTTTACTTGGTTCAAAGGTTAGAGCACCCTCTGGAGTCTTTAGTTTATTTATGTAATTACTTAGTTTTCTACGTTTAAGTCTGGACATCATATATCGGGAAGCTTTATTTCCGTGGGCAAATATTTTATATTGGGAATGTAAGTAAAGTTTGGCAGAGGCCGTGTTTAACAGATTTTTGATGGCAGCCCTACATGAAGAGAGTTCCATTAAGTGTGATTCTAATTGGGATTTTTTTGTGGGCACTCTCCAGGTGACTATTTTTTTCATAGAGGGCGTCCAACTGTTTTTGTCTCTCTTTTTTGAGATGAGCCCCTAAACTGATACAGTGGCCCCTTATAAATGCTTTATGGGCATCCCAAATTGTTTGTGGTGAAACCTCGGGGGTACAGTTTGTTTTGAAATATTCTTCAAGAAGGTCTTTTAGTTTAGATTTAATGGCTGGTAGATTGGTGAGTTGCTCATTGAATCGCCAATGACTGGAGGGTTTATGGTTAAGGGGAGATTTCATATGTAAAAATATGGGAGCATGATCAGAAAGGATTATAGATCCTATATCAGCTCTAGAGCGTAAATGGAGATGTTCCTTTGAGATGAAAAGATAATCTAGACGCTGATACGATCTGTGTAGTGATGAATAGAAAGTATAATCTCTAGATACCGGATACATGGTGCGCCAGACATCTATTAGGTGAGCTTTGGCTAGTGACCTTAATAGAGAACGAATTCCCTTTTGGGATTGGGCTGATTTGTGCGAGGAGGAGTCAATGAAGGGGTTTATGACCAGATTAAAATCCCCCCCAACTATTGTAATGCCATCTCTAAAAGACTCTATTTTTTGTAGAATTGACTTGAGCCAAGATATCTGTCGTTTGTTTGGAGCGTAGATATTTATAAAGGTATATAGGTGTTGGCCTATCTTGCCTTTAACCATAATAAAACGACCCTCAGGGTCACATAGTTGATCATCTAAGATGAAGGGTATCTTGCTCTGGAAGCCGATACTGACTCCTTTAGAGTTTGAATTGGGGGAACCACAATGAAACCACGTAGGATAGAATGAGAAGGATAAATTGGGGAAGTGTTGGGACTTAAAATGTGTTTCCTGTAAGAAGATTACGTTCACTTTGTCTCTCCTCAACATCCCAAAGATCTGGCTCCGCTTAGAAGGTGAGTTGCAACCCTTAACATTATAAGAGGCAATACTAATAGCCATTATGGGGGTGATGAGGAGTGGCAGAGCAACGAGTCAGATACTTATGGAGGCATTTAATGAAAGTGAACTGCTCAGGGTACTTAGCGTTTAAACGAGATGATAGTATTGAAAGCCGCTGTCTCGGTGGTAGGATGAACCGCCTCGGATGGATACACCACTGTATATTGAGAGACCTGTGTAGAACAAAATAAAACAAGTACAAATTGAAGAAAAGAGAAACTAAAGGAACCATACTAAATGGGTCTTGAATGACTTATCAAGTGGGGGGAAGTGGCAAATGCCATTTGTAGACCCAGTTCACAACAATAATTATCATCTTAGCTAATGAGTTAAAGCTAATTATTATTATTAAGGGTAAATAGGATTAAATGGGCTGCGCCTTGAGCACATAAGGTTGATCCTCACAGGTGATCTAAAATGAAGCCAGGGGCTGCTGAATACATAAAAGTATAACAAAACTTAGGTGTTAATAAAGTAGTGTGACATTATGATACCGGCTACCCATTAAATCATCGCAGAGAAAGAGAACACAGAGATAATGTGTAGTCGGGAGCACCTTCAGTGACCAACAAGTACATGATCAGGTCTCGTTAAGTAGGGGACATTTGAGGGTCATATTTCAAATATGTTGTAACTATAAGCCTAAGGCCGCTGAATACATAGAAAATAAAACATAAATAAAGCGAATAAAGTATGACCCTATGCTGCCGGCTATTCACTGAATCATCGCCCAAATAAGAAAGCACAGAGACAGTGTGTAGCCGGGAGCACCGTCAGCGACTGCTGAATACAGACCTCAGCTTCATTGCTCTAAAACTAGCATCCAAAGGTGATTTCAACTATGGTGTAAGTATAAGCTTAAGGCCACTGGGTACATATAGGATAGAGCATAGACCATGTGATTAAGTATGACTTTACGCTGCCGGCTATCCACTGAATCATCGCATCAATAAGAACGCACAGAGACAGTGCGCAGCCGGGAGCGCCATCAGGGATCACTGGCCACAAGTCAGAACTACATTACTCTAAAAATACTAGAGTGATTTTCAAAAGAGGCTTATTTATAAGCTTAAGGCCGCTGGGTACATAGATAATAGAGCATAGGCAATTCGGATATGCATAACATTACACTGCCGGCCACACACTGAATCATCGCGTAGATAGGCAAGCACAGAGCCACTGTGAGGCCGGGAGTATCGTCAAGGACTTTTGGATACATGACAGAACTACCCTGCTTTGAAAATAGTATCTGAAAGTGATTACAGGAATGGCATATAAATAAGCTTAAGGCCGCTGGATACATAAAGAGTAGAGCACAGGCAATGTGAATAGGAATGGTATTTTGCTGCCGGCTATACACTAAGTCACCGCATACATAAACAAGCACAGAAGCAATGTGTAGCCGGGAGCACCAATAGGGACTGCTGAGTACATATACAAGGAAAGAAAAGGAAGAGAAAGTTAAACAGAGTATTTAAGGGTATAGATAATGGAGTTGAAGGTAGAGATATAGAAATAAAGGATTTTGCATCTTATACTCAGCATGTGTAACGAGCAGATACGAGAAGTGTTCTTTTTGTGTCTCAGGCGACATCTGTAGATATACACTGCGTGCAGAATTATTAGGCAAATGAGTATTTTGACCACATCATCCTCTTTATGCATGTTGTCTTACTCCAAGCTGTATAGGCTCGAAAGCCTACTACCAATTAAGCATATTAGGTGATGTGCATCTCTGTAATGAGAAGGGGTGTGGTCTAATCGAACAATCAAGCGTTTCATTCAAAATAGTCAACAGGGTCGCAAGAAGCGTGTGGAAAAACCAAGGCGCAAAATAACTGCCCATGAACTGAGAAAAGTCAAGCGTGCAGCTGCCAAGATGCCACTTGCCACCAGTTTGGCCATATTTCAGAGCTGCAACATCACTGGAGTGCCCAAAAGCACAAGGTGTGCAATACTCAGAGACATGGCCAAGGTAAGAAAGGCTGAAAGACGACCACCACTGAACAAGACACACAAGCTGAAACGTCAAGACTGGGCCAAGAAATATCTCAAGACTGATTTTTCTAAGGTTTTATGGACTGATGAAATGAGAGTGAGTCTTGATGGGCCAGATGGATGGGCCCGTGGCTGGATTGGTAAAGGGCAGAGAGCTCCAGTCCGACTCAGACGCCAGCAAGGTGGAGGTGGAGTACTGGTTTGGGCTGGTATCATCAAAGATGAGCTTGTGGGGCCTTTTCGGGTTGAGGATGGAGTCAAGCTCAACTCCCAGTCCTACTGCCAGTTTCTGGAAGACACCTTCTTCAAGCAGTGGTACAGGAAGAAGTCTGCATCCTTCAAGAAAAACATGATTTTCATGCAGGACAATGCTCCATCACACGCGTCCAAGTACTCCACAGCGTGGCTGGCAAGAAAGGGTATAAAAGAAGAAAATCTAATGACATGGCCTCCTTGTTCACCTGATCTGAACCCCATTGAGAACCTGTGGTCCATCATCAAATGTGAGATTTACAAGGAGAGAAAACAGTACACCTCTCTGAACAGTGTCTGGGAGGCTGTGGTTGCTGCTGCACGCAATGTTGATGGTGAACAGATCAAAACACTGACAGAATCCATGGATGGCAGGCTTTTGAGTGTCCTTGCAAAGAAAGGTGGCTATATTGGTCACTGATTTGTTTTTGTTTTGTTTTTGAATGTCAGAAATGTATATTTGTGAATGTTGAGATGTTATATTGGTTTCACTGGTAAAAATAAATAATTGAAATGGGTATATATTTGTTTTTTGTTAAGTTGCCTAATAATTATGCACAGTAATAGTCACCTGCACACACAGATATCCCCCTAAAATAGCTAAAACTAAAAACAAACTAAAAACTACTTCCAAAAATATTCAGCTTTGATATTAATGAGTTTTTTGGGTTCATTGAGAACATGGTTGTTGTTCAATAATAAAATTAATCCTCAAAAATACAACTTGCCTAATAATTCTGCACTCCCTGTATACGTCTTGGGGTAAGAGGTTGATTTCTCTTCTTCTCCTTTTGTCTTTGGGCTTTAGGTGTGCCTCTCAATTCAAAGGGCGGAATCCTAGGAAGCTCCGGTAACAATGCAAGGTCTTGTACTGTATCCCAGTCCTCGATTTCTATAGGAGCAATGTCCAGGATGTCAAATGCAGGGCCTAAGTCCTGGTTGGATTTGATAGAGATCTTCCTACCTTGGAAGGAGAAGGCTAATCCAAATGGAAATTGCCAGCGGTATAATATCTTGTGGTTTCTGAGCCAATCTGTGAGAGGCTTGAGGGTCCTTCTTTTCTGAAGGGTCATTGGGGCTAAATCTTGAAAAATACTTATCGGCACCCCATTGTGCTTCACTCCGTTTGGCAATCTTGCTTTGTTGATTATGGCCTCCTTGTCTTGGAATTGGAGGAAACGGCATATGATATCTCGAGGGGGCTCATTGCCTTTAGGTTTTGGGCGCAAAGCTCGGTGTGCCCGTTCGATGATAATTGAGGCAGAGCGTTCTGGGCCTAGAAGGCTTTCACAGATCTCTTTTTTATTATATCGGTAGAGTCCTGTGGGGCTTCCGTTTCTGGGATCCCCCTGAAACGTAAGTTGTTTCTTCTCCCACAGTTTTCTTGGTCCTCCAGGGCGTTAAATGCAGCATTAAGGTGCGTTTGGCAGTTCTGTAGGCTTCTAGTTGTGGCCATCTGGAAGTCCAGGATTGCGGCCTGGTTAGATTCAAGGGCTTCTACCCTGCCGCCCACATGTCTAACGTCCTGTCTGAGGGAAGATAGCTCGCTCACCAGAGGTTCCATTGCTCTTTGAAGAGCTGAATCCAGATATTTTCTGGAAATCGGGAGGTGTTTACGATGTCTCTGGTCCTCCACGTCGCTGCCATCAGCTTGGAACTCTGATTCGCTCTCCTCAGTTTCTTTATGAGTATCCGGCGCCATCTTTGCTTCCCTTGCTGCGCAAATTGCCGCCGCTTTTTTAACAAACTTATCCATGTCTCCGCAGTTTGTAGTTTGCTTGTGTGAGAGGGACGAGTCTCCCGTTGTCTGCTGGCCTATTTTACCCATTTTTTGAGCTTAGTAGCCAACGTTAGCTGATGTGAAGCCGGGTCTGAGTTGCAGAGCTCAGACACGCACGTCCATTCCTGTCCGGCGCTAGCTCCTTCTCCCCAGGTTCAGTCTTTTAAATCATTTTTCGAATGTGGGGTAATGCTACTTTAATTTTAGGATACTGTCCCTTTAAATATGAATGGGGTTATGCAGCACAGCATATAACAGTAAATGTGCTTCTAGTTAGCAGCTTTAATGACTTCTTCTGTCTGCAGCTGAGCTCTGCTATGAATATTTACTGTGTATTTAATTTGAATTTCGCACTTTTTTTTAATTTATTTTTTTAGGGTCGGCGGACTGATCTATCTGGTGGTGAGGCTACTAGGTCCGGTCTGCTAATGACGATTTTCTGGAGCAGGTAAGAGATCTGCAAAGATCTTATATTTCACTGCCGCTTTGTTAGGGGCTGCTCAGGGCACTTAACTCTCCTGTGACCGCTTGAGCAGAGGTGTCCGGAGTGGTGTTTTGATGTTCTTATGTTTTCAGAAGGCCGGATCTACTTTCGCCGGTCCTAGGCTCAGTCAGACCCGCATTTAACATGCTGCCGATTCACAGGTTTTCCAGCCTGCTGAGCTTCACTTCTTTGGGTAGATCAATCGCTCGCTTAAGGCCTCAATTGAATCTGGCGGCAGGTGGCACATACGCCGCGGGGCACGGCTTCTGCAGCCCGAATGGGCGTTCTAATAAAGTCCGGTGCTCACCAGGTTTTTGTAGGCCGCAACTTCTCGCCGTCTCAGCTTCAGGAAAAAATTGTATCCTGTTGATCCAGGCGATGACCTGAGACAGGATCTGAGATTTTAGGCTAAATTCAGCCTGATTTTGCCGAGTTATATCGGTTTATAATCACTTTTTCTTCAGAGCTCCCACAGGCTGCGTCTGGTAAGCTCTGCAGCTAGCTCCGCCCCCCCGCCCAGAGCGTTTTTATGTCTCTTTTTTCTTGGGTGATCGGCGGCCATTTTGTGTCTTGTGGTGCGCCAGCACAAGCTGCCACCAAGTCCATTTAACCATCAATAGTGTGGTTATTTTTTTGCTATATCCTACATCAGGGGCTTGGCTGTGCTTGCTATTTTATTGAGGGGTAAAATACAATTGCCAAAATAGCAGTACCCTAAATCTGGTGTTTCAGCTGTGGCTAGCCAATTGTAATACTGTCTGCTGTCTGCCGAAGCACAGTTTTTGTTCTGGGTTGAATACAATTCCCAACTTAGCAATTCCCTAAATATTTTTTTTCTGCTGTATCAGGCCAAGTTTAAATCGATCCATAAAAGGGTATATTAGATTTAAGGTGCGGACAGTGTCATCCTCAATAACTTCACAAGCTACAGTGCATTTCCAAGTTTAATTCTGTCCGTAAACGTATACCTGTCACCCAGCGCCTAAATAATAGGCCTAAAATTTATATTCAGCTAAATCTGTGTTTATTGCTGAGGCTGGTGAATTCATTTAGTGTCCGCCAAAGCATAGTTTTTCTTTTGGGTTGAAATACAATTCCCAACTTAGGAATTCTCTAAATCAGTTGTTTCTGCTGTATCAGGCCTACTTTAAATCTATCCATAAAAGGGTATATTAGATTGAAGGTGCGGATAGGGTCATTCTCAATAACTTCACACGCTACCGTGCATTTCCAAGTCTAATTCTGTCCGTAAACGTATATCTGTCACCCAGCGCCTAAATAATAGGCCTAAAATTCATATTCAGCTAAATCTGTTGATACTGCTGTGGCTGGTCAATGTATTTAGTGTCTGCCAAAGCACAGTTTTTGTTCTGGGTTGAAATACAATTGAAATTACAATACTGGCAGAAACCACAAATTTAGGGAATTACTATCAGGCCAAGGTTAAATCTATCCATAAAAGAGTGAATTAGATTTAAGGTGCGGATAGTGTCATCCTCAATAACTTCACACGCTACAGTGCATTTCCAAGTTTAATTCTGTCCGTAAACGTATAAGTGTCACCCAGCGCCTAAATAATAGGCCTAAAATTTATATTCAGCTAAATCTGTGTTTATTGCTGAGGCTGGTCAATTCATTTAGTGTCCGCCAAAGCACAGTTTTTGTTCTGGGTTGAATACAATTCCCAACTTAGCAATTCCCTAAATAATATTTTTCTGCTTTATTAGGCCAAGTTTAAAGGGACACTGACAGGGCCAAAAAGCATATTAAGGTATATATATGACCGTACAGGTCTTATAAAGTGTATAAGAATCATGTAAGTATCCCCCCTGTCCACCTTATAACTACAGTAATGTGAAGTTTTATAACCTGCTGGAATCGGGTTCAATCTGCCCAAGGGGCGGTGTTTCACCTCAGCTTGCGCCCAGCCAGCCTCGCCACAACTGCCGTTTGAAGCGCCGCCCAGCTCATCAATATTCACTTCGCTGGGCGGCGCTGGGCGGCTAACTAGTGTCCCCGGCTATCTTCAGCGCATGCGCCCGGCACCCTCACTGGCCGGGATCGCATCGCGCCTGCGCACAGTCTCATTCTCAGAGGCAGCCTCTGAGAATGAGACTGTGCGCAGGCGCGATGCGATCCCGGCCAGTGAGGGTGCCGGGCGCATGCGCTGAAGATAGCCGGGGACACTAGTGCGCCGCCCAGCGAAGTGAATATTGATGAGCTGGGCGGCGCTTCAAACGGCAGTTGTGGCGAGGCTGGCTGGGCGCAAGCTGAGGTGAAACACCGCCCATTGGGCAGATTGAACCCGATTCCAGAAGGTTATAAAACTTCACATTACTGTAGTTATAAGGTGGACAGGGGGGATACTTACATGATTCTTATAGACTTTATAAGACCTGTACGGTCATATATATACCTTAATATGCATTTTGGCCCTGTCAGTGTCCCTTTAAATCGATCCATAAAAGGGTATATTAGATTTAAGGTGCGGATAGTGTCATCCTCAATAACTTCACACGCTACCGTGCATTTCCAAGTTTAATTCTGTCCGTAAACGTATACCTGTCACCCAGCGCCTAAATAATAGGCCTAACATTTATATTCAGCTAAATCTGTGTTTATTGCTGAGGCTGGTCAATTCATTTAGTGTCCGCCAAAGCACAGTTTTTCTTCTGGGTCGAAATACAATTCCCAACTTAGCAATTCTCTAAATCAGTGGTTTCTGTTGTATCAGGCCTACTTTAAATCTATCCATAAAAGGGTATATTAGATTGAAGGTGCGGATAGGATCATTCTCAATAACTTCACACGCTACCGTGCATTTCCAAGTCTAATTCTGTCCGTAAACGTATACCTGTCACCCAGCGTTTAAATAATAGGCCTACAATTTATATTCAGCTAAATCTGTCGTTACTGTTGTGCCTGTATTAGTGTAATACGGTACCTAAATAGATAGCCAGATAGTGTTAGGTGCCTGTAAAAAAAGGCCTGAATTTGAATTCAATACATTGGGCCAAATAATTTTTTTCTTATTGTGGTGAACGGTAACAATGAGGAAAACATCTAGTAAGGGATGCGGACATGGTCGTGGTGGTGTTAGTGGACCCTCTGGTGCTGGGAGAAAACGTGGCCGTTCTGCCACAGCCACACGTCCTAGTGAACCAACTACCTCAGGTCCCAGTAGCCAGCAGAATTTACAGCGATATTTGGTGGGGCCCAATGCCGTTCTAAGGATGGTAAGGCCTGAGCAGGTACAGGCATTAGTCAATTGGGTGGCCGACAGTGGATCCAGCACGTTCACATTATCTCCCACCCAGTCTTCTGCAGAAAGCGCACAGATGGCGCATGAAAACCAAGCCCATCAGTCTGTCACATCACCCCCATGCATATCAGGGAAACTGTCTGAGCCTCAAGTTATGCAGCAGTCTCTTATGCTGTTTGAAGTCTCTGCTGGCAGTGTTTCCCAAGGGCATCCACCTAGCCCTTCCCCAGGGGTGGAAGAGATAGAATGCACTAACGCACAACCACTTATGTTTCCTAATGATGAGGACATGGGAATACCACCTCAGCATGTCTCTGATGATGACGAAACACAGGTGCCAACTGCTGCGTCTTTCTGCAGTATGCAGACTGAACAGGAGGTCAGGGAGGAAGACTGGGTGGAAGACGATGCAGGGGACAATGAGGTCCTAGACCCCACATGGAATGAAGGTCGTGCCACTGACTTTCAGAATTCGGAGGAAGAGGCAGTGGTGAGACCGAGCCAACAGCGTAGCAAAAGAGGGAGCAGTGGGCAAAAGCAGAACACCCGCCGCCAAGAGAGTCCGTCTGCTATTGGCCACCGCCATCTGGGACCCAGCACACCAAAGGCAGCTTCAAGGAGTTCCCTGGCGTGGCAGTTCTTCAAACAATGTGCTGATGACAAGACCCAAGTGGTTTGCACGCTGTGCCATCAGAGCCTGAAGCGAGGCATTAACGTTCTGAACCTTAGCACAACCTGCATGACCAGGCACCTGCATGCAAAGCATGAACTGCAGTGGAGTAAACACCTTAAAAACAAGGAACTCACTCAGGCTCCCCCTGCTACCTCTTCTGCTGCTGCCGCCTCGGCCTCTTCCTCCGCCACTGGAGGAACGTTGGCACCTGCCGCCCAGCAAACAGAGAATGTACCACCAACACCACCACCACCTCCGTCACCAAGCATCTCAACCATGTCACACGGCAGCGTTCAGCTCTCCATCTCACAAACATTTGAGAGAAAGCGTAAATTCCCACCTAGCCACCCTTGATCCCTGGCCCTGAATGCCAGCATTTCTAAACTACTGGCCTATGAAATGCTGTCAGGCTGGTGGACACAGACAGCTTCAAACAGCTCATGTCGCTTGCTGTCCCACAGTATGTTGTTCCCAGCCGCCACTACTTCTCCAAGAGAGCCGTGCCTTCCCTGCACAACCAAGTATCCGATAAAATCAAGTGTGCACTGCGCAACTCCATCTGTGGCAAGGTCCACCTAACCACAGATATGTGGACCAGTAAGCACGGCCAGGGATGCTATATCTCCCTAACTGCACACTGGGTAAATGTAGTGGCGGCTGGGCCCCAGGCGAAGAGCTGTTTGGCGCACGTCCTTCTGCTGCCAAGGATCGCAGGGCAACATTCTTTGCCTCCTGTTGCCTCCTCCTCCTACTCTGCTTCCTCTGTCTCTTCTTCCACCTGCTCATCCAGTCAGCCACACACCTTCACCACCAACTTCAGCACAGCCCGAGGTAAACATCAGCAGGCCATTCTGAAACTCATATGTTTGGGGGACAGGCCCCACACCGCACAGGAGTTGTGGCGGGGTATAGAACAACAGACCGACGAGTGGTTGCTGCCGGTGAGCCTCAAGCCTGGCCTGGTGGTGTGCGATAATGGGCAGAATCTCGTTGCAGCTCTGGGACTAGCCTGTTTGACGCACATCCCTTGCCTGGCGCATGTGCTGAATTTGGTGGTGCAGAAGTTCATTCGCAACTACCCCGACATGTCAGAGATGCTGCATAAAGTGCGGGCCGTCTGTTCGCGCTTCCGGCGTTCACATCCTGCCGCTGCTCGCCTGTATGCGCTACAGCGTAACTTCGGCCTTCCCGCTCACCGCCTCATATGCGACATGCCCACCAGGTGGAACTCCACCTTGCACATGCTGGACAGACTGTGCGAGCAGCAGCAGGCCATAGTGGAGTTTCAGCTGCAGCACGCACGGGTCAGTCGCACTGCGGAACAGCACCACTTCACCACCAATGACTGGGCCTCCATGCGAGACCTGTGTGCCCTGTTGCGCTGTTTCGAGTACTCCACCAACATGGCCAGTGGCGATGACGCTGTTATCAGCGTTACAATACCACTTCTATGTCTCCTTGAGAAAACACTTAGGGCGATGATGGAAAAGGAGGTGGCCCAGAAGGAGGAGGAGGAGGAAGATGGGTCATTTTTAGCACTTTCAGGCCAGTCTCTTTGAAGTGACTCAGAGGGAGGTTTTTTGCAACAGCAGAGGCCAGGTACAAATGTGGCCAGCCAGGGCCCACTACTGGAGGACGAGGAGGACGAGGATGAGGAGGAGGTGGAGGAGGATGAGGATGAAGCATGTTCACAGCGGGGTGGCACCCAAAGCAGCTCAGGCCCATCACTGGTGCGTGGCTGGGGGGAAACACAGGACGATGACGATACGCCTCCCACAGAGGACAGCTTGTACTTACCTCTGGGCAGCCTGGCACACATGAGCGACTACATGCTGCAGTGCCTGCGCAACGACAGCAGAGTTGCCCACATTTTAACGTGTGCGGACTACTGGGTTGCCACCCTGCTGGATCCCCGGTACAAAGACAATGTGCCCACCTTACTTCCTGCACTGGAGCGTGATAGGAAGATGCGCGAGTACAAGTGCACATTGGTAAACGCACTACTGAGAGCATTCCCAAATGTCACAGGGGAACAAGTGGAAGCCCAAGGCGAAGGCAGAGGAGGAGCAAGAGGTCGCCAACGCAGCTGTGTCACGGCCAGCTCCTCTGAGGGCAGGGTTAGCATGGCAGAGATGTGGAAAAGTTTTGTCAACACGCCACAGCTAACTGCACCACCAATTCATACGGAACGTGTTAGCAAGAGGCAACATTTCACTAACATGGTGGAACAGTACGTGTGCACACCCCTCCACATACTGACTGATGGTTCGGCCCCATTCAACTTCTGGGTCTCCAAATTGTCCACGTGGCCAGAGCTAGCCTTTTATGCCTTGGAGGTGCTGGCCTGCCCGGCGGCCAGCGTTTTGTCTGAACGTGTATTCAGCACGGCAGGGGGCGTCATTACAGACAAACGCAGCCGCCTGTCTACAGCCAATGTGGACAAGCTGACGTTCATAAAAATGAACCAGGCATGGATCCCACAGGACCTGTCCATCCCTTGTGCAGATTAGACATTAACTACCTCCCCTTAACCATATATTATTGTACTCCAGGCACTTCCTCATTCAATACTATTTTTATTTTCATTTTATTATTATATTGCGGGGCAACCCAAAGTTGAATGAACCTCGACTCTGTCTGGGTGCCGGGGCCTAAAAATATCTGACAGTGGCCTGTTCCAGTGTTGGGTGACGTGAAGCATGATTCTCTGCTATGACATAAAGCCTGAATCTCTGCTATGGGACCTCTCTCCTTTGTCTGGGTGCCAGGGCGTAAATATATGACAATGGACTGTTCCAGTTTTGGGTGACGTAAAGCATGATTCTCTGCTATGACATGAAGCCTGAATCTCTGCTATGGGACCTCTCTCCTCTTTCTGGGTGCCGGGGCCTAAATATATGACAATGGACTGTTCCAGTTTTGGCTGACATGAAGACTGATTCTCTGCTGACATGAAGTCTGAATCTCTGTTATGGGACCTCTCTCCTCTGTCTGGGTGCCGGGGCCTAAATATCTGACTATGGACTGTTCCAGTTTCGGCTGACGTGAAGCCTGATTCTCTGCTATGACATGAAGACTGATTCTCTGCTGACATGAAGCCTGAATCTCTGTTATGGGACCTCTCTCCTCTGTCTGGGTGCCGGGGCCTAAATATATGACAATGGACTGTTCCAGTTTTGGCTGACGTGAAGCCTGATTCTCTGCTATGACATGAAGACTGATTCTCTGCTGACATGAAGCCTGATTCTCTGCTATGGGACCTCTCTCCAATTGATATTGGTTAATTTTTATTTATTTTATTTTTATTTTTATTCATTTCCCTATCCACATTTGTTTGCAGGGGATTTAACTACATTTTGCTGCCTTTTGCAGCCCTCTAGCCCTTTCCTGGGCTGTTTTACAGCCTTTTTAGTGCCAAAAAGTTCGGGTCCCCATTGACTTCAATGTGGTTCGGGTTTCGGACGAAGTTCGGGTCGGGTTCGGATCCCGAACCCGAACATTTCCGGGAGGTTCGGCCGAACTTCTCGAACCCGAACATCCAGGTGTTCGCTCAACTCTAGTTATGACCCATTTATTCCCAGGCAACATTTCAGCCCTCTCAATAGGGCCTTTGTCAAGCAAAGCAATAGTGTCACACATGAGTATAAATACCCAAGTAGGGTCATGTGATACATAAGTGAAAAATTAACCACTTGGTCCATCAAGCTACTACGTCACATAATTATACACAATCTAAAATTTTAAAATTGTACAATAAATGCATGATTATACACTGCGTGCAGAATTATTAGGCAAATGAGTATTTTGACCACATCATCCTCTTTATGCATGTTATCTTACTCCAAGCTGTATAGGCTCGAAAGCCTACTACCAATTAAGCATATTAGGTGATGTGCATCTCTGTAATGAGAAGGGGTGTGGTCTAATGACATCAACACCCTATATTAGGTGTGCATAATTATTAGGCAACTTCCTTTCCTTTGGCAAAATGGGTCAAAAGAAGGACTTGACAGGCTCAGAAAAGTCAAAAATAGTGAGATATCTTGCAGAGGGATGCAGCACTCTTAAAATTGCAAAGCTTCTGAAGCGTGATCATTGAACAATCAAGCGTTTCATTCAAAATAGTCAACAGGGTCGCAAGAAGCGTGTGGAAAAACCAAGGCGCAAAATAACTGCCCATGAACTGAGAAAAGTCAAGCGTGCAGCTGCCAAGATGCCACTTGCCACCAGTTTGGCCATATTTCAGAGCTGCAACATCACTGGAGTGCCCAAAAGCACAAGGTGTGCAATACTCAGAGACATGGCCAAGGTCAGAAAGGCTGAAAGACGACCACCACTGAACAAGACACACAAGCTGAAACGTCAAGACTGATTTTTCTAAGGTTTTATGGACTGATGAAATGAGAGTGAGTCTTGATGGGCCAGATGGATGGGCCCGTGGCTGGATTGGTAAAGGGCAGAGAGATCCAGTCCGACTCAGACGCCAGCAAGGTGGAGGTGGAGTACTGGTTTGGGCTGGTATCATCAAAGATGAGCTTGTGGGGCCTTTTCGGGTTGAGGATGGAGTCAAGCTCAACTCCCAGTCCTACTGCCAGTTTCTGGAAGACACCTTCTTCAAGCAGTGGTACAGGAAGAAGTCTGCATCCTTCAAGAAAAACATGATTTTCATGCAGGACAATGCTCCATCACACGCATCCAAGTACTCCACAGCGTGGCTGGCAAGAAAGGGTATAAAAGAAGAAAATCTAATGACATGACCTCCTTGTTCACCTGATCTGAACCCCATTGAGAACCTGTGGTCCATCATCAAATGTGAGATTTACAAGGAGGGAAAACAGTACACCTCTCTGAACAGTGTCTGGGAGGCTGTGGTTGCTGCTGCACGCAATGTTGATGGTGAACAGATCAAAACACTGGCAGAATCCATGGATGGCAGGCTTTTGAGTGTCCTTGCAAAGAAAGGTGGCTATATTGGTCACTGATTTGTTTTTGTTTTGTTTTTGAATGTCAGAAATGTATATTTGTGAATGTTGAGATGTTATATTGGTTTCACTGGTAAAAATAAATAATTGAAATGGGTATATATTTGTTTTTCGTTAAGTTGCCTAATAATTATGCACAGTAATAGTCACCTGCACACACAGATATCCCCCTAAAATAGCTAAAACTAAAAACAAACTAAAAACTACTTCCAAAAATATTCAGCTTTGATATTAATGAGTTTTTTGGGTTCATTGAGAACATGGTTGTTGTTCAATAATAAAATTAATCCTCAAAAATACAACTTGCCTAATAATTCTGCACTCCCTGTACATAAATATTAAAAAAGACACCATGATTATAAATAGCAGTGATAAAAAATTTAAGTACAGAACGTCAATCTGTGTACAGATATGTGGTGATAAAGTGCCAGATCAAATGAAGGATTAAAAAGTTAGGACTAGCTCATGTCTCACAGCTGACCTATAATTGCTAATAACATATCTCAAAAACAGCGAACTATTGGTGGTTCAGTGTGCCCGTATGTAGTCGGCGTTCCCCTGTACTCACCGCGCAAGAGCGGGGCAGGACAGTCAGTCCCACCTCCCTCGGATGTCAGCGGCACTCCTCCCACGTGACCTAGGGCGTGCTGACGAGGAACACTCTGCCCGTACCAGAGGAAGAGAGGGGCGGACCATGTGACCATGCCTCGGCCAAGCAGGGGCATGGAAATCACCTAGGTGACCACGTAGCTTGTATGTATACAAGCCTATGAGTGCAATAATACTATATAAAAGAACATCAGTGGGATCATTTTATAAGGGCAGGAAAGACCAAGTGAAAGGTGGATGAGGGCAGCACATACTTGTGATGTCCCTAGGACGCCACGGGGCATCCAATGAAGGTGACCCCGCGACACCCCTCTGCAGAGTGTCGCTCCACACGTGAATGTCAAGTGGCACATCACAAAATGGAGCACCACCTGTGCTACCCCTGCCACCTGCACATAACTATGTAAAAAATAGAGAAGGAGGTCCAGCTTCCAAAAAAGATGCCTTGTCATGAATAAGGATTAGTATTAGAGTATCCGAAACACATAGACCTGTCTGCTTTGTTGGATTTTTAACAATTCTGTGTGTATTGGAATAAAGAACGTCATCTTTTTTGGAAAATGGACCTCCTTCTCTATATTTTACAAATTCCTTACATTGCGCCTTTTCTAAGCACAGTCCGTGCTTCCATCACAAGTTATATCAGGTGATAGCAGCCTTGGACTTTTTTATTTGTGTGCACATAACTATGCTATAGAAGATCAAAGTGACTTGATATTGACTGGATAGTACAATAGAACAGCAAAATGTTTGGATACTGGTAGATCTTTCTTTTTTTGTCGAATGGTGTACCTGTGCTGATTGAGACGTGTCTTTAAATCAAGAGTGGTCTCTCCTACATATAATAGGTCACAAGGACACTGGAGTAAATAGATTACGAAGGAACTATCACATGTTAGATAGTGACGGTCGGATATCATGTTGTGTACGTAGAAACGGGTGAGTGAACCTATCACCTTTAAGCATGTAGCTACAGTTCACACAATTCAAGCATGGAAAACATCCTTTCCTTTTTGTGCCTATGTAGGATTGGCTAAGTACCTTAACCCACATTTGGAGTGCCGCTGACGTCCGAGGGAGGTGGGACTGACTGTCAGGCCGCGCGCTTGCGCTGTGAGTACAGGGGAACGCCGACTACATGCGGGCACACTGAACCACCAATGGTACGCTGTTATTAACAATTATAGGTCAGCTGTGAGACATGAGCTAGTCCTAACTTTGTAACCCTTCACTTGATCTAAGCACTGGCACTTTATCACCACATATCTGTACACAGATTGACATTCTGTACTTAATTTTTTTATAACTGCTATTTATAATCATGGCGTCTTTTTTAAAACTTACGTATAATCATGCATTTATTGTACAATTTAAAATTTTTAGATTGTGTATAATTATGTGACGTAGTAGCTTGATGAACCAAGTGGTAAATTTTTCCCTTATGTATCACATGACCCTGTTTGGGTATTTATACTTATGTGTGACACTACTGCTTTGCTTGACAAAGGCCCCATTGAGAGGGCTGAAACATTGCCTGGGAATAAATGGGCCATCACCTTTTTTCACCATATTTGGAGTGCTGCCTATTCTTTGGATATATTGCATAGAGGAATGGTTGCCTACCTTCCCTGAGGACTTGCACCCAATTTACCTTTTTTTACTGTGCTGCTTTTTTGTTTTTAGATTATATTATGACAATTTTAGTTAGCACATTTTATTGCATCAACAACTGCATTAATACATCAGATTTATTCCACTTGTAATATCATTGTAAAATTTTACTACCGGTGTGCAGGCCTCATAAAATGTCTGGCGAGGGGAAGAGGGGAAAATATAAGAGCCTTACCTCATCATCAAAGAGTTAGAATATGTGTGGCTGTGGAAAGCAGCACCAGCTGTCCAGTCATTAGAAGTAGTAGCAACAGCAGGCCAAAGTTCCTCCCTCACTTCCAATAGGCACCACATTTTTATTGAGAAAAAGAGGATGATATTGTGAACTGAATAGCTCACTCCTCCTCTCAGTCATAGCAGAATTATGTGGAAGCCACCTCTCAATCTGACACTCTGCCTTTGAGCCAGGGGCCACAGCATTTCACCTGCTCCTCCTCCTGGCAACCCCAGAGAAGCATTTCAGTTGCATCATCCCATTATTTACTGCCCCTTCTTAGTGGTACGCCTTTATTTTTCCTAAGAAATGTAAAAATAAAACAACTACAGGCTATGGAAGTTACTCAACTCTCTCTGTTGATGAGAATAGTAAGTGTTTGCTGTGAGTAGGAGGTTCAGGGGTGGTAGAGGACCCTATACATAACTCTGTTGTTGGCCATGGTAGTAGTTGCACTTGTAGTCACAGTGGTGGTGGTGGTGGTGGTACAGGCAGTGGTAGCTGTGATGACAATGGCACTTAGAACAAATACAGAGGATGTAATTGTGAGGGGGAAGGAGATCAGGATGACATATCGAAGTTGATAAAAGTGTTGATAATGATCACTGTGTGATGGACAGGATCTTGGATTTGGATTAGGGTGCTGAGATGCTGAGAAGAGTATATCAGAGTAAGGCCTCATGCGTATTTTTTTGCGGTCCGCAAAAACGGGTTCCGTTTTTCCGTGATCCGTGACCATTTTTTCGTCCACGGGTCTTCCTTGATTTTTTGAGGATCCACGGACATGAAAAAAAAGTTGTTTTGGTGTCCGCCTGGCCGTGCGGAGCCAAACGGATCCGTCCTGAATTACAATGCAAGTCAATGGGGACGGATCCGTTTGACGTTGACACAATATGGTGCAATTTCAAACAGATCCGTTCCCCATTGACTTTCAATGTAAAGTCAGGAGTTAATATACCATAGGATCAGAGTTTTCTCCAATCCGATGGTATATTTTAACTTGAAGCGTCCCGATCATCGTGAAACTCAAATCCGACAGTATATTCTAACACAGAGGCGTTCCCATGGTGATGGGGACGCTTCAGGTTAGAATATACTAAAAGAACTGTGTACATGACTGCCCCCTGCTGCCAGAAGAGGGCCCACTGGCCACCAACGAGTTAACTACAGGGGAGGGAGGGGGGCCGGCCGCACTGGCCACCAACGAGTTAACTACAGGGGAGGGAGGGGGGCCGGCCGCACTGGCCACCAACGAGTTAACTACAGGGGAGGGAGGGGGGCCCACTGGCCACCAACGAGTTAACTACAGGGGAGGGAGGGGGGCCCACTGGCCACCAACGAGTTAACTACAGGGGAGGGAGGGGGGGGCGGCCGCACTGGCCACCAATGTGTTAACTACGGGGGGGCACTGGCCACCAATGAGTTAACTACAGGGGAGGGAGGGGGGGCACCCCGCACTGGCCACCAATGTGTTAACTACAGGGGGGGGCTGCCCCCTGCTGCCTGGCAGCACCTGCCAGGCAGCAGGGGGCAGTCATGTACACAGTTCTTTTAGTATATTCTAACCTGAAGCATCCCCATCACCATGGGGACGCCTCTGTGTTAGAATATACTGTCGGTTCTGAGTTTTCACGAAGTGAAAACTCAGCTATGAAAAAGCTTTTATGCAGACGGATCTTCGGATCCGTCTGTATAAAAAGTAACCTATGGCCACGGATCACAGACACGGATGCCAATCTTGTGTGCATCCGTGTTCTTTCACGGACCCATTGACTTGAATGGGTCCGTGAACAGTTGTCCGTCAAAAAAATAGGACAGGTCATATTTTTTTGACGGACAGGATACACGGATCACGGTCTCGGCTGCAAAACGGTGCATTTTCCGATTTTTCCACGGACCCATTGAAAGTCAATGGGTCCGCGAAAAAAAACTGAAAATGGCCGTGTGCATGAGGCCTAAGAGGGTAGTGTCTGCAGTGGCAATAAAGAACATACAGTACAGACCAAAAGTTTGGACACACCTTCTCATTCGAAGAGTTTTCTTTATTTTCATGACTATGAAGGCATCAAAACTATGAATTAGCACATGTGGAATTATATACATAACAAACAAGTGTGAAACAACTGAAAATATGTCATATTCTAGGTTCTTCAAAGTAGCCACCTTTTGCTTTGATTACTGCTTTGCACACTCTTGGCATTCTCTTGATGAGCTTCAAGAGGTAGTCCCCTGAAATGGTCTTCCAACAGTCTTGAAGGAGTTCCCAGAGATGCTTAGCACTTGTTGGCCCTTTTGCCTTCACTCTGCGGTCCAGCTCACCCCAAACCATCTCAATTGGGTTCAGGTCCGGTGACTGTGGAGGCCAGGTCATCTGGCGCAGCACCCCATCACTCTCCTTCATGGTCAAATAGCCCTTACTTTTAAAGTTTTCCCAATTTTTCAGCTGACTGCCCTTCATTTCTTAATGTATTGATGGCCACTCGTTTTTCTTTACTTAGCTGCTTTTTTCTTGCCATAATACAAATTCTAACAGTCTATTCAGTAGGACTATCAGCTGTGTATCCACCTGACTTCTCCTCAACGCAACTGATGGTCCCAACCCCATGTATAAGGCAAGAAATCCCACTTATTAAACCTGACAGGGCACGCCTGTGAAGTGAAAACCATTTCAGAGGACTACCTCTTGAAGCTCATCAAGAGAATGCCAAGAGTGTGCAAAGCAGTAATCAAAGCAAAAGGTGGCTACTTTGAAGAACCTAGAATATTACAAGTTTCACACTTGCTTGTTATGAATATAATTCCACATGTGTTAATTCATAGTTTTGATGCCTTCAGTGTGAATCTACAATTTTCATAGTCATGAAAATAAAGAAAACTCTTTGAATGAGAAGGTGTGTCCAAACTTTTGGTCTGTACTGTATATAATATATGGCCACAACTTCCCCCAAAAAACTGCCTGGGCCTTAAATGCTTCTATTAAGGTCAGGTCAAGAACTGGTGAAGCTGCTGATATTTTTCACAGGAGAAGCAATGAAGTACAGCAGCAAGAAGGTCAGATCCTATTTATGCCTCTAAGTTTGTAACGGTCTGATTCCCACACCAGCCACTTATCTGATTCCTCCACATCCTCCTCAATGGACATCCTTCCATACCCAACAGAAACACGCAGAGTGCTGCTTCCATTCCTCTTCCATCCTATCATATACTGAATGTAAAGTGAAGTGCTGTCATGTTGTGCTACAGCTGAGCTGGGCAAGAGTAGCCACACAGCAGATGAGTTGATAAAGTGCATCAGTCATCAAACATCCTGCTGGCTGCCTGCCCACCAACTCCAACTGGGCAAAGTGGTCAGCGACAATGGCAGGAAGATTATGGATGCCTCTTATTGTTTTTAGGGAAATAATATATGCTTTCTGCATGGTGCATGTGATAAATTTAGTGTAGCAATGCTTTTACTAAAAGTACTGTGGTCTGCAAAAGGTGCTGGCCGTCTATAGAAGACTGCCCTCACATTTCAGACATTCTTATTTGTCAAGTAACTTCCTCCTGGATTTGAAGCGACAGAATGGTCTGCCATTGCACTACTTGATCTGTGATGTTCTAACTCACTGTCAAGTGATGAATGATTTCATCATGCACCAGATGACCATAGCAGGTAGTATGTTTTGTTTTGAGGCCAGGCAGTGTAGGTCATAAGAAACAGGTAATTAAATTTGTCAGTAGAGACAAATGCAGAAACAACAATATTATTCCCCTGGTATTTATCTTAGAGCAGGTGTTCATGCTGCATCTTATTGGCTGTCCTGTAGCTTTTGGGAACCCACATTGACAAAGTCCCATGGAGGAGGCAGTGAAGGAGGAGGATGATGAGTTACCACTTGAGAAGTAAGAGGAAGAGTCGGTGGTGGAGGATCAAAAAGGCTGCTGCTGATTATAACACTGGCCATGGTTGACCAATCTCCACAGTAGAGGGCGGAATCAGAAAGAACCTCAAGCAAGCTGGCAAGTAAGGTAAGCTGTATTCTTGCTTAATTACATAATGACAGGTTTATCCTTAGCATCATGCAACCTCATGATTACTGGATAGACCCTTGCTATCAATGCAAAATGGGGAAATGTCTTCCTGTTGCCAAAAGGAAAGCTAAATTGCTGTATTACCTGTGTGATAAGCTAACTGTGTAAGCAGCTTGCCATAGCTTTTGGCACGCAGACAACTGCCACCCACATGTCTGACCAGGAGGCCCCCTCCAGCCCACACCAAGTAATTCACCTTTTAAAGTCAGTGGTATCACAAGTAGCAGAATCCACAGCAGCAGCAGCCAGTTTAGTATCATGAAGGTGATGGAGCAGTTTATTCAGGTGTGCTGCCAGTCTGACGCAAATCAGCAAATAAAGATGTACTGTCTGAACAAGGTTAGGTCTTACCTGGACTATAGCTTTTACCTGGCACATACCGTGTTCCCTCGTCGGAAATGGCCTACTTTGCTAGTTCTGTACAGTTATTTCCAGTCTCCAGTGTCATCTCAGAGATGAATTTTAGAATCCCAGTGGGCGTTGTCACACCCCATAGGAGAAAATTGTCCACTGACATCATCATACTTGTCAAAATGAATGAGGCATGGATTTGTGAGGATTTTCACACACCTCCAACTGAGGTTGAATAATAGATCTGCCATTGCCGTGTGTGGATATTTATCGCTGTCCCCATCATGCCACATTCGCTGTCAGCTTATCTATAGGGATGAGCGAACCCGTGGAAGTTCGGGTTCGCCAGGTTCGGACGAATTTCAGGTCAAAGTTCGGGTTTGGGACCCGAACTTGACCCCAAACCTGGACCCCATTAAAGTCAATAGGGACCTGAACTTCACTTTATTATTTTCTATTATAACATGGTTATAACGGAAAATAATAGCATTCTTAAGACAGAATGCTAAATAATTTGGCCATTGAGGGGTTAAAAATAATTAAAAAAAACTCACCTCATGCACTTGATCGCGCAGCCTATATTCTGTTCTTTCTTTTATCTGCAGGACCTGCAAAAGGATTTGCGAAGACGTCACAACGTGGTGATCGCGGTGATGTCACCGCAGGTCCTTCTATTTTCATTCAGCAGGATCTACAATGACGTCACCGTGCTTACCACATGGTGAGCGTGGTGACATCACCGCAGGTCCTTTTGCAAGTTCAGCAGAAAGAAGAAAGAAGAGGATACCGGCAGCGCGATCAAGTGGATGAGGTGAGTTTTTTTTATTTTTTTAACCCCTCAATGGACTTTTTTTTAGCATTCTGTCTTAATAATGCTACTATTTTCTGTTATAACCATGTTATAATGGAAAATAATAAAATCACCTGAACACGGAACCCAAAAGTCAATGAAAAAGTCTGGGTTCGGGTCCAGGTACCCGAACTCCCAAAGATCGGCGTCGCTCAACCCTACTTACTCATGTTCAGTACTGTATGGCGGCTTCTGCTGCCACCACTACCGATCTGCTACTCCCCCAACTGCCACTACCATTAGCCCTACCTAGCTGCCACTGCTAATACTGTTATTACCCATACACTGCTTTGCACACATATACTGCTTTGTCTGTTTCATGCTGTGCTCCTACTGATGCCGCTAATATTGCTCCCACATAGAGAAAAGTGAACCACTCGAGATTTGTTTCAGTCCAGTTCACCAAATTTATTTTAAGAAGTTTCGTTCAGACCCAAATCGATTCCGGACAAAACAAAGTTGCTCAAATTGCCCCAAATGTTGGGATATAACCTCCTCTAGTCTCCTAGGACTCTGACTTTTTAGAAAAACTTCTTATATCTTTTCATTTTTTTTAATGATTTTTTTTATCCCCCTCTCCCATCACCCCAAACTCTAGAACGCAATAACAGCAATAGTAAAAGATTTTGGAGTGGGTACACGCATGTTTGATAGCGTTAACATACAGCTTGTTTAAAAAGACACTGCACCAGCACATCTATTATGGTTTTTCATATTCCAAAGCTTCCAAAAATTGCCCCTTCATCTGCCTGGGGGCAGATGATGTTTAAACAAACACGGTGTTATGGGATAAAAAATTAAAAAAAAGTGACAGGTTGGGGGAACAAGCATCTAATAATTATGCCTTGACAGGGTTGGATTGCCTGCCCTTACAACAAGCAAAAGTGGTGATTGTCAGAAGAAAAAAATGCCCTCCCTTTTAAATGGAAGCAGCAGTATTGCAGTGTGGATATTGAAAGGGTACGGTTTGGATATACTGGCACGTGGCCACAAAAGTAGCGGCAGCAGAAGCAGCATACCTAGCATGGAACATACAAGGCTATCTATGGGTAGTAACAGTAATATAAGTAGTAGTAGTGATAGTGGTAATGGTGGCAGTAGTGAATTAGCAGCAAGGAGAAGCAGCAGCCGAGGCAGCAGCGGCTGCAGCAGAAACCACCTGGTACATGTAAGCAGAAAGGCAGTAGCATGATGGAGGCGGCAGCTGCCTTATGGAAGATGATGATCAGCAGGCCACAGCAGTGGCATGATGGCAGAGGTGGCATGATGGAGGAGGCAGCAGCAGCCATATAGAATGTGATTGTAAGCAGGTCACAAGAGAGGCAAGATGGCAACAGGCAAGCAGACAGCAACAGTGGCAAGATGGGGCACCACCAGCAAGGCTAGATCTGTTCATCTGAATCAGCTATAGGATTGAGAAAATTTTTCTGAATCCAGGCCTTGTTCATTTTGAGAAAAGTGATGCTTTGGACACTGGTGCAGGACAACTTGATCTGTTTAGTTATCACTGATTCCCCTGTGGCACTGAAAACCCTCTCTGAGATGACACTGGATGCTGGGCAAGAAAGAAGAAATAGACCGTGCTGTGCCAGTTCTGGCCACTGTTCCTGTCTGCTTGCCCAGAATTCCATGGGGTCGGGGAATAGAGTAAGCGCCACAGACTGGCCATAGTTTAGGTGGGCCTGAACCTGGGTGCTGAGGCAGGAGCTGTTGGCTTGCTAACTGGTCTCTACCTGGTGCGGTACATGGAAACTCTGCTAAATCATTTTGAGGAGACTGATTTTCACGCATCACTTGTGCGTTGCGTGAAAATCGCAGCATGTTCTATATTCTACGTTTTTCACGCAACACAGGCCCCATAGAAATGAATGGGGATGCGTGAAAATCGCAAGCATCCGCAAGCAAGTGCGGATGCAATGCGATTTTCAAGCATGGTTGCTAAGTTACCCGTGACCTTTTATCTTCATTCAGCAGGATCTGCGCTCACCTTTTCCAGGCAGGTCCTGCAAGAAGAAGAAAGAAGACGAGCCTGGCTGCTCAATCAAGTGGATGAGTTACATTTATTTTTATTTATTTTTTAACCTCACAATGGACCTTTTACTTAGCATTCTGAATTAAAGAATGCTATTATTTTCCATTATAACCATGTCATAATGGAAAATAATGAAATCTACAGAACACCTAACCCAAACTTGAACTTCATTGAAGAAGTCCGGGTTCGGGTCTGGGTACCACAGTCAGTTTTTTATCACGCTCGTGCAAAACGCATTGCACCCTCACGATAAAAACTGAACGTCGGAATGCAATCACAGTCAAAACTGACTGCAATTGCGTACCTACTTGCATGATTTTCCCTGATCGCAGATGCAACGCATCCGGACCTAATCCGGACACGCTCATCTGCAAGGATCCTAGTAGTACAAGATTGGCTTTTCGGGAGAAATAATGCCGGCTAGAAATCTTCCAGCGAAGCTGAGCACATACCATTAGCATCCTAAAGGCATCAGACATGACTAAATGGTATAGCGCCAACTGCACCGCCAGCAACTAGCCAGGATCTTGAGCACCATCAGATTGCTGCAAACGTAGAGTTGTTTCCTGGCCATGCATTCCGTTATCGATGGCTGTCGATTGAGTAAAAGAAGAGTCTGAGTGGGAGAAGTGGAAAGGGATGATGATGATGTGAAAGACACAATACTGCCCATGTATGCAGCCTGGCTGCTGCAAGGGGAACTGGGAGAAGAAAGGAACTCCTGCTGTGGTGGCTGGCTGCCTTCTCTGTTTGCTCATGGGATGGGGTAATGACGCTTCATGTGGTTCAATAGAACTGTTGTACTATGTTTGTCTTTGCCTGCCCACGTCTTATTATACTTTTGCACATTTTTCACAAAACAATGTTTTTTTCTTCCAACAGCATGGAGAGAAAATCCCAGACTGGGGATAATTGTACAGAAGAAGTAGAGGCAGCCAAGCTCGGCTTAGCTCTGGCATGTTTTGGTTTTCACCCACCCACAGCATCAGCAACATCACCAGATCTCTAAGCAGACATGGTGTCATGACAGGTAGGTAAGCGGGGAAATAACCAAACACGGGAAAACAAACAGGACAAACGACTAGGCCCAAAAACTAGGGAGAAAAGGGTCACTTCCTAGTGATCCCTAAAAGCTTTCCCTAAACTGCTGTGCCCATGTGCATACCCTACGGGTGGATATGCACATGCCCTCGTGCCTAAAACCTAAACACCCTGGGCAAACCCTAAGCAGCAGGGAAAAGGGAAGAGGCTACCTGCTTCTTCAAACCAGGAGGAAGCAAGCGTCTCCCTAGAGGCCTAGATAAAACACACAAAGGAAAATAAAGGAAAGGACTTATCTTGAGCAGAGCTGGAGCAGACGATCCACCACAAATCAAGAGCTCCCAGGAAAGAACTATAACCCACATAGGCCACTGGGGGGAAGGAGGGATAAATAGCCTCACAAACAATGAAACCCAGTACACCTGAGGGAAGGTGGATCCAGCTCAAACCCAAATCAAAACAAACAAAGAAGTCAGACATGTGCAGCCCGTCTGACAGATCTCCGCACATTCACAGGGCAAGGCATGACAGTACCCCCCCCCCCTTCTACGGGTGACCTCCGAACACCCCGGACCAACTTTATCCGGGTGTGCCCTGTGTAAGGCCCTCACCAGGCGGCTAGCACTGACATCAGCAGCCGGAAACCACATTCTTTCCTCGGGACCGTAACCCTTCCATTGCACCTGGTACTGGAGGGAACCCCAAAGAACACACAAATCGAGAATCTTAGAGATTTCAAACTCCAAATTGCCATCCACCAGGACAGGGGGAGGTGGCAATGGAGATGGTTCCACATATTTCTTTAATAAAGACCTGTGAAACACATTATGGATCTTTCAGGTCTGCGGAAAATCCAGACGAAACACCACCGGGTTGACAATCGCAGAGATTTTGTAAGCGCCAATAAATTTTGGACCCAATTTCCAAGATGGTACCTTCAGCTTAATGATTCTAGTGGACAACCACAGCGAATCACCCACACACAGGTCCAGACCAGTCATACTTCTCCTGTCAGCCATCCATTTATATCTTTCACACATCTTTTCCAAATTAACTTGGATCTTCCGCCAGATAGATGACAAGGCGGAAGAGAATCTCTCCTCTTCTGGCATCCCAGAAGATCCAGTCCCAGAAAAAGTACCAAACTGTGGGTGAAAACCATATGCGCCAAAAAATGGTGACTTATCAGTGGAATCCTGCCTACGGTTATTCAAGGCAAATTCAGCTAGAGACAAGAACGAGGACCAGTCATCCTGGTTCTCGGCAACAAAACACCTCAAATAGGTCTCCAGGTTTTAGTTAGTTTGCTCTGTCTGACCATTCGACTGGGGATGAAAAGCAGAAGAAAAAGACAGTTGAATTCCCAGACGAGAGCAGAACGCCCTCCAAAACCTGGAAACAAATTGCGTCCCCCTATCAGACACCACATCAGAGGGAATGCCATGTAGTTTCACAATGTTATCGATAGAAACCTGAGCGAGAGTTTTGGCATTGGGCAAGCTAGGCAATGGTACAAAGTGGGCCATCTTACTGAAGCGGTCCACTACCATCAAAATGACTGTTTTCCCAGAGGAACTTGGTAAATCGGTAATATAGTCCATGAACAAATACGTCCAAGGACGAGACGGGATGGATAAATGAAGAAGGGATCCTGAAGGCCGAGTGTGAGCCACCTTTGCGTGTGCACAACTCTCACAAGGTATCACATAACCCTCCACACCCTTGTGCAACCCTGGCCACCAAAATCTCCGGGAAATAAAATCTATGGTGGTTTTGCTTCCAGGATGTCCCGCAAGGACCGTATCATGATGTTCCTTGATTGCCTTGTATCGCAGTTCAGAAGGAACTAACAACTTGTCTGGTGGACAAGAATCAGGAGCCTCCTCCTGGGCCCCCAACACCTCCATCTCCAACTCGGGGTACAGAGCGGAAACCACCACCCCATCAGCCAAAATCGGAGTGGGATCCTCCCAATCACTCCCCCCAGGAAAACTATGTGACAACGCATCTGCCTTGATGTTTTTAACCCTAGGGCTAAAGGTGACCACAAAATTGAACCTAGTAAAAAACTGTGAACATCTAGCCTATCTAGGATTCAGACGCTTAGCAGACTTCAAGTAAGCCAAATTCTTGTGGTCAGTATATACCGTAATAGGATGAATAGCCCCCTCCAACCAATGACGCCATTCCTCAAAGGCAAATTTAATGGCCAGCAACTCTCTATCTCCTACATCATAATTTCTTTCAGCAGCCGAGAGTTTTTTGGAGAAAAAAGCACACGGACGCCATTTGCTAGGGGATGGACCTTGCGACAGAACTGCTCTGACCCCCACTTCTGATGCATCAACCACCACGATAAACGGTTGAGACACATCAGGTTGCATCAGAATGGGAGCAGACGCAAAACATTTCTTAATAGCAGAAAAGGCCTGTAATGCCTCATCCGACAAGGCAGAAAAGGCGGTGCCTTTTTTAGTCATATCTGTCAAAGGTTTTACAATGGTGGAATAATTCAAGATGAATTTTCTGTAGTAATTGGTAAAACCCAAAAACTGCATCAGAGCTTTCTGATTCTCAGGCCGGTCCCATTCCAGTACCACCAGGACCTTTTCGGGATCCATACAAAAACGAGAGTCAGAAAGCAGGTATCCTATAAACGGTAGCTCCTGGACAGCAAATACACATTTTTCCAATTTTGCATCCAATTTATTTTCCTGAATGATCGACAACACCTGTCTCACGTGATCCAGATGGGTCTCCAAATCGGGTGAGTAAATTAGTATATCATCAAGGTAAATAACAATGAACCTTCCCACTAAATGATGGAAAATATCATTGACAAATCGCTGAAAGACCGCTGGCGCATTAGTTAAACCAAAGGGCATGACAAGATTCTCAAAATGACCTTCGGGTGTATTGAAGGCCGTTTTCCACTCATCTCCTTCCTTAATTCTGATCAGATTATAAGCTCCTCTTAAATCCAACTTGGAGAACACCTTGGCTTCAACAATTTTATCAAATAGATCAGAAATCAAAGGAAGGGGATACGGATGACGGACCGTAATGAGATTCAATTCCCGGAAATCTAAAACACGGTCTAAGTGATCCGTCTTTCTTTTTTACTAAAAAGAAGCCGGCGGCCACAGGGGACTTAGATGGCCTAATATGTCCCTTTGCCAAACTCACTGCAATATACTTCCGCATAGCTTCTCTTTCGGGTTGGGAAAGGTTGTATTGTCGAGATTTTGGCAGTTTAGCTCCAGGGATGAGATTGACTGGACAATCATATTCTCGATGTGGAGGCAGCTCCTGAGCTCCACCCTCCGAGAATACGTCCACAAAATCAGAGAGAAACTGAGGTGGGACCATAGTTGACACCCCTGAGATAGAAGCACAAAGACAGTTGTCCAAACAAAATTCACTCTGGCTACTGATTTGTCTTGTTTGCCAGTCAATAGTAGGTTTATGCTTTATCAACCACGGTAAACCCAGAACCATCGGAGCAGGCAAGCCCTTCATAACAAAACAAGAAATGGACTCAACATGTGAATCACCCACCCTTAACTGAATGTCATGAACGATATGAGTTAAGACTCTTTTGTGAGAGAGGTGAGGAATCAATAGAAAACACTGGTATCTCTTTATCTAAAGTGCTAGTTCTAAAACCAAGATTTTGGAGGAACTGAAAATCAATAAGGTTTACCCTCGCACAAATGTCAACAAATACCTCAAAATCCAAATTTCCTGAGTCTAGCGCCACCATGGCAAGCAGGAGGAAAGGAAACAGGTATTGCAGGGAGAATGCATATTTGCATGCTCAGACTCCCCATTTATACTACCAAGAATCAGGGAAGTCTTTTTTTTCCTTTATGTTAATAACTCTGTAGTTTTTCATTACCGCTTGGAGGACATCCACAAACAAAAGGACCTTCTTTTCCACAGAAGTAACATAGCTTATTCAGCTTCTTAAAATCCCTATCACCTGAGCAAAAGGAAACCTGGCCCAACTGCATAGGCTCCTCTCTGCCCCAGATTCAAAAGTCATATTACCCTGGGGACTAGGTGGGATGGATCCACTTACAGACGGGACCTCCCGCTTGAGAGGAATCTTATACCTTTCTCTAAGACGTCTATCAAGACGCACTGCCAAAGACATGGCTGTCTCCAATAATTCGGGATACTCATGAAAAGGAAGTGCATCTTTCAACCTCTCAGATAGCCTCTGACAAAACTGACTCCGGAGTGCAGGATCATTCCACCCCGAGTCAGTTGCCCATCTTCTAAATTCTGCACAATACGACTTCGCAGTACGTTCTACCTGTAACAAACTGAGCAGCTTAGATTCAGCCATAGAGACCCAGTCTGAGTCATCACAAATCAAGCCCAAGGCTCTAAAATATTTATTCACCGACCGGAGGGATGGTGAACCGGTCGGCAGAGAAAAAGCCCAGGACTGCGTGTCCCCTTTGAGCAGAGATATAATGATCCCCACTCTTTGATTCTCGTCACCAGATGACATCGGCCACAGACGATAATACAACTTGCAGGAACCGAATAAAGTCATCACCACCCCCTGAGAACCTATTAGGGAGAGTGACTTTATTCTCTAAGCAGACCTAATTTCCTCCAATGGCGCCAGACACCAGAGCATTCTGACACAGAACTGCGGAGATCAGCAACCTTCAGCGATAATCCCTGCATGCGATCAACCAAGGCATCCATAGCCTCCATTTCGCAAACAGCAGGGATATGACAGTTTCTTTTTTTGGGTGGGTTATAATGTCACGACAGGTGGGTAAGCGGGGAAATAACCAAACACGGGAAAACAAACAGAACAAACGACTAGGCCCAAAAGCTAGGGAGAAAAGGGTCACCTCCTAACAATCCCTAAAAGCTTTCCCTAACTAGCAATCCCTAAAAGCTTTCCCTAAACTGCTGTGCCCATGTACATACACTAAGGGTGGATATGCACATGCCCTTGTGCCTAAAACCTAAACACCTTGGGAAAACTATAAGCAGCAGCGAAAATAAGCTAACTGCTTCTTCAAACCAGGAGGAAGCAAGCATCTCCCTAGAGGCTAGATAAAACACACAAAGGGAAATAAAGGAGAGGACTTATCTTGAGCAGAGCTGGCGCAGACGATCCACCACAAATCAAGAGCTCCCAGGAAAGAACTATAACCCGCACAGGCCACTGGGGGGGAAGGAGGGATAAATAGCCTCACTAACAATGAAACCCAGGGCACCTGAGGGAAGGTGGATCCAGCTCAAACCCAAATCAAAACAAACAAAGAAGTCAGACATGTGCAGCCAGTCTGAAAGATCTCCGCACATTCACAGGGCAAGGCGTGACACATGGCCTTGGCTGTTCTTTGGGAGGTACATGGCCTCTGCTCTATATTTTTTTTTCCATCACTGTCCTCCTCTGATGTTGCCTCTTACTCAGCACCCCAATCATTCTCCCAGGTACTGTGTAGTACACAATTGTCATCAGAGTCCTCACCCTCCTTTTCACTTCTATCAGATTGTAGGATATCATGGTGGGTTCTTTGGCCACCTTCCCCTCTCTTCCCTGAGTGCCACTGTTGCTGCCCCCAATGTCAACACCGCCTTTACGGCCACTACTACCAACAAACAACATGGCAATATCTGGGGTCTGAAGACTCCGTCTCCACCTCCCTCTCAGGGCTGTAAAAACACTGACTGCTCTCACACAAGTTATCAAGAGGGAGACTCTCTTGACTATCTGCTGCAGTGCAAGGTAAGGTTTTCTTGCCACTTCTTAGGAAAAAGGAAGGTGCCCCACTAGTAAGGCCTTCTTTAGGGCTGCAAGGAGCAGGAGCAGGAGGAAAGCTGTGACCCCTGGCTCCATAGCACAATGTCGAACTCTGAAGTTACCTCCAAATCATTCTGCTGCGACTGAGAGGAGGAGTGAGCCATCCAATACACAATCTCATTTTCTTTCTCCTCAACTATAATGTTGTGCCTTTCCAAAGCCAGCCGGAACAGCTGCGGCCTACAACTACTACTACCTCTGGTCTGATAATTGGTGCTACTACTACCCACATTCTGGCTCAGGGTCTTTTGCTTGGAACCCTTCCATAGTCCTGACATTTTTGGGCCTCTCAGATAATGTTGTGTATTATCCTGTGAATTGGTGTAGTAATCACATACAGTACAGACCAAAAGTTTGGACACACCTTCTCATTCAAAGAGTTTTCTTTATTTTCATGACTATGAAAATTGTAGATTCACACTGAAGGCATCAAAACTATGAATTAACACATGTGGAATTATATTCATAACAAACAAGTGTGAAACTTGTAATATTCTAGGTTCTTCAAAGTAGCCACCTTTTGCTTTGATTACTGCTTTGCACACTCTTGGCATTCTCTTGATGAGCTTCAAGAGGTAGTGTCACGGATGGTGTACAGGAAACAAGACAATACCATATAAACAATGTCTCTCTGGATCCACAACTAAGGAACAAAGGGAGACCCCTGCAATAGACCTGCCGCTCTCCCTCACTGCTCAGCCTATGCGAACACCCCAAAGGTGGATGGCCGCATATCCACGTTCCTCGGCTATCTATTACCTGAAGACCCTACTATAGTGAAGGGACACGACCACCGGCTCCCTACACTGACACGGAGGGAGTCAGGGTCACCTGGATCCAGAAAAGACAAAATCATAAATACATAAACAGCACTTATCTTGCAGACGAATGACGACTGACGACTGGGAACAGGGAACTGGGAACTGGGAACAGCATGCACACACACTCCAGGAAGTTGTATCAGCCGCACACTACTGCATTATGGGGAGGAACTTAAAGGGTAGCGATCAGTCTAACTGCATGACAGCTGAGATAGACTAACGAGATGAGAAACTAAACCAAAACAAAGAAATTCAAGGAGGAGGATCTGAGAAGCTCCTGTGAGCGCTTCTCAGCTGTCTGGCTGTGACAGTACCCCTCCCTCTAGGAGTGGACTCCGGACACTCAGGGCCCACCTTCTCAGGATGGGACCTATGGAAAGCCCTGATGAGACGAGAGGCCTTAATGTCCGTCACTGGGACCCACATCCTCTCCTCAGGACCATAACCCTCCCAATGAACGAGGTACTGGAGGGAACCGCGGACAAGACGAGAATCCACAATCCTAGAGACCTGAAATTCAAGATTTCCATCAACCATAATCGGAGGAGGAGGCAAAGGCGAGGGTACAATAGGTTGAACATAAGGTTTCAATAAGGACTTATGAAAAACATTATGGATCTTCCAAGTCTGAGGAAGATCAAGACGGTAGGCAACAGGATTGATGACAGACAGGATCTTGTAAGGCCAAATAAACCTAGGACCCAACTTCCAGGAGGGAACCTTCAATTTGATATTCTTGGTAGACAACCACACCAGATCACCAACATTCAGGTCCGGACCAGGCACACGTCTCTTATCCGCCACACGCTTATATCTCTCACTCATGCTCTTTAGATTATCCTGAATCTTTTGCCAAATAGATGACAAAGACGAGGAGAATCTGTCCTCATCAGGCAAACCAGAAGAGCCCTCTCCCGAGAAAGTCCCAAACTGCGGATGGAACCCATATGCACCAAAAAATGGTGACTTATCAGAGGACTCCTGACGACGGTTATTTAAAGCAAACTCAGCAAGGGACAAAAAAGAACACCAATCCTCCTGATTCTCCGCCACAAAACAGCGCAGATATGTCTCCAGATTCTGATTGACGCGCTCTGTCTGGCCATTCGACTGCGGATAGAAAGCAGAAGAGAATGACAACCGAACCCCCAAGCGAGAACAGAAAGCCTTCCAGAATCTGGAAACAAACTGCGTGCCCCTATCAGAGACTATGTCTGAAGGAATCCCATGCAATTTGACAATGTGGTCAATAAATGCCTGTGCCAGCGTCTTAGCATTGGGCAAACCAGGAAAAGGGATAAAATGCACCATTTTGCTAAAACGGTCCACCACCACCAGAATCACAGACTTCCCCGAGGAACGAGGCAAGTCCGTTATGAAGTCCATGGACAGATGTGTCCAAGGACGGGAAGGAATGGGCAAAGGAAGGAGAGGACCTGATGGCCGTGAATGAGGGACCTTGGCACGAGCGCAAGTCTCGCAAGCTGCCACAAAACCCTCAACCGACTTACGAAGCGCAGGCCACCAGAATCTCCGAGCGATGAGATCCAGTGTGGCTCTTGCCCCCGGGTGCCCAGCAAGGACCGTGTCGTGGTGTTCTTTAAAAATCTTGTGTCTCAAAGCGAGAGGCACAAACAACCTCCCAGGAGGACAAAGATCAGGAGCTTCTGACTGGGCTGCCTGCACCTCTGCCTCCAATTCAGGAAAAAGAGCAGAGACCACCACACCTTCAGCCAAAATGGGACCCGGGTCTTCAAAATTCCCACTTCCCGGAAAACAACGTGACAGGGCATCTGCCTTCACATTCTTAACCCCAGGGCGGAACGTAACAACAAAATTAAACCTTGAAAAGAACAAAGACCATCTGGCCTGTCTCGGGTTCAGATGCTTGGCTGACTCCAAGTAGGCCAGATTTTTATGGTCAGTAAACACGGTAATAGGGTGTCTGGCTCCCTCTAGCCAATGGTGCCATTCCTCAAAAGCCAACTTGATGGCCAACAATTCCCTATCTCCCACATCATAATTTCTCTCTGCGGAGGAGAGTTTCTTTGAGAAAAAGGCACACGGTTGCCATTTGGCAGGAGAGGAACCCTGAGACAAGACCGCACCCACCCCTACCTCAGAAGCATCAACCTCAACTATGAAGGGTAACGAAATATCAGGTTGTACTAGGATGGGAGCGGAAGCAAAACTCTCCTTGATATTAGAAAAGGCCTTATGCGCCTCTACCGACCAGGAAGAAAAATCTACCCCCTTTCTGGTCATATCAGTGAGTGGTTTAACAACAGAGGAATAATTCAAAATAAATTTCCTGTAATAATTGGCAAAGCCCAAAAAACGCATCAGCGCCTTCTGATTCTCAGGAAGCTCCCACTCAAGCACAGCGCGGACCTTCTCGGGGTCCGTGCGAAAACCAGAAGCGGAGACAAGAAACCCCAGAAATTGGATTTCTGGAACCGCAAACACACATTTTTCCAGTTTCGCGTATAATTTATTCTCCCGCAGGATGAGCAAGACCTGACGTAAGTGTTCCTTATGAGTCTTGAAATCAGGAGAAAAAATCAAAATGTCATCCAAATACACCAATACAAATTTTCCCATTAAATGATAAAAAATGCTGTTGACGAAATGCTGAAAAACGGCTGGGGCATTCAACAAACCAAAAGGCATAACCAAATTCTCAAAATGGCCCTCAGGGGTATTGAAAGCCGTCTTCCATTCGTCTCCTTCTCTGACCCTAACCAGGTTGTATGCCCCTCTTAGGTCTAATTTGGAAAAGACTTTAGCCCCAACAACCTGGTTAAACAGGTCCGGGATCAGAGGAAGCGGATAAGGATCACGAATAGTGATACTGTTCAGCTCCCTGAAATCCAGACAAGGTCTTAATGAACCATCTTTTTTCTTAACAAAGAAAAAACCAGCGGCAACAGGTGACTTCGAGGGTCGTATGTGTCCTTTTGGCCTCTTTCACACGACAGTATGTCTTTTTCAGCGTTTTGCGGTCCGTTTTAAACGGATCCGTTGTTCCGTTTTTTGTTTCCGTTGTGTTTCCGTTTCCGTTCCGTTTTTCCGTTCCGTTTTTCCGTATGGCATATACAGTGTACAGTAATTTCATAGAAAAAATTGGGCTGGGCATAACATTTTCAATAGATGGATCCGCAAAAAACGGAACGGATACGGAAGACATACGGATGCACTTCCGTATGCATTCCGTTTTTTTGCGGACCCATAGACTTTAATGGAGCCACGGAACGTGATTTGCGGCCAAATATAGGACATGTTCTATGTTAAAACGGAACGGAAAAACGGAAATACGGAAACGGAATGCATACGGAGTACATTCCGTTTTTTTTGCGGAACCATTGAAATCAATAGTTCCGTATACGGACCGTATACGGACCGCAAAAAACGGCCCGCAAAACGGAAAAAAAAAACGGCCGTGTGAAAGAGGCCTTTCTCAGACTCTCAGAGATATAAGCCCGCATAGCGACCCTCTCAGGTTGGGAGAGATTGTATAAACGAGATTTAGGCAGCTTGGCGCCTGGGATGAGATTAATAGGGCAATCATACTCCCTGTGCGGAGGCAAACCCTGAACTCCACTCTCAGAGAAGACATCCAAAAATTCAGAGAGGAAAGGTGGTACAGTCTTAGTAGAAACCTCAGAAACAGATGTTATGAGGCAATTCTCTCTGCAAAAGTTACTCCAACCATTTATTTGCCTCTCTTGCCAATCAATGGTGGGGTTATGTTTAGTGAGCCAGGGTAGCCCCAACACTAGAGGAGTAGGCAAACCGCTAAGGACGAAACATGACACATCCTCAACATGAGCATCACTCACAATTAAACGGATATTGTGAACTATGCCCTTTAATGATTTCTGAGAAAGTGGAGCTGAATCAATAGCAAAAACAGGAATATCCTTTCCCAAAGTGCATACCTGGAAACCATGAGTTATTGCAAATTGATTATCAATGAGGTTGACAGCTGCTCCACTATCCACAAAAATCTCACAAAAAATGCTCTTGCTCTCTAGCGCCACCCTAGCAGGCAGGACAAAACGGGAACTACAAGCAAACGGAAAACCTTCAATTTCCGCCTCAACCCTGCCAATAGTAACAGACGGAACATTTTTAAAAGATTTTTTCCTTTTTGTCTCTTTATTACTCCCAGAAAACTGCCTGAATCTCCTAGAGGGACAAACATTTGCCAGATGATTTATACCTCCACAACAAAAACAAACCCTCCCCTGCGGGCTGAATCTTCTATTGTCAGAGGCAATCAACCCCAGCTGCATGGACTCCTGCTCAGAAGGGGCTGACAGCGACTGAGACCCCTGTGCACAGAATGAGACCGCTGCACTGTCCTGGGACTGAGTATGACAGGAAGGAGAGATCTCTCCTCTCTCTCTAAGACGCCTGTCAATACGAACAGCCTGAGACATAGCAGAATCCAAGGAGGTAGGTCTTTCATGAAAGGCAAATGCATCTTTCAATCCCTCTGAAAGACCATAGCAAAATTGACTTCGGAGTGCAGCATCATTCCAACCCGTATCTGCTGCCCATCTCCGAAATTCTGAACAGTATATCTCTGCGGATTGTTTACCCTGGCATAACAGACGTAGTCTAGACTCAGCCAGAGCAATACGATCCGGATCATCATATATCTGACCCAGGGCTAAAAAGAATTCATCCACTGAACGAAGGGGCCGTGCCCCCTACGGCAGCGAAAAGGCCCAGGACTGAGCGTTACCCCTGAGCAGCGATATAATGATCCCCACCCTCCGTTCTTCATCACCAGAAGAATGGGGAAGAAGGCGAAAATGGAGTTTGCAAGCCTCTCTAAAACGCACAAAATTCTCACTACCCTCGGAGAACGTATCCGGGAGCGAGATCTTAGGCTCAGCACAAACTCCATGAACGCAAGCTGAACCGGTCACTTGAAACTGAGAAAAAGTCTTACGGAGATCAGCTACCTCCAAAGAAAGACCCTGAAAGCGTTCAGCCAAAAGTGAAACCGGATCCATGCTTGAGACGGTTTTGGCGGCTGATAATGTCACGGATGGTGTACAGGAAACAAGACAATACCATATAAACAATGTCTCTCTGGATCCACAACTAAGGAACAAAGGGAGACCCCTGCAATAGACCTGCCGCTCTCCCTCACTGCTCAGCCTATGCGAACACCCCAAAGGTGGATGGCCGCATATCCACGTTCCTCGGCTATCTATTACCTGAAGACCCTACTATAGTGAAGGGACACGACCACCGGCTCCCTACACTGACACGGAGGGAGTCAGGGTCACCTGGATCCAGAAAAGACAAAATCATAAATACATAAACAGCACTTATCTTGAGACGAATGACGACTGACGACTGGGAACAGGGAACTGGGAACTGGGAACTGGGAACAGCATGCACACACACTCCAGGAAGTTGTATCAGCCGCACACTACTGCATTATGGGGAGGAACTTAAACGGTAGCGATCAGTCTAACTGCATGACAGCTGAGATAGACTAACGAGATGAGAAACTAAACCAAAACAAAAAAATTCAAGGAGGAGGATCTGAGAAGCTCCTGTGAGCGCTTCTCAGCTGTCTGGCTGTGACAGGTAGTCCCCTGAAATGCTTTTCACTTCACAGGTGTTCCCTGTCAGGTTTAATAAGTGGGATTTCTTGCCTTATAAATGGTAGAAGTAGAAGTCAGGTGGATACACAGCTGATAGTCCTACTGAATAGACTGTTAGAATTTGTATTATGGCAAGAAAAAAGCAGCTAAGTAAAGAAAAACGACTGGCCATTATTACTTTAAGAAATGAAGGTCAGTCAGTCAGCCGAAAAATTGGGAAAACGTTGAAAGTAAGGGCTATTTGACCATGAAGGAGAGTGATGGGGTGCTGCGCCAGATGACCTGGCCTCCACAGTCACCGGACCTGAACCCAATCGAGATGGTTTGGGGTGAGCTGGACCGCAGAGTGAAGGCAAAAGGGCCAACAAGTGCTAAGCATCTCTGGGAACTCCTTCAAGACTGTTGGAAGACCATTTCAGGTGACTACCTCTTGAAGCTCATCAAGAGAATGCCAAGAGTGTGCAAAGCAGTAATCAAAGCAAAAGGTGGCTACTTTGAAGAACCTAGAATATGACATATTTTCAGTTATTTCACACTTGTTTGTTATGTATATAATTTCACATGTGTTAATTCATAGTTTTGATGCCTTCATAGTCATGAAAATAAAGAAAACTCTTTGAATGAGAATGTGTGTCCAAACTTTTGGTCTGTACTGTATATATGCTGCTTTTATTATATAATCAACAACTCAATCCAAAAAATAATAATAATAATTGAAAACATGAAGACTGAAATAAAGGGAAATAGATTTAGGCCTAAATTCGTATTACTCACAGATACTTTTGTGTGTTGTCCTGTGTATTGGTGTTAATTAGGGATGAGCGAACCCGAACTGTATAGTTTGGGTTCGTACCGAATTTTGGGATGTCCGTGACACGGACCCGAACCCGAACATTTTCGTAAAAGTCCGGGTTCGGGTTCGGTGTTCGGCGCTTTCTTGGCGCTTTTTGAAAGGCTGCAAAGCAGCCAATCAACAAGCGTCATACTACTTGCCCCAAGAGGCCATCACAGCCTTGCCTACTATTGGCATGGCTGTGATTGGCCAGTGCAGCATGTGACCCAGCCTCTATATAAGCTTGGGTCACGTAGCGCTGCACGTCACTCTGCTGATTCAAGCATAGGGAGAGGTTGCTGCTGCGACGTTAGGGCGAGATTAGGCAGATTAACTCCTCCAAAAGACTCCATTCTGTGATCGATCTGCAGCTGTGGATCATTGAAGTGCTAATATCGACTTGCTCACTTTTTTGAGGCTGCCCAGAGCGCTTTTAGATCACTTTTTTCTGGGGTGATCGGTGGCCATTTTGTGGCTTGTGGTGCGCCAGCACAAGCTGTCACCAAGTGTATTTAACCATCAATAGTGTGGTTATTTTTTGCTATATCATACATCAGCTGCAGGCTGAGCCTGTGTCACCGAAGTGCATTTAACCTCTTAAGGACACATGACGTACCGGTACGTCATGATGTCCTGGTACTTAAGGACACATGACGTACCGGTACGTCATGTGTTGTTCCGATCACTGCCGCCCGGCCGGCAGTGATCGGAACAAGGTGCCTGCTCAAATCATTGAGCAGGCACCTAGGCTAAATGCGCGGGGGGGTCCCGTGACCCCCCCATGTCGGCGATCGCAACAAACCGCAGGTCAATTCAGACCTGCGGTTTGATGCGCTTTTTGCAGTTTCTGATCCCCGCGGTCCCTGACCGCAAGGATCAGAAACTTTATAATGTCAAAATTATATCTGTATCCCCCGCCCCCCCCTGCACCCCTGAGTGATTTTTGCCCCGTGGGAGGTGCAGGGGGAGGGTTGAGGGCGGTGGGGGCGGTGCGGGAGGCGGGCGGTGCGGCAGGCGGGATCGCGATCCCCCGCCCGCCTCCCCTTGTATAATCGTTGGCTTCTAGTGGGTATACCAGGGTGCCAGCACATTGCTGGCACCCTGGTATAAACGGCTGACATCTGCGATGTGATGTCAGCCATTTAACCCTTTCCATACAGCGGTCCGTACGGACCGCTGTATGGAAAAAGTTAACAGTAAGAGGGAGCTCCCTCCCTCTCACATCGGGGGGCTGCAGTGCCCATAGAGAGGGAGAGAGCCCATAGAGAGCCCCCCGACAGATCCCCTCCTTACCCTTCCCCGTCTGCGAAGTTCTGAGCAGACGGGGAAGGTTCCCATGGCAACAGGACGCCTGTCCATGGTGCTGAACAGATCTGTGCTAAAAGCATAGATCTGTTCAGTGTAAGTAAAATACAGTACAGAACAATATATATTGTACTGTACTGTATTATACAGACATCAGACCCACTGGATCTTCAAGAACCAAGTGGGTCTGGGTAAAAAAAAAAGTGAAAAAAAAGTGAAAAAAAAGTAAAAATCAAAAAACACATTTATCACTGATTAAAAATGAAAAAAATAAAATTCCCTACACATGTTTGGTATCGCCGCGTCTGTAACGACCTGATCTATAAAACGGTCATGTTACTTTACCCGAACGGTGAACGCCATAAAAATAAAAAATAAAAAACTATGATGAAATTGAAATTTTGCCCACCTTACTTCCCAAAAAAAAGGTAATAAAAGTGATCAAAAAAGTTGCATGTACGCCAAAATTGTAACAATCAAGCCGTCATCTCATACCACAAAAATCATACCCTACCCAAGATAATCGCCCCAAAACTGAAAAAAACTATGGCTCTTAGACTATGGAAACACTAAAACATGTTTTTTTTTGTTTCAAAAATGAAATTCTTGTGTAAAATTTACATAAATTAAAAAAAGTATACATATTAGGTATCGCCGCGTCCGTATCCACCGGCTCTATAAAAATGTCACATGATCTAACCCCTCAGATGACCACCGTAAAAAATTAAAAATAAAAACGGTGTAAAAAAAGCAATTTTTTGTCATTTCTCGTCACAAAAAGTGTAATAGCAAGTGATCAAAAAGTCATATGCACCCCAAAATAGTGCCAATCAAACCGTCATCTCATCCCGCAAAAAATGAGACCCTACTTAAGATAATCGCCCAAAAACTGAAAAAACTATGGCTCTTAGACTATGGAGACACTAAAACATTTTCTTTGTTTTCAAAATGAAATCATTGTGTAAAACTTACATAAAAAAAAAAGCATACATATTAGGTATCGCTGCGTCCGTGACAACCTGCTCTATAAAATTACCACATGATCTAACCTGTCAGATGAATGTTGTAAATAACAAAAAAAAAAAAACAGTGCCAAAAAAGCTATTTTTTGTTACCTTGCATCACAAAAAGTGTAATATAGAGCAACCAAAAATCATATGTACCCTAAACTAGTACCAACAATACTGCCACCCTATCCCGTAGTTTCTACAATGGGGTCACTTTTTTGGAGTTTCTACTCTAGGGGTGCATCAGGGGGGCTTCAAATGGGACATGGTGTCCAAAAAAAACAGTCCAGCAAAATCTGCCTTCCAAAAACCGTATGGAATTCCTTTCCTTCTGTGCCCTGCCGTGTGCCCGTACAGCAGTTTACGACCACATATGGGGTGTTTCTGTAAACTACAGAATCAGGGCCATAAATAATGAGTTTTGTTTGGCTGTTAACCCTTGCTTTGTAACTGGAAAAAAAATATTAAAATGGAAAATCTGCCAAAAAAGTGAAATTTTGAAATTGTATCTCTATTTTCCATTAAATCTTGTGCAACACCTAAAGGGTTAACAACGTTTGTAAAATCAGTTTTGAATACCTTGAGGGGTGTAGTTTCTTAGATGGGGTCACTTTTATGGAGTTTCTTCTCTAGGGGTGCATCAGGGGGGCTTCAAATGGGACATGGTGTAAAAAAAAACAGTCCAGCAAAATCTGCCTTCCAAAAACCGTATGGCATTCCTTTCCTTCTGCGCCCTGCCGTGTGCCCGTACAGTAGTTTACGGCCACAAATGGGGTGTTTCTGTAAACTACAGAATCAGGGCCATAAATAATGAGTTTTGTTTGGCTGTTAACCCTTGCTTTGTAACTGGAAAAAAAATATTAAAATGGAAAATCTGCCAAAAAAGTGAAATTTTGAAATTGTATCTCTATTTTCCATTAAATCTTGTGCAACACCTAAAGGGTTAACAACGTTTGTAAAATCAGTTTTGAATACCTTGAGGGGTGTAGTTTCTTAGATGGGGTCACTTTTATGGAGTTTCTTCTCTAGGGGTGCATCAGGGGGGCTTCAAATGGGACATGGTGTAAAAAAAAACAGTCCAGCAAAATCTGCCTTCCAAAAACCGTATGGCATTCCTTTCCTTCTGCGCCCTGCCGTGTGCCCGTACAGTAGTTTACGGCCACAAATGGGGTGTTTCTGTAATCTACAGAATCAGGGCCATAAATAATGAGTTTTGTTTGGCTGTTAACCCTTGCTTTGTAACTGGAAAAAAAATATTAAAATGGAAAATCTGCCAAAAAAGTGAAATTTTGAAATTGTATCTCTATTTTCCATTAAATCTTGTGCAACACCTAAAGGGTTAAAAAAGTTTGTAAAATCAGTTTTGAATACCTTGAGGGGTATAGTTTCTTAGATGGGGTCACTTTTATGGAGTTTCTACTCTAGGGGTGCATCAGGGGGGCTTCAAATGGGACATGGTGTAAATAAACCAGTCCAGCAAAATCTGTCTTCCAAAAACCAAACGGCGCACCTTTCAATCTACGCCCCGCTGTGTGGCCGTACAGTAGTTTACAGCCACATATTGGGTGTTTATGTAAACGGCAGAGTCAGGGCAATAAAGATACAGTCTTGTTTGGCTGTTAACCCTTGCTTTGTTAGTGGAAAAAATGGGTTAAAATGGAAAATTAGGCAAAAAAATGAAATTCTCAAATTTCATCCCCATTTGCCAATAACTCTTGTGCAACACCTAAAGGGTTAACGAAGTTTGTAAAATCAGTTTTGAATACCTTGAGGGGTGTAGTTTCTTAGATGGGGTCATTTTTGGTTGGTTTCTATTATGTAAGCCTCGCAAAGAGACTTGAGACCTGAACTGGTCCCTAAAAATTGAGTTTTTGTAAATTTCTGAAAAATTTCAAGATTTGCTTCTAAACTTCTAAGCCTTATAACATCCCCAAAAAATAAAATATCATTCCCAAAACAATTCAAACATGAACTAGACATATGGGGAATGTAAAGTCATCACAATTTTTGGGGGTATTACTATGTATTACAGAAGTAGAGAAACTGAAACTTTGAAATTTCCAAATTTTTAAAAATTTTGGTTAAATTAGGTATTTTTTGGTGCAAAAAAAAATTTTTTTTTTACTTCATTTTACCAGTGTCATGAAGTACAATATGTGATGAAAAAACAATCTCAGAACGGCCTGGATAAGTCAAAGCGTTTTAAAGTTATCAGCACTTAAAGGGACTCTGGTCAGATTTGCAAAAAATGGCCTGGTCCTAAGGTGTAAAAAGGCTGTGTCCTTAAGGGGTTAACCATCAACAGTCTGGTTATTTTTTGGCCATATACTACATCAGCTGCAGGCTGAGCCTATGTCACCCAAGTTGCATTTAACCATCAATAGTGTGGTTATTTTTTGGCCATATACTACATCAGGGGCAAGTTGAGCCTGTCACCCAGCGCCTAAAAAATAGACCTGACATTTCTATTCAACCAAATTTGTACTGTTTTAGCTGGTCAAGTTATTTGTAGTGACCGTAAAAGCACACTTTTTGTTCTGGGTTGAAAAACTATTCCCAAATTTGCCATTCTCAAAATAACTAGTTTCTGCTATATGAGGCCTACTTGAAATCTATCCCAAAAAGGATATCTTACATTGAAGGTGCTGATAGTGTCATTCAGAAAAACCTAACACACACGCTACCGTGCAGATACAAGTCTAATTCTGTGATTAAACCTATACCTGTCACACAGCGCAAAAAAAAACAGGCCTCACATTTCTATTCAACCAAATCTGTACTGTTTTAGCTGGTCAAGTTATTTGTAGTGACCGTAAAAGCACATTTTTTGTTCTGGGTTGAAAAACTATTCCCAAATTTGCCATTCTCAAAATAACTAGTTTCTGCTATATGAGGCCTACTTGAAATCTATCCCAAAAAGGATATCTTACATTGAAGGTGCTGATAGTGTCATTCAGAAAAACCTAACACACACGCTACCGTGCAGATACAAGTCTAATTCTGTGATTAAACCTATACCTGTCACACAGCGCAAAAAAAAACAGGCCTCACATTTCTATTCAACCAAATCTGTACTGTTTTAGCTGGTCAAGTTATTTGTAGTGACCGTAAAAGCACATTTTTTGTTCTGGGTTGAAAAACTATTCCCAAATTTGCCATTCTCAAAATAACTAGTTTCTGCTATATGAGGCCTACTTGAAATCTATCCCAAAAAGGATATCTTACATTGAAGGTGCTGATAGTGTCAATCAGAAAAACCTAACACACACGCTACCGTGCAGATAGAAGTCTAATTCTGTGATTAAACCTATATCTGTCACATAGCGCAAAAAAAAAAAAGGCCTGACATTTCTATTCAACCAAATCTGTACTGTTTTAGCTGGTCAAGTTATTTGTAGGGACCGTAAAAGCACACTTTTTGTTCTGGGTTGAAAAACTATTCCCAAATTTGCCATTCTCAAAATAACTAGTTTCTGGTATATGAGGCCTACTTGAAATCTATCCCAAAAAGGATATCTTACATTGAAGGTGCTGATAGTGTCATTCAGAAAAACCTAACACACACGCTACCGTGCAGATACAAGTCTAATTCTGTGATTAAACCTATACCTGTCACACAGCGCAAAAAAAAACAGGCCTCACATTTCTATTCAACCTAATCTGTACTGTTTTAGCTGGTCAAGTTATTTGTAGTGACCGTAAAAGCATATTTTTTGTTCTGGGTTGAAAAACTATTCCCAAATTTGCCATTCTCAAAATTGTGGCGAACGGGAACAATGAGGAAAACATCTAATAAGGGACGCGGACGTGGACATGGTCGTGGTGGTGTTAGTGGACCCTCTGGTGCTGAGAGGGGACGTGGCCGTTCTGCCACAGCCACACGTCCTAGTGAACCAACTACCTCAGGTCCCAGTAGCCAGCAGAATTTACAGCGATATTTGGTGGGGCCCAATGCCGTTCTAAGGATGGTAAGGCCTGAGCAGGTACAGGCATTAGTCAATTGGGTGGCCGACAGTGGATCCAGCACGTTCACATTATCTCCCACCCAGTCTTCTGCAGAAAGCGCACAGATGGCGCATGAAAACCAAGCCCATCGGTCTGTCACATCACCCCCATGCATATCAGTAAAACTCTCTGAGCATCAAGTTATGCAGCAGTCTCTTATGCTGTTTAAAGACTCTGCTGCCAGGGTTTCCCAAGGGCATCCACCTAGCCCTTCACCAGGGGTGGAAGAGATAGAATGCACTAACGCACAACCACTTATTTTTTCTGATGATGAGGACATGGGAATACCACCTCAGCACGTCTCTGATGATGACGAAACACAGGTGCCAACTGCTGCGTCTTTCTGCAGTGTGCAGACTGAACAGGAGGTCAGGGATCAAGACTGGGTGGAAGACGATGCAGGTCCCGATGAGGTCCTAGACCCCACATGGAATGAAGGTCGTGCCACTGACTTTCACAGTTCGGAGGAAGAGGCAGTGGTGAGACCGAGCCAACAGCGTAGCAAAAGAGGGAGCAGTGGGCAAAATCAGAACACCCGCCGCCAAGAGACTCCGCCTGCTACTGACCGCCGCCATCTGGGACCGAGCACCCCAAAGGCAGCTTCAAGGAGTTCCCTGGCATGGCACTTCTTCAAACAATGTGCTGACGACAAGACCCGAGTGGTTTGCACGCTGTGTTATCAGAGCCTGAAGCGAGGCATTAACGTTCTGAACCTTAGCACAACCTGCATGACCAGGCACCTGCATGCAAAGCATGAACTGCAGTGGAGTAAACACCTTAAATTCAAGGAAGTCACTCAGGCTCCCCCTGCTACCTCTTCTGCTGCTGCCGCCGCCTCGGCCTCTTCTGCTGCTGCCGCCGCCTTGGCCTCTTCCTCCGCCTCTGGAGGAACGTTGGCACCTGCCGCCCAGCAAACATGGGATGTACCACCAACACCACCACCTGCGTCACCAAGCATCTCAACCATGTCACACGGCAGCGTTCAGCTCTCCATCTCACAAACATTTTAGAGAAAGCGTAAATTCCTACCTAGCCACCCTCGATCCCTGGCCCTGAATGCCAGCATTTCTAAACTACTGGCCTATGAAATGCTGTCATTTAGGCTGGTGGACACACACAGCTTCAAACAGCTCATGTCGCTTGCTGTCCCACAGTATGTTGTTCCCAGCCGGCACTACTTCTCCAAGAGAGCCGTGCCTTCCCTGCACAACCAAGTGTCCGATAAAATCAAGTGTGCACTGCGCAACGCCATCTGTGGCAAGGTCCACCTAACCACAGACACGTGGACCAGTAAGCACGGCCAGGGACGCTATATCTCCTTAACTGCACACTGGGTAAATGTAGTGGCGGCTGGGCCCCAGGCGTAGAGCTGTTTGGCGCACGTCCTTCCGCCGCCAAGGATCGCAGGGCAACATTCTTTGCCTCCTGTCTCCTCCTCCTCCTACTCAGCTTCCTCCTCCTCTTCTTCCACCTGCTCATCCAGTCAGCCACACACCTTCACCACCAACTTCAGCACAGCCCGGGGTAAACGTCAGCAGGCCGTTCTGAAACTCATATGTTTGGGGGACAGGCCCCACACCGCACAGGAGTTGTGGCGGGGTATAGAACAACAGACCGACGAGTGGTTGCTGCCGGTGAGCCTCAAGCCCGGCCTGGTGGTGTGCGATAATGGGCGAAATCTCGTTGCAGCTCTGGGACTAGCCGGTTTGACGCACATCCCTTGCCTAGGCATGTGCTGAATTTGGTGGTGCAGAAGTTAATTCGCAACTACCCCGACATGTCAGAGCTGCTGCATAAAGTGCGGGCCGTCTGTTCGCGCTTCCGGCGTTCACACCCTGCCGCTGCTCGCCTGTCTGCGCTACAGCGTAACTTCGGCCTTCCCGCTCACCGCCTCATATGCGATGTGCCCACCAGGTGGAACTCCACCTTGCATATGCTGGACAGACTGTGCGAGCAGCAGCAGGCCATAGTGGAGTTTCAGCTGCAGCACGCACGGGTCAGTCGCACTGCGGATCAGACCCACTTCACCACCAATGACTGGGCCTCCATGCGAGACCTATGCGCCCTGTTGCGCTGTTTCGAGTACTCCACCAACATGGCCAGTGGCGATGACGCCGTTATCAGCGTTACAATACCACTTCTATGTCTCCTTGAGAAAACACTTAGGGTGATGATGGAAGAGGAGGTGGCCCAGGAGGAAGAGGAGGAAGAGGGGTCATTTTTAGCACTTTCAGGCCAGTCTCTTCGAAGTGACTCAGAGGGAGGTTTTTTGCAACAGCAGAGGCCAGGTACAAATGTGGCCAGAAAGGGCCCACTACTGGAGGACGAGGAGGACGAGGATGAGGAGGAGGTGGAGGAGGATGAGGATGAAGCATGTTCACAGTGGGGTGGCACACAAAGCAGCTCGGGCCCATCACTGGTGCGTGGCTGGGGGGAAACACAGGACGATGACGATACGCCTCCCACAGAGGACAGCTTGTCCTTACCTTTGGGCAGCCTGGCACACATGAGCGACTACATGCTGCAGTGCCTGCGCAACGACAGCAGAGTTGCCCACATTTTAACGTGTGAAGACTACTGGGTTGCCACCCTGCTGGATCCCCGGTACAAAGACAATGTGCCCACCTTACTTCCTACACTGGAGCGTGATAGGAAAATGCGCGAGTACAAGCGCACGTTGGTAGACGCGCTACTGAGAGCATTCCCAAATGTCACAGGGGAACCAGTGGAAGCCCAAGGCGAAGGCAGAGGAGGAGCAAGAGGTCACCAACGCAGCTGTGTCACGGCCAGCTCATCTGAGAGCAGGGTTAGCATGGCAGAGATGTGGAAAAGTTTTGTCACCGCGCCACAGCTAACTGCACCACCACCTGATACGGAACGTGTTAGCAGGAGGCAACATTTCACTAACATGGTGGAACAGTACCTGTGCACACCCCTCCACGTACTGACTGATGGTTCGGCCCCATTCAAATTCTGGGTGTCCAAATTGTCCACGTGGCCAGAGCTAGCCTTTTAGGCCTTGGAGGTGCTGGCCTGCCCGGCGGCCAGCGTTTTGTCTGAACGTGTATTCAGCACGGCAGGGGGCGTCATTACAGACAAACGCAGCCGCCTGTCTACAGCCAATGTGGACAAGCTGACGTTCATAAAAATGAACCAGGCATGGATCCCACAGGACCTGTCCATCCCTTGTGCAGATTAGATATTAACTACCTCCACTTAACAATATATTATTCTACTCCAGGGCACTTCCTCATTCAATACTATTTTTATTTTCATTTTACCATTATATTGCGGGGCAACCCAAAGTTGAATGAACCTCTCCTCTGTCTGGGTGCCGGGGCCTAAATGTGTGACAGTGGCCTGTTCCAGTGGTGGGTGACGTGAAGCCTGATTCTCTGCTATGACATGAAGACTGATTCTGTGCTGACATAAGGCCAGATTCTCTGTTACAGGACCTCTCTCCTCTGCCTGGGTGCCTGGGCCTAATTATGTGACAGTAGCCTGTTCCAGTGGTGGGTGACGTGAAGCCTGATTCTCTGCTATGACATAAAGACAGATTCTGTGCTGACATAAGGCCAGATTCTCTGTAACGGGACCTCTCTCCTCTGTCTGGGTGTCGGGGCCTAAATATGTGACAGTGGCCTGTTCCAGTGGTGGGTGACGTGAAGCCTGATTCTCTGCTATGACATGAAGACTGATTCTGCGCTGACATAAGGCCAGATTCTCTGTTACGGGGCCTCTCTCCTCTGTCTGGGTGCCGGGGCCTAAATATGTGACAGTGGCCTGTTCCAGTGGTGGGTGACGTAAAGCCTGATTCTCTGCTATGACATGAAGACTGATTCTGTGCTGACATAAGGCCAGATTCTCTGTTACGGGACCTCTCTCCTCTGCCTGGGTGCCTGGGCCTAAATATGTGACAGTGGCCTGTTCCAGTGGTGGGTGACGTGAAGCCTGATTCTCTGCTATGACATGAAGACTGATTCTGCGCTGACATAAGGCCAGATTCTCTGTTACGGGACCTCTCTCCTCTGCCTGGGTGCCTGGGCCTAAATATGTGACAGTGGCCTGTTCCAGTGGTGGGTGACGTGAAGCCTGATTCTCTGCTATGACATGAAGACTGATTCTGCGCTGACATAAGGCCAGATTCTCTGTTACGGGACCTCTCTCCTCTGCCTGGGTGCCTGGGCCTAAATATGTGACAGTGGCCTGTTCCAGTGGTGGGTGATGTGAAGCCTGATTCTCTGCTATGACATGAAGACTGATTCTGCGCTGACATAAGGCCAGATTCTCTGTTACGGGACCTCTCTCCTCTGTCTGGGTGCCGGGGCCTAAATATGTGACAGTCGCCTGTTCCAGTGGTGGGTGACGTAAAGCCTGATTCTCTGCTATGACATGAAGACTGATTCTGTGCTGACATAAGGCCAGATTCTCTGTTACGGGACCTCTCTCCTCTGCCTGGGTGCCTGGGCCTAAATATGTGACAGTGGCCTGTTCCAGTGGTGGGTGACGTGAAGCCTGATTCTCTGCTATGACATGAAGACTGATTCTGCGCTGACATAAGGCCAGATTCTCTGTTACGGGACCTCTCTCCTCTGCCTGGGTCTAAATATGGGACAGTGGCCTGTTCCAGTGGTGGGTGACGTGAAGCCTGATTCTCTGCTATGACATGAAGACTGATTCTGCGCTGACATGAAGCCAGATTCTCTGCTATGGCATGAAGAGACTGATTCTCTGCTGACATGAAGCCAGATTCTTTGCTATGGCATGAAGAGACTGATTCTCTGCTGACGTGAAGCCAGATTCTCTGCTATGGGACCTCTGTCGAATTGATATTGGTTAATTTTTATTTTTTACATTTTTATTTTAATTCATTCCCCTATCCACATTTGTTTGCAGGGGATTTACCTACATGTTGCTGCCTTTTGCAGCCCTCTAGCTCTTTCCTGGGCTGTTTTAAAGCCTTTTTAGTGCCGAAAAGTTCGGGTCCCCATTGACTTTAATGGGGTTCGGGTTCAGGACGAAGTTCGGGTCGGGTTCGGATCCCGAACCCGAACATTTCCGGGAAGTTCGGCCGAACTTCTCGAACCCGAACATCCAGGTGTTCGCTCAACTCTAGTGTTAATCACTAGAGAGGAGCGAAGTTTTGAAAAATTTGATACAGCTGATTCACCAAAGGTTGCCAAGAAATTTGATTAGTTCTAAATCAATTTGTCACAAATCGCTGTAAACTAGCTATACCCGGGCGACTCTGCCTAATCATATTCTTCCCACTTGTTGGCCCAATCTCAGTGTGAAGGTTTGGAAGTTAACCCTTTTCCGACCACCGACAGTAAATTTACACCTGCAGACAGGCATTTAAAAATGGCACAGTGTCGGGGGCGTGGCTTGCCGCGGACAGGAAAGGACGTGTTGTGAGAGAGCTCTGGATGCTTGCTTACAATCTAACGCCATCCTTCTGAAATAACGCCTTATAGAGCCCCAAGTCTCTCATGTTTGGAGGCTGTAACTTACCAGCATCATTTTGCACCCTTCTGGAGCTCCCTGGGTGCCGGCAAACCGGAGATCTGATTGAGGCCTAGCTGAACAGACAGCCTCCAGCTCCGCTTCATACATTGGGACACCGATCTTCCGAGCCTTCCATCTGCTATCTACGGGAGGCACAGTGACCGGAGCCTACTCGGCTGTGGACCGCTGCGGGTGAGGAGCCTGAGGAATCTGGTGAGCGAGTCCCGCTGCGCCTCGCGCTCCGATCGCGCCCGAATCATTTGAAGTGAGGGCGCCATCTTGGGAAAGAGCATCTCACACTGCAGATTACAGGAGCTGCACCCGGAGACCTTTGATCATCTATCGGATCCCTGGACACTCTGAATCGGACGGTAGTGGAGATTCCCTGCTGTATACAGAGTCCTGCCACTCCATAACCTCCAGGCTCTTCAAACTGAGGTACTCTGCACCTTCATCCCTTATTAGAGAACTAGCGCCACTATAAGGTGCTCTGTCTCCCTCAGCTCAATTCTCCACTCAGAGAGAAGAAGCGCCATTACTTTACAACACAGTTGGGCTTTCTATGGGCCCCTGATCTGATCTATATAGAGGACTAAGTCCTAATTTTTTTAAACACTCCTCCTTTTACCTCTAAAAGGGTGTCCATTCACTCCACTTATTAGAGCCACAGGCTCAATGTTTCCAGATGCTTAATTATGATCCACCCTGGCTGGGCACCTTACTAGCCTATATGAGGATATGCAGCTCACAAAGGCATAGCACTGCGGATTTGTGATATACTCATCATTTAAAGGACATAAACCACCTGTCTTGCAATGGTTAAATACGGCCAACCTGCAGCCAGAGATCCTAATATACCTCAGAAAACTTCTCATGTCAAAGGTAATATGGAGAAGTTTGTCACAAAAATGCCTGCATGTCCAGACCCCTCCACTCATGTGAATGTGCCTCTATCTCTGAATGATACACTGCAAGACGAACCAAAAGCTGCAGCACAAACGGATCTTCCTTTATCAAGGGACTTTTTTCAGCAAACCCTTACCAACGCTCTGTCACCTCTAGCACAGAATTTACAGGAAATTAAACAAGATCTACGCCATATTGGTCATCGGGTGGATGGCTTAGAGGATACCATATCATTCCAGAGAAGTTGTCACTCATTTTCAAACATGTCAGGACTAGGGATGAGCGAATTTTGGGGTGTCCGTGACACGCACCCGAACCCAAACATTTTCGTAAAAGTCTGGGTTCGGGTTCGGTGTTCAGCGCTTTCTTGGCGCTTTTTGAAAGGCTGCAAAGCAACCAATCAACAAGTGTCATACTACTTGCCCCAAGAGGCCATCACAGCCTTGCCTACTATTGGCATGGCTGTGATTGGCCAGTGCAGCATGTGACCCAGCCTCTATATAAGCTTGGGTCACGTAGTGCTGCACGTCACTCTGCTGATACAAGCGTAGGGAGAGGTTGCTGCTGCGACGTTAGGGCGAGATTAGGCAGATTAACTCCTCCAAAAGACTTAATTCAGTGATCGATCTCCAGCTGTAGATCATTGAAGTGCTGATATTGAATTGCTCACTTTTTTAGGCTGCCCAGAGCGTTTTTATATCACTTTTTTCTGGGGTGATCTGCGGCCATTTTGTGGCTTGTGGTGCGCCAGCACAAGCTACCACCAAGTGCATTTAACCATCAATAGTGTGGTTATTTTTTGGCCATATACTACATCAGGTGCAGGCTGAGCCTGTGTCACCCAAGTGCATTTAACCATCAATAGTGTGGTTATTTTTTGCTATATCCTACATCAGGGTCAAGCTTTCATCAAGTGCATTTAACCATCAATAGTGTGGTTATTTTTTGCCATATACTACATCAGGTGCAGGCTGAGCCTGTGTCACCCAAGTGCATTTAACCATCAATAGTGTGGTTATTTTTTGCTATATCCTACATCAGGGTCAAGCTTTCATCAAGTGCATTTAACTATCAATAGTGTGGTTATTTTTTGGCAATATACTACATTAGGTGCAGGCTGAGCCTGTGTCACCCAAGTGCATTTAACCATCAATAGTGTGGTTATTTTTTGGCCATATACTACATCAGGGGCAAGTTGAGCCAGTCACCCAGCGCCTAAAAAATAGGCCTGACATTTTTATTCCTCCAAATCAGTACAGTTTTAGCTGGTCAAGTTATATTTAGTGACCGTAAAAGCACAGTTTTTGTTCTGGGTTGAAAAACTATTCCCAAATTTGCCATTCTCAAAATTAGTAGTTTCTGCTATATCAGGCCTACTTTAAATCTATCCCAAAAAGGATATCTTAGATTCAAGGTGCTGATAGTGTCATTCTGAAAAACTTAACACACACGCTACAGTGCAGATACAAGTCTAATTCTGTGATTAAAGGTATATCTGTCACACAGCGCGTAAAAAATAGGCCTAACATTTATATTCAACCAAATCTGTACTGTTTTAGCTGGTCAAATTATTTGTAGTGACCGTAAAAGCACAGTTTTTGTTCTGGGCTGAAAAACTATTCCCAAATTTGCCATTCTCAAAATTTGTAGTTTCTGCTATATCAGGCCTACTTTAAATCTATCCCAAAAAGGATATCTTAGATTCAAGGTGCTGATAGTGTCATTCTGAAAAACTTAACACACACGCTACAGTGCAGATACAAGTCTAATTCTGTGATTAAAGGTATATCTGTCACACAGCGCGTAAAAAATAGGCCTAACATTTATATTCAACCAAATCTGTACTGTTTTAGCTGGTCAAATTATTTGTAGTGACCGTAAAAGCACAGTTTTTGTTCTGGGTTGAAAAACTATTCCCAAATTTGCCATTCTCAAAATTAGTAGTTTCTGCTATATCAGGCCTACTTTAAATCTATCCCAAAAAGGATATCTTAGATTCAAGGTGCTGATAGTGTCATTCTGAAAAACTTTACACACACGCTACAGTGCAGATACAAGTCTAATTCTGTGATTAAAGGTATATCTGTCACACAGCGCGTAAAAAATAGGCCTCACATTTATATTCAACCAAATCTGTCATTACTTGTGTGCCTGTATTAGTGTAATACGGTACCTAAATAGATAGCCAGACAGTGTTAGGTGTCTGTTAAAAAAGGCCTGAATTTTAATTCAATACATTGGCCCGAATAATATTTTTCTTATTGTGGTGAACGGTAACAATGAGGAAAACAACTAGTAAGGGACGCGGACGTGGACATGGTCGTGGTGGTGTTAGTGGACCCTCTGGTGCTGGGAGAGGACGTGGCCGTTCTGCCACAGCCACACGTCCTAGTGTACCAACTAACTCAGGTCCCAGTAGCCGCCAGAATTTACAGGGATATTTGGTGGGGCCCAATGCCGTTCTAAGGATGGTAAGGCCTGAGCAGGTACAGGCATTAGTCAATTGGGTGGCCGACAGTGCATCCAGCACGTTCACATTATCTCCCACCCAGTCTTCTGCAGAAAGCGCACAGATGGCGCATGAAAACCAAGCCCATCAGTCTGTCACATCACCCCCTTGCATATCAGGGAAACTGTCTGAGCCTAAAGTTATGCAGCTGTCTCTTATGCTGTTTGAAGACTCTGCTGCCAGGGTTTCCCAAGGGCATCCACCTAGCCCTTCCCCAGGGGTGGAAGAGATAGAATGCACTAACACACAACCACTTATGTTTCCTAATGATGAGGACATGGGAATACCACCTCAGCACGTCTCTGATGATGACGAAACACAGGTGCCAACTGCTGCGTCTTTCTGCAGTGTGCAGATGTCACGGATGGTGTACAGGAAACAAGACAATACAATATGAACAATGACTCACTGGATCCACAACTAAGGAACAAAAGGGAGACCCCTGCAAGAGACCTGCCGCTCTCCCTTATTGCTCAGCCTATGCGACCACCCCAAAGGTGGATGGGCGCATATCCACGTACCTCGACTATCTTACACCTGATGACCCTACAATAGTGAGGGGACACGACCACCGGCTCCCTACACAGACACGGAGGGAGTCAGGGTCACCTGGATCCAGAAAACAGAAAATCATAAATACATAAACAGAACTTATCTTGCAGACGACTGGGGACTGTGGACTGAGAACTAGGAACAGCATGCACACACACTCCAGGAAGTTGTATAAGCCGCACACTACTGCATTCTGGGGAGGAACTTAAAGGGCAGCAATCAGTCCAACAGCATGACAGCTGAGATAGACTAACGAGATGAGGAACTTAACCAAAACAAAGAAACTCAAGGAGGAGGATCTGGAAAGCTCCTGTCAGAGCTTCTCAACTGTCTGGTTGTGACAGCAGACTGAACAGGAGGTCAGGGATCAAGACTGGGTGGAAGACGATGCAGGGGACGATGAGGTCCTAGACCCCACATGGAATGAAGGTCGTGCCACTGACTTTCACAGTTCGGAGGAAGAGGCAGTGGTGAGACCGAGCCAACAGCGTAGCAAAAGACAAAAAGGGAGCAGTGGGCAAAATCAGAACACCCGCCGCCAAAAGACTCCGCCTGCTACTGACCGCCGTCATCTGGGACCGAGCACCCCAAAGGCAGCTTCAAGGAGTTCCCTGGCATGGCACTTCTTCAAACAATGTGCTGACGACAAGACCCGAGTGGTTTGCACGCTGTGCCATCAGAGCCTGAAGCGAGACATTAACGTTCTGAACCTTAGCACAACCTGCATGACCAGGCACCTGCATGCAAAGCATGAACTGCAGTGGAGTAAACACCTTAAAAACAAAGAAGTCACTCAGGCTCCCCCTGCTTCCTCTTCTGCTGCTGCCGCCGCCTCGGCCTCTTCTGCTGCTGCCGCTGCCTCGGCCTCTTCCTCCGCCTCTGGAGGAACGTTGGCACCTGCCGCCCAGCAAACATGGGATGTACCACCAACACCACCACCTGCGTCACCAAGCATCTCAACCATGTCACACGGCAGCGTTCAGCTCTCCATCTCACAAACATTTGAGAGAAAGCGTAAATTCCCACCTAGCCACCCTCGATCCCTGGCCCTGAATGCCAGCATTTCTAAACTACTGGCCTATGAAATGCTGTCATTTAGGCTGGTGGACACAGACAGCTTCAAACAGCTCATGTCGCTTGCTGTCCCACAGTATGTTGTTCCCAGCCGCCACTACTTCTCCAAGAGAGCCGTGCCTTCCCTGCACAACCAAGTGTCCGATAAAATCAAGTGTGCACTGCGCAACGCCATCTGTGGCAAGGTCCACCTAACCACAGATATGTGGACCAGTAAGCACGGCCAGGGATGCTATATCTCCCTAACTGCACACTGGGTAAATGTAGTGGCTGCTGGGCCCCAGGCGGAGAGCTGTTTGACGCACGTCCTTCCGCCGCCAAGGATCGCAGGGCAACATTCTTTGCCTCCTGTCTCCTCCTCCTCCTACTCAGCTTCCTCCTCCTCTTCTTCCACCTGCTCATCCAGTCAGCCAAATACCTTCACCACCAACTTCAGCACAGCCCGGGGTAAACGTCAGCAGGCCGTTCTGAAACTCATATGTTTGGGGGACAGGCCCCACACCGCACAGGAGTTGTGGCGGGGTATAGAACAACAGACCGACGAGTGGTTGCTGCCGGTGAGCCTCAAGCCCAGCCTGGTGGTGTGCGATAATGGGCGAAATCTCGTTGCAGCTCTGGTACTAGCCGGTTTGACTAATTTTGCATGTGCTGAATTTGGTGGTGCAGAAGTTCATTCGCAACTACCCCGACATGTCAGAGCTGCTGCATAAAGTGAGGGCCGTCTGTTTGCGCTTCCGGCGTTCACACCCTGCTGCTGCACGCCTGTCTGCGCTACAGCGTAACTTCGGCCTTCCCGCTCACCGCCTCATATGCGATGTGCCCACCAGGTGGAACTCCACCTTGCACATGCTGGACAGACTGTGCGAGCAGCAGCAGGCCATAGTGGAGTTTCAGCTGCAGCACGCACGGGTCAGACGCACTGCGGAACAGCACTACTTCACCACCAATGACTGGGCCTCCATGCGAGACCTGTGTGCCCTGTTGCGCTGTTTCGAGTACTCCACCAACATGGCCAGTGGCGATGACGCCGTTATCAGCGTTACAATACCACTTCTATGTCTCCTTGAGAAAACACTTAGGGCGATGATGGAAGAGGAGGTGGCCCAGGAGGAAGAGGAGGAAGAGGGGTCATTTTTAGCACTTTCAGGCCAGTCTCTTCGAAGTGACTCAGAGGGAGGTTTTTTGCAACACCAGAGGCCAGGTACAAATGTGGCCAGACAGGGCCCACTACTGGAGGACGAGGAGGACGAGGATGAGGAGGAGGTGGAGGAGGATGAGGATGAAGAATGTTCACAGCGGGGTGGCACCCAAAGCAGCTCGGGCCCATCACTGGTGCATGGCTGGGGGGAAACACAGGACGATGACGATACGCCTCCCACAGAGGACAGCTTGTCCTTACCTCTGGGCAGCCTGGCACACATGAGCGACTACATGCGGCAGTACCTGCGCAACGACAGCAGAGTTGCCCACATTTTAACGTGTGCGGACTACTGGGTTGCCACCCTGCTGGATCCCCGGTACAAAGACAATGTGCCCACCTTACTTCCTACACTGGAGCGTGATAGGAAGATGCGTGAGTACAAGCGCACGTTGGTAGACGCGCTACTGAGAGCATTCCCAAATGTCACAGGGGAACCAGTGGAAGCCCAAGGCGAAGGCAGAGGAGGAGCAAGAGGTCGCCAACGCAGCTGTGTCACTTCCAGCTCCTCTGAAGGCAGGGTTAGCATGGCAGAGATGTGGAAAAGTTTTGTCACCACGCCACAGCTAAGTGCACCACCACCTGATACGGAACGTGTTAGCAGGAGGCAACATTTCACTAACATGGTGGAACAGTACCTGTGCACACCCCTCCACGTACTGACTGATGGTTCGGCCCCATTCAACTTCTGGGTCTCCAAATTGTCCACGTGGCCAGAGCTAGCCTTTTATGCCTTGGAGGTGCTGGCCTGCCCGGCGGCCAGCGTTTTGTCTGAATGTGTATTCAGCACGGCAGGGGGCGTCATTACAGACAAACACAGCTGCCTGTCTACAGCCAATGTGGACAAGCTGACGTTCATAAAAATGAACCAGGCATGGATCCCACAGGACCTGTCCATCCCTTGTGCAGATTAGACATTAATTACCTCCCCTTAACAATATATTATTGTACTCCAGGGCACTTCCTCATTCAATCCTATTTTTATTTTCATTTTACCATTATATTGCGGGGCAACCCAAAGTTGAATGAACCTCTCCTCTGTCTGGGTGCCGGGGCCTAAATGTGTGACAGTGGCCTGTTCCAGTGGTGGGTGACGTGAAGCCTGATTCTCTGCTATGACATGAAGACTGATTCTGTGCTGACATGAAGCCAGATTCTCTGTTACGGGACCTCTCTCCTCTGTCTGGGTGCCGGGGCCTAAATATGTGATAGTGGCCTGTTCCAGTGGTGGGTGACATGAAGCCTGATTCTCTGCTATGACATGAAGACTGATTCTCTGCTGACATGAAGCCTGAATCTCTGTTACGGGACCTCTCTCCTCTGCCTGGGTGCCGAGGCCTAAATATGTGACAGTGGCCTGTTCCAGTGGTGGGTGACGTGAAGCCTGATTCTCTGCTATGACATGAAGACTGATTCTCTGCTGACATGAAGCCTGAATCTCTGTTATGGGACCTCTCTCCTCTGCCTGGGTGCCTGGGCATAAATATGTGACAGTGGCCTGTTCCAGTGGTGGGTGACGTGAAGCCTGATTCTCTGCTATGACATGAAGACTGATTCTGTGCTGACATGAAGTTAGATTCTCTGTTACGGGACCTCTCTCCTCTGTCTGGGTGCCGGGGCCTAAATATGTGACAGTGGCCTGTTCCAGTGGTGGGTGACGTGAAGCCTGATTCTCTGCTATGACATGAAGACTGATTCTCTGCTGACATGAAGCCTGAATCTCTGTTACGGGACCTCTCTCCTCTGCCTGGGTGCCTGGGCCTAAATATGTGACAGTGGCCTGTTCCAGTGGTGGGTGACGTGAAGCCTGATTCTCTGCTATGACATGAAGACTGATTCTCTGCTGACATGAAGCCTGAATCTCTGTTACGGGACCTCTCTCCTCTGCCTGGGCCTAAATGTGTGACAGTGGCCTCTTCCAGTGGTGGGTGACGTGAAGCCTGATTCTCTGCTATGACATGAAGACTGATTCTGTGCTGACATGAAGCCAGATTCTCTGTTACGGGACCTCTCTCCTCTGCCTGGGTGCCGGGGCCTAAATGTGTGACAGTGGCCTGTTCCAGTGGTGGGTGACGTGAAGCCTGATTCTCTGCTATGACATGAAGACTGATTCTGTGCTGACATGAAGCCAGATTCTCTGTTACGGGACCTCTCTCCTCTGTCTGGGTGCCGGGGCCTAAATATGTGATAGTGGCCTGTTCCAGTGGTGGGTGACGTGAAGCCTGATTCTCTGCTATGACATGAAGACTGATTCTCTGCTGACATGAAGCCTGAATCTCTGTTACGGGACCTCTCTCCTCTGCCTGGGTGCCTGGGCCTAAATATGTGACAGTGGCCTGTTCCAGTGGTGGGTGACGTGAAGCCTGATTCTCTGCTATGACATGAAGACTGATTCTCTGCTGACATGAAGCCTGAATCTCTGTTATGGGACCTCTCTCCTCTGCCTGGGTGCCTGGGCCTAAATATGTGACAGTGGCCTGTTCCAGTGGTGGGTGACGTGAAGCCTGATTCTCTGCTATGACATGAAGACTGATTCTGTGCTGACATGAATTTAGATTCTCTGTTACGGGACCTCTCTCCTCTGTCTGGGTGCCGGGGCCTAAATATGTGACAGTGGCCTGTTCCAGTGGTGGGTGACGTGAAGCCTGATTCTCTGCTATGACATGAAGACTGATTCTCTGCTGACATGAAGCCTGAATCTCTGTTACGGGACCTCTCTCCTCTGCCTGGGTGCCTGGGCCTAAATATGTGTCAGTGGCCTGTTCCAGTGGTGGGTGACGTGAAGCCTGATTCTCTGCTATGACATGAAGACTGATTCTCTGCTGACATGAAGCCTGAATCTCTGTTACGGGACCTCTCTCCTCTGCCTGGGCCTAAATGTGTGACAGTGGCCTCTTCCAGTGGTGGGTGACGTGAAGCCTGATTCTCTGCTATGACATGAAGATTGATTCTGTGCTGACATGAAGCCAGATTCTCTGTTACGGGACCTCTCTCCTCTGCCTGGGTGCCTGGGCCTAAATAGGTGACAGTGGCCTGTTCCAGTGGTGGGTGACGTGAAGCCTGATTCTCTGCTATGACATGAAGACTGATTCTGTGCTGACATGAATTTAGATTCTCTGTTACGGGACCTCTCTCCTCTGTCTGGGTGCCGGGGCCTAAATATGTGACAGTGGCCTGTTCCAGTGGTGGGTGACGTGAAGCCTGATTTTCTGCTATGACATGAAGACTGATTCTCTGCTGACATGATGCCTGAATCTCTGTTATGGGACCTCTCTCCTCTGCCTGGGTGCCTGGGCCTAAATATGTGACAGTGGCCTGTTCCAGTGGTGGGTGACGTGAAGCCTGATTCTCTGCTATGACATGAAGACTGATTTTCTGCTGACATGAAGCCTGAATCTCTGTTACGGGACCTCTCTCCTCTGCCTGGGTGCCTGGGCCTAAATATGTGACAGTGGCCTGTTCCAGTGGTGGGTGACGTGAAGCCTGATTCTCTGCTATGACATGAAGACTGATTCTCTGCTGACATGAAGCCTGAATCTCTGTTACGGGACCTCTCTCCTCTGCCTGGGTGCCTGGGCCTAAATGTGTGACAGTGGCCTGTTCCAGTGGTGGGTGACGTGAAGCCTGATTCTCTGCTATGACATGAAGACTGATTCTGTGCTGACATGAATTTAGATTCTCTGTTACGGGACCTCTCTCCTCTGTCTGGGTGCCGGGGCCTAAATATGTGACAGTGGCCTGTTCTAGTGGTGGGTGACGTGAAGCCTGATTCTCTGCTATGACATGAAGACTGATTCTCTGCTGACATGAAGCCAGATTCTCTGCTATGGCATGAAGAGACTGATTCTCTGCTGACATGAAGCCAGATTCTCTGCTATGGCATGAAGAGACTGATTTTTTGCTGACGTGAAGCCCGATTCTCTGCAATGGGACCTCTGTCCAATTGATATTGGTTAATTTTTTTTTTTTTTTTTTTTATTTTAATTCATTTCCCTATCCACATTTGTTTGCAGGGGATTTTCCTATATGTTGCTGCCTTTTGCAGCCCTCTAGCTCTTTCCTGGGCTGTTTTACAGCCTTTTTAGTGCCGAAATGTTTGGGTCCCCATTGACTTCAATGGGGTTCGAGTTCGGGACGAAGTTCGGGTCGGGTTCGGATCCCGAACCCGAACATTTCCGGGAAGTTCGGCCGAACTTCTCGAACCCGAACATCCAGGTGTTCGCTCAACTCTAGTGTATAGCCATGATGCATATTTGTTTCCCGGAATTGGCGAAATTATGTACATAATTGTTGTTTTGCATATAATCCATATGGCTGGTATTCGTTACTGATGCCATATGGATATTATGTTACACCTTGTTTTGTATCTAAGTGTGTATACCTCTGGGAATCATTCACACACACCAGCTGCAGCGATTTTGCTGGTTGTATATTTCCTAATAGGGTCCCCTGCTATTGTATCTAATGAGCATTGCCATACCTGGTATTAATTATAACTGCCTATTAGTCATTTGTTTATTACTTTCTTACCTCCTATGCATCCGAGAATACTGTATAGAGGCGGGGCAGGGGCGCGCTGGTGTTTAGCGATGCCCTTGATCAATTTGCTCCCGCACAATGTTGTCCGACCTAGGGGGCATAGTGTTCTCCTTTTCAGCGGCAGCGCTGGGCGGCCGCGATACGGACATCCCAGTGCCGCAGGCTACGTGCTGCACACTATGCACCAGAGCGTGTCAGCACATTTGTTTGTGCTTGTATGTGTCCACAGCGCTCCTGATAAATTGGTGGTACCATAGAAAATTGTCGAGTCGGTTAGGCTGCTCACCCTTAACCACAGAGGGGAGAGCCTCAATCTGATAGGAGGAACATTTAGGTAGCCGATTTTTATAGCCTTAAGAGGGAATGCAGACCAATACATGTTGTTAGGTGACTGATTACTAGCTGGAGTAGATGGAAGAGTGTACACTACAATAAGTCCATCCCCCTATGTTTGGTCACTGTTCTGCTCCCCTGGCTCTATACACAGTCCTGGGGTTGGCCGGTACCATACTCATATCTGAAGTTTGTGCCACTCAGGACAGTCTATATGTTTAGTTTGTACATGTAGTTGAGAATTTCCAAATTTTTAGATAATTTAATAAAAGTTACATTTTAGCGACAACAATTGTTATAGTGAAACATGACCCTGTCTGTCCTCCAAATAATAGAGTCCCCTACCACCAGCATCTGTCCAACCTTTGCTACACTCCTTTTCTCATCCTTCCTGCAGGGGGAATCCTCCTGGTTGCTAGGAGAAACACCCTGTTGCAGTGTTTATGGCCTTGGGCTTTTATCCCTAATATCAGTCAAACAGGCATATTTACTAGGGCGTTCCAGCTCAGGACTAGCCTCCCTGGCACTTTTCCCTCTACCTCTTCTTCCTACATTAACCCAACTGCTGACCTGATTGTCCTGATCTTGCCCTCCTCCTCCCACCTCCATTTCACTGACCCCAGTCAGTGCCTGCATAGTAAGGTCTAAACCTCTCTCCAGTTTTGCAGTGCCCCTAATTATTTCAAGCTGCTTATTTAGATCCAAGATCTGGGCTTCCAAATATGCAACATGATTGCATATAGTGCAAATGTATTCACCCTCGAATGGCTCTTCAAGGCATGCATACATTGCACAGGACACACACTTAGTAGTATTGTCCATGGAGCACATATTTAAACAGGGATGAACAGTAAAGAAGGAAAACAGTAAATATGAGTTAAAATTAGACCCTGTCTGCTTTAGTTGGAGGGCTAGCTAATAGAGTTGAGCTAACACCTGGATGTTGGGGTTCGACGGGTTTGGCCAAACTTCACAAAAAAGTTCGAGTTCGGGACCCGAACTTGACCCCGAACCCCATTGAAGTCAATGGGGACCCAAACTTTTGAGCACTAAAATGGCTGTAAAAATGTCATGGAAAGAGCTAGAGGGCTGCAAATGGCATCAACAAATGTGGATAGGGAAATGACTTTAAATAACATAAAATACGTTAAAAAATAAATAAATAAATAAAAAATCTTGATCTAGGAGGACCAGGTCCATATGGAGTAGGAGGTTGAGGAGGCGGTGGATGTGGCGGTGTAGGTGGAAGTGGCGGTGGAGGAGGTAGCCTACACTGCTTTTTGGTTAAAAATGTTTTTTATTTTTTTTTAAATTAGGGTACACCCCAAAACATTGGGAAATATAACCCTCCAGTCATGCTAAACACACGTTCATACAATACACTGGCTGCAGGGCAGGCCAGCACCTCCAAGGCGTAAAGGGCAAGCTCAGGCCATGTGCCAAATTTGGAGACCCAGAAGTTGCAAGGGCTGACCCCTGTCAGTTAGTTCGGGTAGGCGTGTGCATACTTACTGCCCCACCATGTCGCACGTCCCCGTGATGTTCACGATCCAATTTGATATCTGCTCTATCAACTTTCGATGTTCTTTTATGCACCTACCATGATGATCAAGAGTGGCGGGGAATCAAGGTTCTAGGCCGGAGAGGGAGAGGGAGCGTGAGAAAAAGAGACCAAATTTAAGGGAGATAAATTTTTAAAAAATATTTGGGATCCAGCAGAAATATGGGAAAAGCTATTGAGGCGCAAATGTGGGACAAATTACAGAAGCCCAAATTTGGGCCAAAAGAGTCAAGCGGAAATGTGGGAAAAGCTATTAAGGCGCAAATGTTGTACAAATTACAGAAGCCCAAATGTGGGCCAAAAGAGTCAAGCGGAAATGTGGGAATAGCTATTGAGGCGCAAATGTTGGCTAAAAGAGTATAGCGGAATGTGGTACAAATTATTGAAGCTTAAATGTGGTACAACTTGTTTAAGTTTAAGCATTGAATCAAAGGAGGTGGCGCGCATCAATTAAAGAAGCATTTCAGAAATGTTATCACCTATGCAGAGCAGGGGTTTATTCACGTCTAAAATTGTATGTCAACCCAAGAATGTAACAGAAAAATTACAGAAATTTATTAACCTGTCTACCTGGTAGAGCAGGGGTCTATGACAGAAAACAATTGTTTATTGTCACTGAAAATGTAAAATAAAATTTTTTCAAATGTATTAAGCTGTCAACTAGTTAGAGGAGGGGTATATTACACCCAGAAATTGGTGAATTTGACTCTAAAATGTAACTGACAAATGTTTTTTTGTTTTTTTTCTAACGGTCTGCTAGGTATAGCAATGATACTTCACACCCAAAAGTTATTGAATTTCACCAGAAAATTTAACTGACAATTATTTTTATTTTTTTTACCGGTCTACTAGGTATAGGAGTGGTACTTCACACCCAAAAATTTGTGAATTTCAACAGAAAATGTAACTGACAATATACTGTATGAAAAAAAAATTAACCGGCCTACTAGGTATAGCAGTGGTACATCACACCCAAAAATTGGTGAATTTCACCCGAAAATGTAACTGACAAAGTAGTGAAATGATATAAAATAAAATACGTACAAATAAAAAAGAAGGTGGAGGTCCATATGGAGTAGAAGTTTGAGGAGGCGGTTGACGTAGCGGTGTAGGTGGATGCGGCGGTGGAGGAGGACGAGGTAGCCAACACAGGTTTTTGGTTTTAATTTTATTTTTTAAAATTAGGGTACACTCTAAAAGAGTGTGAAATATCCAAAATACAAGAATGAGCAATTGCGCTGCAGTATAACAATGGCTGGTTAGTGCCGGTCTATATGTCTATTCTGCACAAGGTACGGGCAAGTCCTGAGGGTTCCATGCCTGGTTCATTTTAATGAACGTGAGCTTGTCAACATTGGCTGTGGACAGGCGGCTGCGCTTGTCTGTGATGACGCCCCCTGCCGTGCTAAAAACACATTCAGATAATACACTGGCTGCAGGGCAGGCCAGCACCTACAAGGCGTACAGGGCAAACTCAGGCCATGTGCCCAATTTGGAGACCCAGAAGTTGAAGGGGGCAGACCCGTCATTCAATACGTGTAGGCGTCTGCACACATGCTGCTTCACCATGTTGGTGAAATGCTGCCTCCTGCTAAGATGTTCCATATCAGCTGGTGGTGCTGGTTGTTGTGGCATGCTGACAAAGCTTTTCCACATTTCGGCCATGCTAACCCTGCCTTCTGAGGTGCTGGCGGTGCCCCAGCTGCGTTGGCGACCTCTTCCTCGTCCTCTGCCTTCGCCTTGTGCATCCACTGTGCCCCCGCTGTCAGGTGGGAATGCCACCAGCAGCGCGTCTACCAGCGTGCGCTTGTACTCGCGTTTTTTCAAGGAGGCATAGACGTGGCATAGTAACGCTGAGAACGCCGTTATCGGCACTGGCCATGTTGGTGGAGTACTCGAAACAGCGCAACAAGGAACACAGGTCTCGCATGGAGGCCCACTCATTAGTGGTGAAGTGGTGCTGTTCCGCCGAGCGACTCACCTGTGTGTGCTGCAGCTGAAACTCCACTATCGCCTGCTGCTGCTCGCACAGTCTGGCCAGCATGTGCAAGGTGGAGTTCCACCTTGTGGGCACGTCGCATATGAGGTGGTGAGCGGGAAGGCCGAAGTTACGCTGCAACGCTGACAGGCGAGCAGCAGCAGGGTGAGAACACCGAAAGCGCGCACAGACGGCCCGCACTTTATGCAGCAGCTCTGACATATCAGGATAATTTTTAAGGAATCTCTGCACCACCAAATTCAGCACATGCGCCAGGCAAGGGATGTGCGTCAAACCGGCTAGTCCCAGTGCTGCTACGAGATTTCACCCATTATCGCACACCATTCACCCATTACTGCCACAAACCCCTCATCGGTCTGTTGTTCAAGGCCCGTCCACAGCTCCTGTGCGGTGTGGGTTTTTTCCCCCAAACAGTTTTAAAACTGCCTGCTGTCGTTTACCTCTGGCTGTGCTGAAGTTGGTGGTGAAGGTGTTTTGCTGACCGAATTAGGAGCTGGTAGAGGATGAGGAAGCAGAGTAGGAGGAGGAAGCAACAGGAGGCAAACTGAAGCGGCCTGCAATCCTCGGTGGTGGAAGGACATGCACCAAACTGCTATCCGCCTCAGGCCCAGCCGCCACTGCATTTACCCAGTGTACTGTTATGGAGATATAACGTCCTTGACCGTGCTTACTGGTCCACGTATTCGTAGTGAGGTGCACCTTGCCACAGATGGCGTTGCGCAGTGCACACCTGATTTTGTCCCCTACTTGGTTGTGCAGAGAGGGGATGGCTCTCCTGGAAAAGTAGTGGCGGCTGGGCACGACGTACTGTGGGACAGCCACCGCCATAAGTCCTTTAAAACTATCCGTCTCACCAGACGGAATGACAGCATTTCAAAGGCCAGTAATAAAGAAATGCTGGCATTCAGGGCTAGGGATCGCGGGTGGGTAGGGGGGTACTTCCTCTTCCTCTCCAGTGTTTGGGAGATGGAGAGCTGAACGCTTGCGTGGGACATTGTGGAGATGCTTGGTGACCCAGGTGTTGGTGTTGCTGGCAGATCCTCTGTTTGCGGGGTGGCAGGTGGCACTGTCACTCCAGAGGTGGATGAAGAGACCGAGACTGCAGCACAAGAGGAAGCAAGAGGAGCCAGAGTTTTTGAGGTGTCTACTCCACTGCAGCTCGTACTTAAATGCCTGGTCATGCAGATTGTGCTCAGGTTGAGAACGTTTATGCCTCGCTTCAGGCTCTGATTGCACAGCGTGCAAACCACTTGTGTCTTGTCATCAGCACATTGTATGAAGAACTGCCACGCCAGGGAACTCCTTGGAGCTGGCTTTTGTGTGCTCGGTCCCTTGCTGTGATGGGCAGTAGCAGGCGTACTGTCTAGAGGACGGCCACTCCGCTTTTGCACCCTGTTCCCTCTTCTGCTGTGCTGGTGGCTCTGTGCGACCACCGCTTCTTCCTCCGAACTACATAGGTCACTCATATGACCTTGATTCCATGTGGGGTCGAGGACCTCATCGTCCTCCACATCATCTTCCACCCAGTCTTCACCCCTGCCCTCCTTGTCGGTCCGCACACTTTCGAAAGCCCCAGCAGTTGGCACCTGTGCTTCGTCATCATCCGAGACGTGCTGCGATGGTCCTCCCATGTACTCATCTTGAAAGATAAGTGGTTGGGCATCGGTGCACTCAATCTCTTCCACTTCTGGGGCAGGGCTAGGTGGATGGCCCTGGGAAACCCTGCTAACAGCGTCATCAAAAAGCAGAAGAGACTGCTGCATGACTTGGGGCTCAGACTGCTTGGCTGATTTGCAAGGGAGTGAGGTGAAAGACTGATGGACATCGGCTGCAGGTGCCAACTGTGGTCTTTCAGCATGAGACTGGGTGGGAGAATGTGAAGGAACTGGAGCCACTGTCAGCAACCCAATCTACTATCGCCTGTACTTGTTCAGGCCTCACCATTCTTAGAACCGCATTAGGCCCGACCAAATACCGCTGCAGGTTCTTTCGCCTACTTGCACCTGAGGAAGAGGTTTCACTTGTGCTTGTAGCTGGCACAGATCGACCACGTCCTCTCCCTGCAACAGGAGCTCCACCAGCAGCACCACAATCTGGGCCACATCCCTTATTTGACGCTCTCCTCATATTTCTCGAATTTAGGATCTTGCCGTAAATGGGTGTTTAATTAATAGTAGAGTATGTACAGGGTGTATCTCACACGCCCTGAACCAGACTAGGCCTCAATTAAATTTGTTTGCCAAAAATGGCTGTATTTCAAATACCTGAATCAAACCCCTGTATTTAAAGGGTGTATCTCACACGGCCTGACCCACAATAGTCCTCAATTAAAGATTTATTTTCCCAAAATGGCTGTATTTCAAATACCTGAATCAAACCCCTGTATTTAAAGGGTGTTTCTCACATGGCCTGACCCACAGTAGGCCTCAATTAAAGATTTGTGCACCAAATCGCTGTATTTCAAATATCTGAATATAACCCAAATGTATAAAGGGTGTATCTCACAATGTCATATGCAGCAAAGGCTGCCAAATAAACTTTTTTTTGCCCAAACGGGTGTTTGTTTAATAACTCAATATGGCAGCAGTATATAACCCAGGAATTTCAAACGTCAAGATGCTGCAAGGTCTGAAATATTGTGTATTTTGCCCCAAATAGGGTGTTTTATTAATTTAAGAATATAAGCCCTGTATATACAGGGTGTATCTCACACGGCCTGACCCACAGTAGGCCTCAATTAAAGATTTGTGCACCAAATGGCGGTATTTCAAATATCTGAATATAACCCAAATGTATAAAGGGTGTATCTCACAATGACATCTGCAGCAAAGACTGTCAACAATTTTTTTTTAGCCCAAACGGGTGTTTGTTTAATAACTGAATTTGACAGCAGTATATAACTCTGTAATTTCACACGTGCTGATGCTGCAAAGCCTTAAAATAGTGTTTTTTGGGCAAAAAAGTGTGTTTTTAAAACCCCAGAAAATGATGGCTGTATTTCTAGCTTAAATTGCACACTGACTAATCCAGATGTTGTATATTGCCAAAAAGTGTTTTTTTGGTAACAGAATATGAAAGCTGTATATATTAAACTTGAATTTAACACTTGCAGATCAGGAAAATAATGTTTTTTGGCAAAAATGTGTGTTTTTAAAACCCCAGAAAATGATGGGTGTTTTTCTAGCTTAAATTGCACACTGACTAAGCCTGCAAATGCACCAGATGTTGTAAATTGCCAACAAAATTGGGATTTTCAATGTCCACTTATTCACAAGCCCACTTAGTACAGCAAGTCCAGTTTTTTTTTTTTTTATAAAAAATAGGTAGGTCACACAATTAACTGGCTGAATAACTGTTATATATCCCTTTAACATGGCAAGTAAAGTTTTCCCCCCCAAAAAATAGGTATGTCTCACCCACACAATTAACAAACTGATTAACTATTTTATCTCCCTGTCACTGATGCAAAGGAATAGGATTGCATAGAAAAAAATGCCAACAGGTCACCTTCAGACTGAACATCACAATTAAGTATGGTATTTCTTTCTCACTGGTGCAAAGGAGCTATATTTCACCCATCAATAATGCCTATAGGTCACCAGTAGAGTTGAGCGAACCCGAACTGTAAAGTTCGGGTTCGTACCGAACTTTAGGTTTTTCGGCACCCGGACCCGAACATTTACGTAAAAGTTCGGGTTCGGTGTTCGGCGATTTTTATGGCGCTTTTTTAAATTCTGCAAAGCAGCCAATCAACGCTCGTCATACTACTTGCCCCAAGAGGCCATCACACCCATGCCTACTATTGTCATGGCTGTGATTGGCCAACTGCAGCATGTGACCCAGCCTCTATTTAAGCTTCAGTCACGTAGCGCCGCCCGTCACTCTGCTCGGATTAGTGTAGGGAGAGGCTGCAGCTGCTGTGAGGGTGAGATGAGGGAGGAATCTTATGAAGAACTGCTTCTTTAGGCTCCATTCACACGTCCGCAAAATGTGTCCGCATCCTTTCCGCAATTTTGCGGAAAGGGTGCGGACCCATTCATTCTCTATGGGGACGGAATGTGCTGTCCGCATCCACATTTGCGGATCCGCACTTCCGCATCCGTGCTTCCGTTTCCGCCAAAAAATAGAACATGTCCTATTCTTGTCCGCAATTGCGGACAAGAACAGGCATATTCTATTATGTCGGCAATGTGCGGTCCGCAAAATGCGGAATGCACATTGCCGCTTTCCGTGTTTTGCGGATCCGTGTCTCCGTGTATCCGCAAAACACATTGCGGACGTGTGAATGGAGCCTTACTCAGCGATCTACAGCAAATGTGTTTTGTGGGTGCAGTGCACAATTGTTTTAAGCCTGCCCTGAACCAACTACTACTGAAAACAAACTTTTTTTCCTTCAGTCAATACATAATCGGCAGCCATTTTATACAACGATAGTGCACCAGCACAGGATATCTGCATGTCTGCAAGTCCAGAAATACTGCTTTGAGACACTGGGGTTAAAAAAAAAAAAAAACTCTGTTTCATATAGTGCACATCTAGGATTATCGCTGCATAAGTGACTGTTCAATTTAGGCCAGAAATACAGCTTTCTCATACTGGGGCATACTGGGGTGAAAAAAAAAAAACATCTGTTTCATATAGTGCACATCTGTGATTATAGGTGCATAAGTAAGTGTCACATTTTGGCCAGAAATACGGCTTTGGCACACTGGGGCATAATGGGTGAAACAAACCCCTCTGTTTCATAAAGTGCACATCTAGGATTATAGGTGCATAAGGGACTGTTCATTTTAGGCCAGAAATACGGCTTTCGCATACCGGGGTGGAAAAAACACTGTTTTATATATTGCACATATGTGATTATAGGTGCATAAGTTACTGTGAAATTTAGGCCACAAATACAGCTTTTGCTTACTGGGGTTAAAAAAACCTCTGATATACTGCACATCTGGGATTAGAGGTGCATAAGTTACTGTGAAATTTAGGCCACAAATACGGCTTTTGCTTACTGGGGTTAAAAAAAAAAAAACTCTGATATACTGCACATCTGGGATTAAAGGTGCATAAGTTACTGTGAAATTTAGGCCACAAATACTGCTGTCATATAGAGTTTAAAAAAAAAAAAAATTACTGCAATACCCTACATCAGGGTTTTTATTGGTGGATAATTATTTTTAACAGACTCAACCACTTTTTACTTTGCTTGGTGAACGCTAACTATGAGGCAAACATCTAATAAGGGACGCGGTCATGGTCGTGGTGGTGGAGCCTCTGGTGCAGGGAGAGGATGTGGCCGTTCTGCCACAGCTACAAGTCCTACTGAATCTACTACCTCAGGTTCCCCGCCAGAATCTACAGCGATATTTGGTCGGGCCTAATGCCGTTCTAAGGATGGTAAGGCCTGAGCAAGTACAGGCGCTAGTCAATTGGGTGGCCGACAGTGGATCCAGCACGTTCACATTATCTCCCACCCAGTCTTCTGCAAAAAGCGCACAGGTGGTGCCTGAAACCCATGCCCATCAGTCTGCCACATCACCCCCATGCATATCAGGGAAACTATCTGAGCCTCAAGTTATGCAGCAGTCTCTTATGCTGTTTGAAGACTCTGCTGGCAGGGTTTCCCAAGGGCATCCACCTAGCCCTTCCCCTGGGGTGGAAAACATAGAATGCACTGACCCACAACCACTTATGTTTCCTGATGAGGACATGGGAATACCACCTCAGCACGTCTCTGATGATGACAAAACACAGGTGCCAACTGCTGCGTCTTTCTGCAGTGTGCAGAACGCAGCATGTGATCCAGCGGTCAGTGTGCAGACTGCACCATGTGATCCAGCATTTATGCATGCATGGTCACATGGTGCGCCGGCCAATCACAGCCATGCCAATACTAGGCATTACTGATGGCTTTCAAATGCCTACAGCTTAAACGCTTGTTGATTGGCTGTGCTGCATGGCATGTCTTTCTAGACTACAAAGATGTCAGACATGTGGTTTATGCGGCAGAAGCAACTCGCTACCAACATCAGAAAACATATCTGCAAAATCTTGAATGAAATAGGGCAGTTGAGGTGCATTACCCAAAACCACATTAACTGAATAGGAAATAGAAACAGGTTAAAGAACTTAGAATAAGGCCTCATGCACACGGCCGTTGTTTTGATCCGCATCCGAGCCGCAGTTGCGGACTGCAAACCACACAACGGTCGTGTGCATGAGGCCTAAATGAGAAATACCTTACGGCCTAGGTGGTCTTACTTAGAACCACCTTTGCGCTGGAATTTTACAGTTAGAAACTTGTGGCAATGACCAGCATCTCCACAATAAAAGTAGTGTTGAGCAGCAGGGGCAATATTCAAATTTACGATATTTCACAAATATTTGGGCGAATATTAGTCATAAATTCACAAATTCGAGAATTCATCATTATTTTCTTGATTGCGAAAATCAGCAATGTAATATGCCTGTGTTGCGGGCGCAATGCAGACGTGGGTCACTTTTGCTACATTTTACAAGCTGCTAGAAGTTTCCTGAGACTGGAGAACATTGTTGGCACGGCAGAAGAATACAATAGCTTTATATGCAGATAGAGTGCTCCAAAATATTAGTGATTGCGCAAATCGGCAATTAACGATGCGCATATTTTTGTGCAATACATGCAACTTCGCATTTTAGCAGGTCTGACTACATATTGCTGATTGGTGCACTAAGTATTGTTGTGAACTTGTGACATCGCAGCATTATGCCTGTAGCATGTTTGTATGGACAGCAGAACCTATTACACTACCTAACACCCTGCACTGGATCAGCTACATTATATCACAATCTAACCTACACTGACTATCTCCCACTAACTATCTGTATTATATATATAAGCTAACTAACTATCTAATGTAATGACACAGCAATGACACTGCTGTCTCTTTCAGAACTGCATAAAATGTCTGCTGGGGAGGTTCTTATATAGTAAGGGGAAGGTAACCTTCCGATTGGTTGTTAGGGATGTTGTTAAGCTCAGACAAAGACATTGCAGCCTTCTCATTGGCAAAAAAGCAAGAAGCAGGGAGGGATCATGGGTTCAGATTAAAAAAAAAATCTAGAATATTAGCGAATACGAATATATAGCACTATGTTCTAAATCTTAGTGAATTCTCAAAGTGGCAATATTCACGATTAAAATTCGCAATTTGAATATTTATGCCCAACACTAAATAAAAGCACAGAGCCATTGTTCCCAGATTATTTCATCCCTATAAGACATGGTAGACACCAACTGCATAGGTTCCTCAGATGATTCAGTAGTAGCCTCGGGTTTAGGCAGGTGGATGACTATGAAGTACCCTCCTTATTGAACTCCCTTAGATGCCAGTCAATTTGAATGGCTAAAGACATAGCCTTTAGATACCTCAGTAGAAGATTATTAAGACATTTCAACTGATTTTGGTGAAAACTGGAGCAACCGGTTATTCCATTGGAAAGCTTTAGCCTACAGTATTCCTCAACAGGGAAACAACTTTGACAAAAAGAGAGGTGACTGGCTTCAGCCACAGCATTTGGATCCAGTTTATCATATAAAAGGCCTAAGGTCACAAAAATGTATCTGTAGAGGAAAGTTCAAGGGCATTGTGATCTAAGGAGAAGACTCAGGCCTGTAGACCTCATTTTATAGATACTGAGCAGCCCCACCCATGGCTGCTCAGTACCTGTCAAATGAGGTCTCAGATAAAAATATGGCTTACAAACTTCAGTTATTATATAAGCTGGTTGAACATACAATGTAGTTCTGCATGCTGGCCATTTAGCTAAATAACACTCTGTAATATATGGATTTGTTCACCAGAACCAGTTACTCTCTGATCTGGCTTATCCTAATAGGTGTAAACCTACAAAACCTCTGTCTACCGCCGACAGCACAACACTCCACCTGGGACAACACACAATGTCATAACAAAAAAGCTAGTGGAAATAATATATAAAAAATAATGTCAACTTTATTACATTATATGTATAAAAATATGAAGGAAAAAAGGCAAGATGGAAAGGATATACAGAGAAGCGAAGGGCATTCCCTCAACTGGAACACCATGTACCCCCACGGAGCTAGTAAGCACTTACCGGGTACCAGGCCATACGCTGTGTCTCACAACAGCCCGAGTTATACACCACAAAAATGGTAATGGAATATATCACACACCCCTATAGGGGATTACACACAGTGGTACAGTTGTGTCAGACAGTAGTTCCCGGACATTTGTGAGATCCACAGCCTACGCCCCTGGTAACCATGAACAATAGTATATATTGGTAACATAAAAGTTGGTATACTCGCAGCCTAGTCTATATCATAGGCCTAATATGGATACTGTAACATGGCAGTGTCTTAATAGACACACCTAAATGGGGACCTACCTGAAGACATGATCTGGCCCAAGGGAGGTAAAGATGCCATAATCGCAAGACCTTACGCGAGATTCACCTCAGCGGCTTCGTCAGTAGGCATAAAAGTGTAAAGAAGCAGGGTATATATAGGGGTCAAATAAGTGGGTAAAATACCTGGATTGCAGACACCTGCGCTCCAACCAAAGCGGGTGCACGGCACCATCTCTCAGTGCGTCCCCGCCACCACACTGCGCATGCGCAGGACCGCGACCCATGAGCAGGGGAGACTGGACTAGCAGGAGGGCTAAAAATACATCTCGGGGTATAGTGGCAATACAATGCAATGATTACTACATCTATGTGTAACACTAATCCATATTAGGCCAACAGTCGACACAATTCAAAATTAATTAGACCTGATATCTGATCAAACCGTGCTAAAATCCAGAATACCATCCATACTAATGTATAAGGGGATAGCAATAGTAACAAATATTATATTATACAATTTATCTATTCCAGATCTAGATGATTATGTTAAAGTGCCAGTGCATACATTTGAGCAATTACCATACCCAATTAAAAATAGCAACACAATCCATATCATAAATATATTGAGAAAAATGTATTAAAAATATTACATGATTTATAATATACTAGGTCTACACCAGAAATCCAGTGATAACAAGTGCAAAAAAAAATAATAATAATAATAATTTTGAAAGAAATTGCATAATTCATAATGTGCTGGGTCCACATGAAAACCCGAACAAGTGATAATAAGTGCATAATAATATAAAGTGCATATAGTGTCAATTGTAAAACATTAGTACCAAAGATGGCCATGCACATGTGGGGTCCGTCCCCACTATACGGTCAGGGTAATGGCCAGTCTATCTCGAAGACTGGAACAGAATAAACCCTAAGCGGATTTTCGCCCATGCAGCCACCTATGGTACTAATGAACTGTCCACCATAGGGTCGGTTGATGGCCCGTAGGTCACCATCCATCTCACCTATACAGCGGTGACCTAATAATGTGTATTAATAGATCCTCCCCTAAACAATTCCAATATAGGGGGATGGGGCCACAACCCCACAAGAAAGAAGCCCATCCCGCATAAGCAATCACTTATAAAATAAGTCCACATACTGTATATATGTGTTCATATTGGCTCCATTTCTTCCTTTTCATGTTCGAAGATCGCCTTCTCCTGGCCACTTTGTAGATCCGTTCCCACTTTGTCCCAAACAAAGAGGTGGAGTGAAATAACCTCAATAGAGAGAAAGGAAAAAATTAAAAGACAGAATAAAAATAACAATAACACCTAATATAAAATAAAATTAGATTCTATACCCTGCAATTAAAATTTGCGCTACCTTATAGGAAGGAGGAGAAGCTGTTGGATTTGTTCAAACCGCACGGGGCCATGGTGTCCAGATTTACGATCCACCTAGTTTCTCTACGAAGTAGGGCTTGTTTAATGTTACTACCCCTAGACCTCAATCTAATTCTGTCTATGCCTCTTACTTTGAGACCCCGTGGGTCCGACGCGTGACACCTACGAAAAGCCGTGGAACTGCTTGTAATGTGTCAAGATTACCTCAGAAGCTGCATGGATCTTACTTATGTGTTCTAACATGCGGACCTTCAAGGCCCTTGTGGTCATCCCGATAAAAATAAGGTCACACGGGCATGTAATCAAATATATCACTGCCTCTGTGTTACATGTGATGTTATGAACTATTTAAAGAAAAATTCTCCCTGAGGAGTCACAGAAGGCAGTGGAATGAACCATATACACTCACCTAAAGAATTATTAGGAACACCTGTTCTATTTCTCATTAATGCAATTATCTAGTCAACCAATCACATGGCAGTTGCTTCAATGCATTTAGGGGTGTGGTCCTGGTCAAGACAATCTCCTGAACTCCAAACTGAATGTCAGAATGGGAAAGAAAGGTGATTTAAGCAATTTTGAGCGTGGCATGGTTGTTGGTGCCAGACGGGCCGGTCTGAGTATTTCACAATCTGCTCAGTTACTGGGATTTTCACGCACAACCATTTCTAGGGTTTACAAAGAATGGTGTGAAAAGGGAAAAACATCCAGTATGCGGCAGTCCTGTGGGCAAAAATGCCTTGTGGATGCTAGAGGTCAGAGGAGAATGGGCCGACTGATTCAGGCTGATAGAAGAGCAGCGTTGACTGAAATAACCACTCGTTACAACCGAGGTATGCAGCAAAGCATTTGTGAAGCCACAACACGCACAACCTTGAGGCGGATGGGCTACAACAGCAGAAGACCCCACCGGGTACCACTCATCTCCACTACAAATAGGAAAAAGAGGCTACAATTTGCGCGAGCTCACCAAAATTGGACTGTTGAAGACTGGAAAAATGTTGCCTGGTCTGATGAGTCTCGATTTCTGTTGAGACATTCAAATGGTAGAGTCCCAATTTGGCGTAAACAGAATGAGAACATGTATCCATCCTCTGATGGCTACTTCCAGCAGGATAATGCACCATGTCACAAAGCTTGAATCATTTCTTTTTAACAAATATCTGTTTATTGGTTTTTCAATATAAACATGTATATCAAATTACATCAAGTCTGTAAAAAATATGAGTAAGCATTACAGCATTTGTAGAGCACAGTTGCATATATCCAGAGAACATAAATGCATGTTCTTTGTTCTCCTAAGTACTTCTGATTGCGTTTTATATAGCAAAAAGACAACTTAAGAACATACTCTATACATTAGGTTTTATCCTGTTGCTTAGTTAAGACTGTGAGATAAATCACAATAAGGTTTAATCAAGCTGTCTTTGGTGAAGAGCTTTAGATCACAGATATCCTAACAAACAAGTGGAGGTTAAGAACATCCTCTGAACATTACTAAGTTCGCAAGTCCTTTTTAGGTCTTTTGTCTCATCCAGACGGGATGAGAGTTGAATGTGATTGAAGATTAGCCACATCATTAGAGTAGGGAGTAGGGAGTTCCACCGCCAAGGCAACCACTTTATCGTAAGAGTCAGATAAAAAATATCTTATATCCCTCCAACATCATCTCGATATTGTCCGAAAATGTAGTGAAATTAAGCGATGCTAGCAAGTAGAGCTCTCTTGTTGACTCAGGTGTTCATTAAATATGGATATTTAGTAAAAGAGTAAATGAGTTAGTAAGTTGTTTTATCATGTGAAGTGAAGTAAACTAGATTGGAAAAAAACTGTGGCATGGTTAGGGATTTCTACTTATCTCTACCTGTTTTCCAGGAGTGCCATAGTTTTAGAACTTGGAGTGGGACCCATTAGCCCAGCTGCTGAGTTCTTCCATGAGATATAATTGGTCCACTTTAGCTTTCCACTGGGAAATGGAGGGAGGATCTGGGCTAAGCCATAGTAGCGGGATTAGTGATCTAGCTGCCTGGACAAGCCATGTGGGCAGATCATATGATTTAGGGGACCAACCTTTAGAGGGCAACCACAAGAGAACTGATGTTGCAGAAAGCTGAAGGGAGGAATTGCATATCTTGTTGATCATTTTCTCAATTTGAGTCCAGTAGCTGGTAATTAACGGGCAAGACCAGAATATATGGCCAAGCGTGCCTTTACCCTGAAAACAACGCCAACAGACATCTGAGTCTGATAAACCCATTCTATGAAGTTTATTGGGGTCTTTGTACCATCTGACCATCGTTTTGTATGAATGTTCTTGGATTTTTACACATCTAGAGAAGCCATGTGATCTTAGATGTATGAGGTCTATATCTGCTGGGCTAAAAGATATTCCTAAGTCATCTTCCCACTGGATAATGTAATCCGGTTTATTTATTTTCAATGAACCTATCAGATTTTATAGATATCAGAGGTTATGTGTTTGAGTGATGTACGCTTAAGGATCAGTTGTTCGAACCAGGTAGATTCGTCTAGAGTTGCATATTTATCCTGCAGTCTGAGGCAGACATCTTTGAAGATTTTTATATCTAGGAAGGTAGCTTGTTTCATACATTGAGAAAAGAATGCTTCGAGTTCAGTTACTGTTTTTGTGTGGGTCAATAGGTCTCTAACTTTTAAATCTTTAAATGTGTTCCAAAAATCTGAGGGGTTGGTGATATTAGGGAATATCAGGAATGGGCTGAGTGAGGAAGGCATGAGTTCAGAGGGTACTGATATAAGATGTGAGTGACTCGACAAGGTGTTGACCTCCTATGGGAGGATGAGGTTTACGAACTCCCCACAATCCCGCAAGTTGACAGTTAGTTAGTGTGTCTAGTTCTATATCTGTGCCTGAAGTTTTGAAGTGCGGAATGCATAACTGCAACCATCTTTTCAGTTGGATTGCTTTGTAGTATGTCTGGGCGTCAGGAAGACCCATACCACCATGAGTGCGGTTTCTTGTTAGTTTATTGTATGCTATACGCAATTCTTTACCCTTCCACAGGAAAGATGAAAAAAGTGATCTGGTGGTTCTAAAGAAGGAATTTGGTAAATGGATAGGAACCATTTGAAGGAGGTATAGGAATTGGGGCATAATGTAGGTTTGTAGAAGGTTTTTTCTGCCTAGCCATGAAACATATGGAAGGGACAGAGAGTTCAATTGGTCTCTGACTTTTTTCAATAGAGCGGCAAAGTTTATGGAGTATAACTTCCTTGGTGAATTTGTAAGATAAAAGCCTAGGTATTTGATTTTTTCTTGTTGCCAAGTGAAGGGGTAAGAGATGCGTAGCTTGTTAGCTTGAATCATTTCAAATTGGTTTCTTGAACATGACAATGAGTTCACTGTACTAAAATGGCCCCCACAGTCACCAGATCTCAACCCAATAGAGCATCTTTGGGATGTGGTGGAACAGGAGCTTTGTGCCCTGGATGTGCATCCCTCAAATCTCCATCAACTGCAAGATGCCATCCTATCAATATGGGCCAACATTTCTAAAGATTGCTATCAGCACCTTGTTGAATCAATGCCACGTAGAATTAAGGCAGTTCTGAAGGCAAAAGGGGGTCCAACACCGTATTAGTATGGTGTTCCTAACAATTCTTTAGGTGAGTGTACTTACATGCCACGCATGATCCACACGAGAATGATCCCCATCTATGACCTCTACTACCAAATAGATTCCCTGATGTTTGTGCTACGTAATGGCTGTTGGTCAGAAGATCGCGCAAATTACGAGATCTCCTCCATGTAATATGAGGATAAGGGCTCAAAGAAGCTGCCAAATCACCATCTGTTTGGAGAACCGGCCAATGCTTTCGTATAATGTTTTGAATAAATCACCATTTACTACTGAATGGAGTGATGAATCTCACCTCTGGATCTCTACTGCTATCTCGTCTAACTTTGCTTACCAACAAAGAGTCTCTCAAGGTCTTTTTTGCTCTTTTATAACCCTGTTGATTCATATTTGGTTGATAACCTCTCTCCAAAAATCGTTGTGTCAGAAGAGATTCTTGTTGTTCAAAATGCTTATCATTAGAGCATATCCTGCGTGTTCTCAGAAATTGTCCCGTTGGTATCGCTTGTATGGTTTTCAGATGGTGTGAAGATGAAGCGTGGAGAAGGGAATTGACAGCGGTCGTTTTTCTAAAAAGGTTAGTGGATATAGATCCATTAGATCCCTTCACAATCATAATATCCAGAAAGTCAATCTTGGTCTGGCTATATTTCCAAGTCAGTTTGATGTTATGGTCATTCACATTCATCGTATGGCCTGGTTCCCGATAAGTGCTTACTAGCTCCGTGGGGGTACATGGTTGTCCAGTTAAGAAAATGCCCTTTGCTTCTCTGTATATCCTTTCCATCTTGCCTTTTTTCCTTCATATTTTTATACATATCATGTAATAAAGTTGACATTATATTTGATATACACTGCTCAAAAAAATAAAGGGAACACTTAAACAACACAATGTAACTCCAAGTCAATCACACTTCTGTGAAATCAAACTGTCCACTTAGGAAGCAACACTGAGTGACAATCAATTTCACATGCTGTTGTGCAAATGGGATAGACAACAGGTGGAAATTATAGGCAATTAGCAAGACACCCCCAATAAAGGAGTGGTTCTGCAGATGGTGACGACAGACCACTTCTCAGTTCCTATGCTTCCTGGCTGATGTTTTGGTCACTTTTGAATGCTGGCGGTGCTTTACCTCTAGTGGTAGCATGAGACGGAGTCTACAACCCACACAAGTGGCTCAGGTAGTGCAGCTTATCCAGAATGGCACATCAATGCGAGCTGTGGCAAGAAGGTTTGCTGTGTCTGTCAGCGTAGTGTCCAGAGCATGGAGGCGCTACCAGGAGACAGGCCAGTACATCAGGAGACGTGGAGGAGGCCGTAGGAGGGCAACAACCCAGCAGCAGGACCGCTACCTTTGTGCAAGGAGGAACAGGAGGATCACTGCCAGAGCCCTGCAAAATGATCTCCAGCAGGCCACAAATGTGCATGTGTCTGCTCAAACGGTCAGAAACAGACTCCATGAGGGTGATATGAGGGCACGACGTCCACAGGTGGGGGTTGTGCTTACAGCCCAACACCGTGCAGGAAGTTTGGCATTTGCCAGAAAACACCAAGATTGGCAAATTCGCCATGGCGCCCTGTGCTCTTCACAGATGAAAGCAGGTTCACACTGAGCACATGTGACAGACATGACAGAGTCTGGAGACGCCGTGGAGGACGTTCTGCTGCCTGCAACATCCTTCAGCATGACCGGTTTAGCATTAGGTCAGTAATGGTGTGGGGTGGCATTTCTTTGGAGGGCTGCACAGCCCTCCATGTGCTCACCAGAGGTAGCCTGACTGCCATTAGGTACCGAGATGAGATCCTCAGACCCCTTGTGAGACCATATGCTGGTGCGGTTGGCCCTGGGTTCCTCCTAATGCAAGACAATGCTAGACCTCATGTGGCTGGAGTGTGTCAGCAGTTCCTGCAAGACGAAGGCATTGATGCTATGGACTGGCCCGCCCATTCCCCAGACCTGAATCCAATTGAGCACATCTGGGACATCACGTCTCGCTCTATCCACCAACGTCAAGTTGCACCACAGACTGTCCAGGAGTTGGCAGATGCTTTAGTCCAGGTTTGGGAGGAGATCCCTCAGGAGACCGTCCGCCACCTCATCAGGAGCTTGCACAGGCGTTGTAGGGAGGTCATACAGGCACGTGGAGGCCACACACACTACTGAGCCTCATTTTGACTTGTTTTAAGGACATTACATCAAAGTTGGATCAGCCTGTAGTGTGTTTTTCCACTTTAATTTTGAGGGTGACTCCAAATCCAGACCTCCATGGGTTAAAAAATTAGATTTCCATTTTTTTTTTTTTGTGTGATTTTGTTGTCAGCACATTCAACTATGTAAAGAACAAAGTATTTCAGAAGAATATTTAATTAATTCAGATCTAGGATGTGTTATTTTTGTGTTCCCTTTATTTTTTTGAGCAGTGTATTATTTCCACTGGCTTTTTTGTTATCCTAATAGGTCTCACGGACAAGGGTTGCCTTATTCAGATCTTAGATATTTATCACATTTGCCTAAAATATGCCATAAATGTCTGATAATTGCATGCCCCACCTCTGGAACCAACACCCACCTGTGCCCTGACGTCCCTCTTACTAAAATTGACAATGTTAAAGAGAAGTGCGGGAATAACAAAACAGTTGGGCTCACTTTGCTAACTCTGTTATGTAACATACATTCATTTGTATGGGATTTATGGAAAGAGCATAGCACAGCAGCTCCTGGTCTGGAGATAGGTGTGGGTCCCAGAGGTGGGATTTGTTATACATTTACCTGACACTAGACATTTGGGGATCAGCCAATCTTCAGACATCTTCAAAATTTAAAGGGAATTTTTTTTTTTTTTAAATCTCTGGACTGACAAATCAAACAGCATGCCTTATAAAATATCTAAACAAAAATGTTGTCAGAGCATTCAATATTTACATTTTGTGAAATATCCATACATAATAAAAAATGGATCTTCAAATGCAACCTAAAAATAAAAACATTATCATTCATTAAAACTAATTTTCTTTGAAGGGTATTGCTGAAAGACTGAAGAAGGAGAAAATACTCCAAAAGTAAGTCTCTCAAAATATAATGTCACTGTGTGAAAACATTTTCGTCTAACACAATTAAAACAATTGTCACAAATGACAGTGGAAAACTCTGTAAATGATCAAAGTCTAAAAGGTTGCGAGGGTTAAAAATCAAAGTAATAATGTCTGAGGTTCTTTCCAGTGTCATTGAATTGCTTATTCTGTGCATCAGTGATGAAATGGTCAAATCACAATTACTTTTATGACATTAATAGACAAAAAGCTTTTTCCATTATAAGGATCAAAAATGTTAATACTTGGCTTATGTAGCTTAATCTATCTTGCATACAAGCAGATTAAATGGTGATTTATTGTTAAAAGGTCTTAGAAGGCAAACACATAGCATAGGTGAATGTGAGCATTATATAAAACATTGCCATTTTGCTATTTTACATTTCAGAATGCTGATCTATGCAAAGCACCTTCTGTCAAGTGAGTCAAGACCTATTTGCAAATGAAAGTGATTAATCAAATCTATAGCAAGCGGATTTAGACTATCACATCCAAAGTCACAGGTGCACATGCATAAAGCTAACATGATAAAGTTAGAGGTAGGTGGAGCATCCTTAAAAATGATTTTAGGGATTTAGGTCAAAAGCTTAGGGCAAGGACCTCAAAGGTAGTATTTTCCGAACTACTACCGGTGCCAAGAGCCATGCAAGATAGGCAGTGGGAGATTAGGGAGGTTAACAAGTGGCTCAAGAACTGGTGTAGGAAGGAGGGGTTTGGGTTCCTGGAGAACTGGGCCAAGTTCTTTGTTGGCTACAGGCTCTATCGTAGGGATGGGCTGCACCTCAATGGGGAAGTGGCAGCTGTGTTGGGGGAGAAGATGGCTATAAGATTTGAGGAGTGTTTAAAGTGAGGGACATGAACATGTGGAGTCACTGTGGGTAGAAATACATGGATGCAAAAACAATAATAAATTACTATTAGGAGTTTATTATAAACCACCTAATATACCAGAGTCCACAGAAAATCTGCTACTAAGCGAGATAGACAAAGTGGAAAATCATAATGAGGTGGTTATTATGGGGGACTTCAAATACCCAGATATAGACTGGTAAACTGAAACTTGTATATCTCATAAACGAAACAGGTTCTTGGCAATAACCAAAGATAATTACCTTCCCCAACTGGTTCAGGACCCAACTAGAGGGACGGCCATACTGGACTTAGTATTAACCAATCGACCTGACAGAACAACAGATGTGCAGGTCGGGGAAAACCAAAGAAATAGTGACCATAAAGTAATAACCTTCCAATTATCATTCAAAAGAGTGTTTCTTCGGGGAGGAACAAACATACCAAACTTCAAAAAAGCTAAATTTAGCCAACTAAGAGAGGCCATAGGCCTAACTAACTGGGACCTCAAAAATAAAAATATAGCCACAAAATGGGATATTTTTAAATGCATCCTAAAATCTAATTGTGAGAGGTACATACCTTATGGGAATAAAAGGTTAAGGAACAAGAAAAAAGCAATGTGGATATATAGAACTGTAAATAAATTAATAAATGACAAAAATAAAACAGGAGGGTAGAGAGGAAGCACTGAAATCTATAAGGAAAAAAATAGAATATGTAAAAAACAAATAAAAGCAGCCAAACTAGAGACTGAGAGATTAATTGCCAAAGAGCAAAACTAACCCTAAAATGTTTTTTAATTATATAAATGGTAAAAAGAATAAATCTGAAGGTGTCGGCCCTCTACAGAGTAATGAGATGGGGAGTTGCAGCGAGCGATGAGGGGAAAGCAAAGCTGTTAAATATTTTTTTCTCCACTGTATTCACTAAAGAAAATAAACTGTCAGATGAAATGCAGAATGTAAAAGTTAATTCCCCATTAAAAGTACCCTGTCTGACCCAGGAAGAAGTACAGCGGCATCTTAAAAAGTTTAAAATAGACAAATCGCCAGGAACAGATGGCATATACCCCCGTATCCTAAGAGAATCATGTAATGTGAAAGCCAGGCCCTTTTTTCTGATATTTAAGGACTCTATACTGACAGGGAGTGTTACACAGGATTGTCGCATAGCAAATGTAGTGCCAATATTCAAAGAGGGTCCAAAAACCGAGCCCGGAAACTATAGGCCGGTAAGTTTAACATCTGTAGTGGGTAAACAGTTTGAAAGCTTTCTAAGAGATGCTATCCTGGAGTACCTCAAGGAAAATAAGCAAATAACGTCATATCAGCATGGCTTTATGAGGGATCGATCATGTCAAACTAATTTAATCAGTTTCTATGAGGAGGTAAGTTCTAAACTTGACAGCAGCGAATCAATGGATGTCGTACAGTCCCAATCAAAATTTTAAGACCACTTGAAAAATGGCAAAAAAATCATATTTAGCATGCCTGGATCTTAACAAGGTTCCAAGTAGAGCTTCAACATGCAACAAGAAGAAATGAGAGTGAGAAAACATTTTTTGAGCATTCAATTTAATGAAAACAACGAATAAACTGAAACAGGCTGTTTTTCAGCTGATCAAAAGTTTAGGACCACATGCCTTTAAAAAAGGTCAAATCTGTGCAAAGATGTGGATTCATTGTCATTTTCTGTCAGGTAGTCACACGTTGTCATGGCAAAGGCAAAAAAACTCTCCCTTTTTGAACGTGGTCGGGTTGTTGAACTGCATAAGCAGGGTCTCTCACAGCGCGCCATCGCTGCTGAGGTGGGACACAGTAAGACAGTCATTTGGAATTTCTTAAATTCTTAAATGATCCTGAGGGTTATGGAACAAAAAAGTCAAGTGGAAGACCAAAAAAAAATTTCATCAGCACTGAGCCGGAGGATCCAATTGGTAGTGTTGAGCGCGAATATTAGAATATCACATTTTTTTAGCGAATATCGGCACTTCGCTAATTTGCGAATATTTGAAATGTAGTGCTATAAATTATTATTTTTTTTATTTTTTTTTACTTTTATATTTTTTTCTTTCCCACTTACCAAAAGTAGTTCTTACCTGTCCTTAGGATTCCTGGCTTCCTGGCTGCTCCAGTCAGTGCCCGTTGCCGCTTCTGACGACTTCCGTCCTCATGGAGTGTCCCCATCACCATGGGAACGTCTCCATACTAGAATGTACTGTCGGATTAGAGCATTACTTTGAAATCGCAATTCGATTATTTCAAGTTATAATAATCGAATTTCGATTTTAACTTAGCACTGCTATATTTCATATTCGTTAATTCTAGCCTAATATGGACTATAGCAGTGCTAAGTTAAAATCGAAATTCGATTATTATAACTTGAATTAATCGAATTGCGATTTCAACTTGGACCTGGTTTACTATGGTTGGCTTGGTAGAATTAGCAAATATGACGAATGTATTCGTCATATTCCTCAAAACGAAGATAACAAAGTATTCTACATCTTCGTTTTAGCTCCATATTCGTCAACTTCGCTAATTCTAGCAATCAAATAGGAAGGTTGACTATAGAGACAGCTAAGTTTAATTCGCTATGCGATTATATTACTTTGCTTTTTTTTATAAATAGAATCATTATAATAATCAAGTATTTAACTATTCAAATAAAAAATAAGCAAAGTAATATAATCGCATAGCGAATTAAACTTAGCTGTCAAAACGAAGATAACGAAGTATTCTACATCTTCGTTTTAGCTCCATATTTGTCAACTTCGCTAATTTTAGCAATCAAATAGGAAAGTTGACTATAGAGACAGCTAAGTTTAATTTGCTATGCAATTATTTTACTTTGCTTTTTTTTTTTTATAAATAGAATCATTATAATAATTTATTATAATGATTCTATTTATAAAAAAAAAAAGCAAAGTAAAATATTCGCATAGCGAATTAAACACAGCTGTCTCTATAGTCAACCTTCCTATTTGATTGCTAGAATTAGCGAAGTTGACGAATAGGTAGCTAAAACGAAGATGTAGAATACTTTGTTATCTTCGTTTTGAGGAATATGACGAATACATTCGTCATATTCGTCATCTTCGCTAATTCTAGATATCAAACCAATAGGAAAGTAGCCTTAGGTTAAAATCGCAATACGCGATTATTTAAATCACATAATAATCGCGATAACTAGAATAATGACGAATATTCGATTTTGACGAATATGAAACTAATATTCTATCGAATATTCGCGAATTTCGTCCAAATCGAATATGGCACCTGCCGCTCATCACTAACCATCAGACAGCATCTGAGACTGAAGGGCTTTAAAAACAAAAAAGTCTTCAAAGACCTCGTCTCCTTGAACACCACAGAACTGCTCGTTTGGACTTTGCAAGAGAGCACCAAACATGGGACATTCAAAGGTGGAAGAAAGTTTTATTCTCTGATGAGAAAAATCGTAACCTTGATGGTCCTGATGGTTTCCAACGTTACTGGCATGACAAGCAGATCCCACCTGAGATGTTTTCTAGGCGCCACAGTGAAGGGGGTGCCATAATGGTCTGGGGTGCTTTTTCCTTCAGTGGAACAATGGACCTTCAGGAAGTGCAGGGGCGTCAAACGGCCGCTGGCTATGTCCAGATGTTGCAGAGAGCATTCCTCATGACTGAGGGCTCTCGTCTGTGTGGTAACGACTGGGTTTTTCAACAGGACAAGGCTACAGTACACAATGCCCGCAGGACAAGGGACTTTTTCCAGGAGAATAACATCACTCTTTTGGCCCATCCTGCGTGTTCCCCTGATCTAAATCCAATTGAGAACCTTTGGGGATGGATGGCAAGGAAAGTTTACAAAAATGGACAACAGTTCCAGACAGTAGATAGCCTTCGTGCGGCCGTCTTCACCACTTGGAGAAATGCTCCCACTCACCTCATGGAAACGCTTGCATCAAGCATGCCAAAACACATTTTTGAAGTGATAAACAATAACGACAGAGCAACTCATTGCTGAGTCCATGTTTGGAAGTTGGATTTCTGTTTTGGGGGGGTTTAGTTTTTTTTTTTTGGAGGTGTGGTCCTAAACTTTTGATCAGCTGAAAAACAGCCTGTTTCAGTTTATTTGTTGTTTTCATTAAATTGAATGCTCAAAAAATGTTTTGTCTCACTCCCATTTCTTCTTGTTGCATGTTGAAGCTCTACTTGGAACCTCGTTAAGATCCAGCCATGCTAAATATGATTTTTTTGCCATTTTTCAAGTGATCTTAAACTTTTGATCAGGACTGTATATCTGGATTTCTCCAAAGCATTTGACACTGTACCACATAAAAGGTTAGTATATAAAATAAGAATGCTTGGACTGGGAGAAAATGTCTGTATGTGGGTAAGTAACTGGCTTAATGAAAAAAAACTGAGTGATTATTAACGGTACACACTCAGATTGGGTCTCTGTCACTAGTGGAGTACCTCAGGGGTAAGTATTGGGTCCTATTCTCTTCAATATATTTATTAATGATCTTGTAGAAGGCTTACACAGTAAAATATCAATTTTTACAGATGATACTTAACTATGTAAAGTAATTAAAATGGAAGAGGACAGTATACTGCTGCAAATAGATCTGGATAGATTGGAGGCTCGGGCAGATAAGTGGCAGATGAGGTTTAACACTGACGAATGTAAGGTTATGCACATGGGAAGGAATAATGCAAGTCACCCGTACATACTAAATGGTAAAACACTGGGTAACACTGACATGGAAAAGGACCTAGGAATTTTAGTGAACAGCAAACTAAGCTGTAAAAAACAGTGTCAGGCAGCTGCTGCCAAGGCCAATAAGATAATGGGTTGCATTAAAAGGGGCATAGATGCCCGTGATGAGAACATAGTCTTACCACTTTACAAATCACTAGTCAGACCACACATGGAGTACTGTGTACAGATCTGGGCTCCTGTGAATAAGGCAGACATAGCGGAGCTGGAAAGGGTACAAAGGAGGGCAACTAAAGTAATAACTGGAATGGGGGGACTACAGTACCCTGAAAAATTATCAACATTATGTTTATTCACTTTATAAAAAAGACAACTGAGGGGAGATCTAATTACTATGTATACGTATATCAGGGGCCAGTACAGATATATCTCTCTCATCATCTATTTATCCCCAGGACAGTGACTGACAAGGTGACATCCTCTGCGTCTGGAGGAAAGAAGGTTTGTACACAAACATAGAAAAGGATTCTTTACGGTAAGAGCAGTGAGACTATTGAACTCTCTGAGGAGGTGGTGATGGTAAGTTCACTAAAAGAGTTCAAGAGGGGCCTGGATGTATTTCTGGAGTGTAATAATATTACAGGCTATAGCTACTAGAGATGGGTTGTTGATCCAGGGAGTTATTCTGATTGCCTGATTGGAGTCGGGAAGGAATTTTTTTCCCCTTAAGTGGGGAAAATTGGCTTCCCCACACTTTTTTTTTGCCTTTCTCTGGATCAACTTGCAGGATAACAGGCCGAACTGGATGAACAAATTTCTTTTCGGCCTTATATTCTATACAACTATGTTAACATGCAGACAGCAAAAACACAATATACAATGGCACATTGTTATACACACAAACAATGGAACTAAGGATTAATGTGAATTGCATTTTTACTATACATAAAAATTGGAAGCTTTTTGTGCACATTTGTGATCAAACATATGTCGGGCCCATCTACCTGCCTCAAGATGACTTTTGCACATGGGTACTTAACACTAACAGAACTGCCTCTCCTGGGCCTAACATAAGCCTACAATGTTCAGGGCGATGTAGGAACCAGCAATATTTATACTCTGATTAAAAGCTCTGGGCAGATGGGTGGGGAGCGCTCAATTAAAAAGGAGGCAGCTACCCTCCAAACACAGAGCAAGAGAATTTATACTAGCATATGCAAAATCACAGATGCACATTCATAAAGCTAGCATGCAGACAGCAAACAAACAATATATGGCAGCACTCTGTTTTGCATGCAAACAATGGAACTAGCGATTCATCTGAATTGCATTGTTGCTATACTTCCTATACTTGAAAAATCTAACATTTCCATTATCAGTATTCAAACAGTATGTGGCAAAAATGTCATAGCTGCATTTGAAGTATTTATAAATGAAACAGGACAGTATATCAGTGTTATCCAAATACCTAAAAAAATATAATAATAATATACAGGTATATACATTATATATATATATATATATATATAAAACAAAAAAAGGTCACAGCAGCACAAGACCGATGATGTGGGTGCAGGTAATCCTCACAGCCGCAGGCTCAAACCGCTATATATATACACATACACACACACATACGTATACACACTGCCTGTCCAAAAAATAAGTCACCACCTAGATTTAACTAAGCAAATAGTTATGAGCCTCCTATTGGATAATTACTGCATGGGAGATTATCTTTCAGCTGGCAGTAAGTTATTTAACCCCAACTGGTGCAATGAGTTGCTTCTCATTTCTTAAACAACCATGTCGAAAGACACATCTCGTGGTCGTGGAAAAGATGTTAGTCTGTTTGAGAAGGGTCAAATCATTGGCATGCATCAAGCAGAGAAAACATCTAAGGAGATTGCAGAAACTACTAAAATTGGGTTAAGAACTTTCCAACGCATTATTAAAAGCTGGAAGGATAGTGGGGACCCGGAAGGATAGTGGGGACCCGTCGTATTGTAGGAAGAAATGTGGCGGGAAAAAAATCCTGAATGATCGTGATCGGCGATCACTTAAATGTTTGGTGAAATCAAATCGAAGAAAAACAACAGTAAAACTCAGGGCTATGTTTAATAGTGAAAGTAAAAGCATATCCACACGCACAATGCGAAGGGAACTCAAGGGATTGGGACTGAACAGCTGCGTAGCCGTAAAAAAAACACTAATCAGAGAGGCAAACCAGAACAAAAAGGCTTTAATTTGCTAGGGAGCATAAAGATTGGACTCTGGAGCAATGGAAGAAGATCATGTGGTCTGATGAGTCAAGATTTACCCTGTTCCAGAGTGATGGGTGCATCAGGGTAAGAAGAGAGGCAGATGAAGTAATGCACCCATCATGCCTAGTGCCTACTGTACAAGTCTGTGGGGGCAGTGCTATGATCTGGGGTTGCTGCAGTTGGTCAGGTCTAGGTTCAGCAACAGTATGTGCTCCAAGAATGAGGTCAGCTGACTACCTGAACATACTGAATGACCATGATATTCCATCAATGGATTTTTTTATTCACCAGTGGCTCGGGCATATTCCAAGATGACAAAGCCAGGATTCATCGGGCTCAAATTGCCAAAGAGTGGTTCAGGGAGCACGAGACATCATTTGCACACATGCATTGGCCACCACAGAGTCCAGACCTTAACCCCATTGAGAATCTTTGGGATGTGCTGGAGAAGGCTTTGTGCAGTAGTCAGACCATCATCAATGCAAGATCTTGGTGAAAAATTTATGCAACACTGGATGGAAATAAATCTTGTGACATTGCAGAAGCTTATCAAAACAATAGCACAGCGAATGCATGCCGTAATTAAAGCTAAAGGCGATCCAACGAAATATTAGAGTGTGTGACCTTTTTTTGTGGCAAATTTCTTTTTGGACAGGGTGTATACAGTATATATACAGTGGATATAAAAAGTCTACACACCCCTTTGAAAATGTCAGGTTTCTGTGCTGTAAAAAAATGAGACAAAGAAATAATTTCAGAACTTTTCCACCTTTAATCTGACCTATAAACTGTACCACTCAATTGAAAAACAAACTGAAATCTTTTAGGTGGAGGGAAGAAAACAAACAAAAATAATAATAATGTGGTTGCATAAGTGTGCACACCCTCTTATAACTGGGGATGTAGCTGTGTTCAGAATTAAGCAATCACATTAAAATCATGTTAAATAGGAGTTAGCATACACCTGCCATCATTTAAAGTGCCTCTGATTAACCCCAAATAAAGTTCAGCTGCTCTAGTTGGTCTTTCCCGAAATTTTCTTACTCGCATCCCACAGCAAAAGCCATGGTCCACAGAGAGCTTACAAAGCATCAGAGGGATCTCATTGTTAAAAGGTATCAGTCAGGAGAAGGGTACAAAAGAATTTCCAAGGCATTAGATATACCATGGAACACAGTGAAGAAAATACGGCACAACAGTGACATTACCAAGAACTGGACGTCCCTCCGAAAAGATGAGAAGAAAACTGGTCTGGGAGGCTACCAAGAGGCCTACAGCAACATTAAAGGAGCTGTAGGAATATCTGGCAAGTACTGACTGTGTGGTACATGTGACAACAATCTCCCGTATTCTTCATATGTCTGGGCTATGGGGTAGAGTGGCAAGACGAAAGCCTTTTCTTACGAAGAAAAACATCTAAGCCAGGCTACATTTTGCAAAAACACATCTGAAGTCTCCCAAAAGCATGTGGGAAAAGGTGTTATGGTCTGATGAAACCAAGGTTGAACTTTTTGGCCATAATTCCAAAAGATATGTTTGGCGCAAAAACAACACTGCACATCACCAAAAGAACACCATACCCACAGTGAAGTATGGTGGTGGCTACATCATGCTTTGGGGCTGTTTTTCTTCAGCTGGAATTGGGACCTTAGTTTAGCTAGAGGGAATTATGCACAGTTCCAAATACCAGTCAATATTGGCACAAAACCTTCAGGCTTCTGCTAGAAAGCTGAACATGAAGAGGAACTTCATCTTTCAGCACATGGCAATGAACCAAACATACATCCAAATCAACAAAGGAATGGCTTCACCAGAAGAAGATTAAAGTTTTTGAATGGCCCAGCCAGAGCCCAGACCTGAATCCGATTGAAAATCTGTGGGGTGATCTGAAGAGGGCTGTGCACAGGAGATGCCCTCGCAATCTGACAGATTTGGAGTGTTTTTGCAAAGAGTGGGCAAATCTTGCCAAGTCAAAATGTGCCATGCTGATATACTCATACCCCAAAAGACTGAGTGCTGTAATAAAATCAAAAGGTGTTTCAACAAAGTATAAGTTTAAGGGTGTGCACTCTTATGCAACCATATTATTTTATTTTTATATTTTTTCTTCCCTCTGCCTAAAAGATTTCAGTTTGTTTTTCAATTGAGTTGTACAGTTTATAGGTCACATTAAGGCTACTTTCACACTTGCGGCAGGACGGATCCGACATGCTGTTCACCATGTCGGATCTGTCCTGCGGCTATTTCGCCGTGTCGCCGGACCGCCGCTTCGTCCCCATTGACTATAATGGGGACGGGGGCGGAGCTCCGGCGCAGCACGGCGGTGCACGGCGAAAGCCGCCGGACTAAAAAGCCTGACATGCAGTAATTTTAGTCCGGCGGCCTTTAGCCGTGCAACGCCGTGCTGCGCTAGAGCTCTGCCCCGTCCCCATTATAGTCAATGGGGACGGAGCGGCGGTCCAGCGGCACGGCGAAATAGCCGCAGGACGGATCCAACATGGTGAACAGCCTGTCGGATCTGTCCTGCCGCAAGTGTGAAAATACCCTAAACGTGGAAAAAGTTCTGAAATTATTTATCTTTGTCTAATTTTTTTACAGCACAGAAACCTGACATTTTCAAAGGGGTGTGTAGACTTTTTATATCCACTGTATATATATATATATATATATACAGTACAGACCAAAAGTTCGGACACACCTTCTCATTCAAAGAGTTTTCTTTATTTTCATGAATATGAAAATTGTAGATTCACACTGAAGGCATCAAAACTATGAATTAACACATGTGGAATTATATACATAACAAGCAAGTGTGAAACAACTGAAAATATGTCATATTCTAGGTTCTTCAAAGTAGCCACCTTTTGCTTTGATTACTGCTTTGCACACTCTTGGCATTCTCTTGATGAGCTTCAAGAAGTAGTCCCCTGAAATGGTTTTCACTTCAGAGGTGTGCCCTGTCAGGTTTAATAAGTGGGATTTCTTGCCTTATAAATGGGGTTGGGACCATCAGTTGCGTTGAGGAGAAGTCAGGTGGATACACAGCTGATAGTCCTACTGAATAGACTGTTAGAATTTGTATTATGGCAAGAAAAAAGCAGCTAAGTAAAGAAAAACGAGTGGCCATCATTACTTTAAGAAATGAAGGTCAGTCAGCCGAAAAATTGGGAAAACTTTGAAAGTAAGGGCTATTTGACCATGAAGGAGAGTGATGGGGTGCTGCGCCAGATGACCTGGCCTCCACAGTCACCGGACCTGAACCCAATCGAGATGGTTTGGGGTGAGTTGGACCGCAGAGTGAAGGCAAAAGGGCCAACAAGTGCTAAGCATCTCTGGGAACTCCTTCAAGACTGTTGGAAGACCATTTCAGGTGACTACCTCTTGAAGCTCATCAAGAGAATGCCAAGAGTGTGCAAAGCAGTAATCAAAGCAAAAGGTGGCTACTTTGAAGAACCTAGAATATGACATATTTTCAGTTGTTTCACACTTGTTTGTTATGTATATAATTCCACATGTGTTAATTCATAGTTTTGATGCCTTCATAGTCATGAAAATAAAGAAAACTTTTTGAATGAGAAGGTGTGTCCAAACTTTTGGTCTGTACTAATATATATATATATATATATATATATATATACATACAGTGGGATGCGAAAGTTTGGGCAACCTTGTTAATCGTCAGGATTTTCCTGTATAAATCGTTGGTTGTTACGATAAAAAATGTCAGTTAAATATATCATATAGGAGACACACACAGTGATATTTGAGAAGTGAAATTAAGTTTATTGGATTTACGGAAAGTGTGCTATAATTGTTTAAACAAAATTAGGCAGGTGCATAAATTTGGGCACTGTTGTCATTTTATTGATTCCAAAACTTTTAGAACTAATTATTGGAACTCAAATTGGCTTGGTAAGCTCAGTGTCCCCTGACCTACCCTCCTCTTTTAATTTTCTCTGAAGAGTAGCAACATGGGGGGGGGTCTCAAAACAACTCTCAAATGACCTGAAGACAAAGATTGTTCACCATCATGGTTTAGGGGAAGGATACAGAAAGCTGTCTCAGAGATTTCAGCTGTCTGTTTCCACAGTTAGGAACATATTGAGGAAATAGAAGACCACAGGCTCAGTTCAAGTTAAGGCTCGAAGTGGCAGACCAAGAAAAATCTCGGATAGACAAAAGCGACGAATGGTGAGAACAGTCCGAGTCAACCCACAGACCAGCACCAAAGACCTACAACATCATCTTGTTGCAGATGAAGTCACTGTGCATCGTTCAACCATTCGGCGTACTTTACACAAGGAGATGCTGTATGCAAGAGTGATGCAGAGGAAGCCTTTTCTCCGCCCACAGCACAAAAAGTGCCGCTTGAGGTGGGCTAAAGCACATTTGGACAAGCCAGCTTCATTTTGGAATAAGGTGCTGTGGACTGATGAAACTAAAATTGAGTTATTTGGACATAACAAGGGGCGTTATGCATGGAGGAAAAAAGAACACAGCATTCCATGAAAAACACCTGCTACCTACAGTAAAATATGGTGGTGGTTCCATCATGCTGTGGGGCTGTGTGGCCAGTGCAGGGACTGGGAATCTTGTCAAAGTTGAGGGACGCATGGATTCCACTCAGTATTAGCAGATTCTGGAGACCAATGTCCAGGAATCAGTGACAAAGCTGAAGCTGCGCCGGGGCTGGATCTTTCAACAAGACAATGACCCTAAACACTGCTCAAAATCCACTAAGGCATTTATGCAGAGGAACACGTACAACGTTCTGGAATGGCCATCTCAGTCTCCAAACCTGAATATAATTGAAAATCTGTGGTGTGACTTAAAGAGAGCTGTCCATGCTCGGAAGCCATCAAACCTGAATGAACTAAAGATGTTTTGTAAAGAGGAATGGTCCAAAATACCTTCAACCAGAATCCAGACTGTCATTAGAACCTACAGGAAGCGTTTAGAGGCTGTAATTTCTGCAAAAGAAGGATCTACTAAATATTGATTTAATTTCTTTTTTGTGGTGCCCAAATTTATGCACCTGCTTAATTCTGTTTAAACAATTATAGCACACTTTCTGTAAATCCAATAAACTTCAATTCACTTCTCAAATATCACCGTGTGTGTCTCCTATATGATACATTTAACTGACATTTTTTATCGTAACAACCAACGATTTAGGCCTCATGCACACGACCGTTGTGTGCATCCGTGGCCGTTGTGCCGTTTTCCTTTTTTTTCGCGGACCCATTGACTTTCAATGGGTCTGTGGAAAAATCGGAAAATGCCCGTTTTGCAGCCGAGACCGTGATCCGTGTATCCTGTCCGTCAAAAAAATATGACCTGTCCTATTTTTTTTGACGGACAACGGTTCACGGACCCATTCAAGTCAATGGGTCCGTGAAAGAACACGGATGTACACAAGATTGGCATCCGTGTCCGTGATCTGTGGCCGTAGGTTACTTTCATACAGACGGATCCGAAGATTCATCTGCATAAAAGCTTTTTCAGAGCTGAGTTTTCACTTTGTGAAAACTCAGATCCGACAGTATATTCTAACACAGAGGCGTTCCCATGGTGATGGGGACGCTTCAGGTTAAAATATACTAAAAGAACTGTGTACATGACAGCCCCCTCCCTGTAGTTAACACATTGGTGGTCAGTGCGGCCGCCCCCCCCTCCCTCCCCTGTAGTTAACTCTTTGTTGTCCAGTGCGGCCAAACCCCCTCCCTCCCCTGTAGTTAACTCGTTGGTGGCCAGTGGGCCCCCCTCCCTCCCCTGTAGTTAACTCTTTGTTTTCCAGTGCGGCTGGCCCCCCCTCCCTCCCCTGTAGTTAACTCTTTGTTGTCCAGTGCGGACGGCCCCCCCTCCCTCCCCTGTAGTTAACTCGTTGGTGGCCAGTGGGCCCTATCCCCTCCCTCCCCCTCCTAATTAAAATCTCCCCCCCTATCATTGGTGGCAGCGGAGAGTACCAATCGGAGTCCCAGTTTAATCGCTGGGGCTCCGATCGGTAACCATGGCAACCAGGACGCTACTGCAGTCCCGGTTGCCATGGTTACTTAGCAATTTGTAGAAGCATTATACTTACCTGCGAGCTGCGATGTCTGTGTCCGGCCGGGAGCTCCTCCTACTGGTAAGTGACAGGTCATTAAGCAATGCGCCGCACAGACCTGTCACTTACCAGTAGGAGGAGCTCCCGGCCAGACACAGACATCGCAGCTCGCAGGTAAGTATAATGCTTCTACAAATTGCTAAGTAACCATGGCAACCGGGACTGCAGTAGCGTCCTGGTTGCCATGGTTACCGATCGGAGCCCCAGCGATTAAACTGGGACTCCGATCGGTACTCTCCGCCGCCACCAATGATAGAGGGGGAGATTTTAATTAGGAGGGGGAGGGAGGGGAGAGGGCCCACTGGCCACCAACGAGTTAACTACAGGGGAGGGAGGGGGAGCCGGCCGCACTGGACAACAAAGAGTTAACTACAGGGGAGGGAGGGGGGGCCCACTGGCCACCAACGAGTTAACTACAGTGGAGGGAGGGGGGGCCGGCCACACTGGACAACAAAGAGTTAACTACAGGGGAGGGAGGGGGGCCGGCCGCACTGGACAACAAAGAGTTAACTGCAGGGGGAGGGGGGGCCGGCCGCACTGGCCACCAAGGAGTTAAAAACAGGCAGCAGGGGGCAGTCATGTACACAGTTCTTTTAGTATATTCTAACCTGAAGCGTCCCCATCACCATGGGAACGCCTCTGTGTTAGAATATACTGTCGGATTTGAGTTTCACGATCTAACTCATATCCGACAGTATATTCTAACATAGAGGCGTTCCCATGGTGATGGGAACGCTTCAAGTTAAAATATACCATCGGATTGGAGAAAACTCCGATCCTATGGTATATTAACTCCTGACTTTAGATTGAAAGTCAATGGGGGACGGATAAAGGCTCCGTTTAGGAGCAGGAGAAAGGAAAGGACGGAAAAGGAACAAACTGAGTCAAACTGCGCCCTTAGAACCCCATAGACTATAATGGGGTCCGTTATGTTTCCGCTCAGAAGATAATTTTGAAGCGGAGACAAAAGTTGTGCATGCAGGACTTTTGTCTCCGCTTCAAAATCATCTTCTGAGCGGAAACATAACGGACCCCATTATAGTCTATGGGGTCCTAAGGGCTCTGTTTGACTCAGTTTGGCGTCAGTTATGTGCCTTTCCAGTCTTTTCCGTTCTCCTGCTCCTAAATGGAGCAGGAGAACGGAAAGGCTGAACGGATATGTGAACGAAGCCTAAGCTATCTACAGTGCTGCCCATAATTATTCATACCCCTGGCAAATTTTGACTTAAAGGGCTTCTGTCACCCCACTAAAGTCCTTTTTTTTTTTTTGGGCTAGTTAAATTACTTATATTGCGATATATGAAAATATAATGGTCTTACTTACTTTGATTCAGCGGTTTCTTCTAAAAACAAAGTTTTATAATATGTAAATTAGGTCTCTACCAGCAAGTAGGGCGGCTACTTGCTGGTAGCAGCTGCAGAAAACCGCCCCCTCGTCGTGTTGATTGACAGGGCCAGCCGGGATCTCCTCCTCCGGCCAGCCCTGTCGGCATTTCAAAAATCGCGCGCCTGTGTTCATTCGGCGCAGGCGCTCTGAGATGAGGAGGCTCGCCTCCTCAGAACTCCCTTAGTGCGCCTGCGCCGATGACATCACCGAAATAGAAGACGTCATTGGCGCAGGCGCACTGAGGGAGTGCTGAGGAGGCGAGCCTCCTCATCTCAGAGCGCCTACGCCAAATGAACACAGGCGCGCGATTTTTGAAATGCCGACAGGGCTGGCCGGAGGAGGAGATCCCGGCTGGCCCTGTCAATCAACACGACGAGGGGGCGGTTTTCTGCAGCTGCTACCAGCAAGTAGCCGCCCTACTTGCTGGTAGAGACCTAATTTAGTTAGAATAATTTTTATTGAAATATCATAAGTAGACATCTATTCCAATATAAATGATATACATTACATGTGGATTATTCATTACATGTTATTATTTGCATAACAGTAGTGTTCCCACATTACGGTACATTTTATATCATGTCTTGTTGATATATATATATATATTTTTTTAAAAGAAGGTAGAATATTGTTAACCTACCAAAACATTTAAACATTTTGTTGTTATTACAAGCTTTCCTATGTCATTTTTAACATATACATAAGTTATAAATTGTTACAAATTGTTACAGGTTCAAATGACCTGTAATTCTTAACTGTATATAACTGTGCATACAGCAGTGGCTTCAGGTTGATCGGCTCTTATCATTGCTCCTCCATCCGTTATTTTTCTGGATAATGTTTTAACCAGGTGTCCCACTTTTGTTTTATATAATTGCGTTTCCCTAAACATATTCCATATATTTTTTCATTTATGTAATTCCTCGAAACCATCTCAATTACGTTTTCTATCTTAGGAATATTGTTTGACTTCCAGTTTTTAGCAATCAGTAATCTGTATGCTATGCATATGTGTATAAGAGGATATTGTACTTCTGAGTCTATATTTTCCATTTCCAGGTTTAGCAGCATCAGTTCAGGGGTTACTTTAATAGATTTCCCCATTATCATATTGATTAGGATCTCTAAATCTTTTTTTAGTTTAGCAAGTTTTGGGCATCTCCAAAAGGTGTGCAACAAGGTACCCTTTTGGCTGCATTTTCTCCAACAGTTGTCTGAGCAAGTATCATAGAATTGGTGGAGCTTAACCGGAGTGTAATACCATCTGCTATACATTTTGAAGAATTGTTCTCTATGATTTGTGCAGATAGTAGCTTTTTTAAACAGTTGTGTCGCCTTATTCCAGTTATTCAGTGTTATACTTCTGTTTAGGTCTACTTCCCATTTCTTATGATATGAAACGTTTTCTTGTACTGTATCGTCATTGCAATAATCGTATATCTTTTTGAAGTTGTTTTTTCTCTCGCCACTTATAGAGTAGTTTAAGAGGTCCGCTAGTTGTTGTGGTATCTCTATTTCTATTAAAGGATATTTTTCCCAAATGTTTTTTAAAGTTTTGTGCATGTCTCTGTCTGATTCTGTTAAATTGTATTTTTCTTTAAGAGAGTCATAAGTTTTGAAGTTGTTGTCCTCAATTAATTGTCTTAAGTGGACTAGTCCTTTAGACGTCCAGTTTTCTATGTTTTTGAGTGCAATAATATGTTTTAGTGATGCTATTTCCAAGGGATGTTTAGTTGTGTTTACTGATTTTTTATGTTTAAATATTTGTATGTTCCAAGCCTCTGTGGTGTATTTTACTGTGGGCAGAGTTTTCTTTGCAAGCTCAGGGAATTTGTTGGCGTTTAGTATGAGGTGTGTCCAATTTTTTATTTGAGTTGCCTCAGATTCTATTTCTACCCAAGTTTTTGGTTCTTTTATATGTCTTATCCAATCCAATGATTGTTGCAGTAGATTGGTATTATGATAGGCTTCTATGTTATGAAGGGATATACAGCCAAACTGTGTCTTTTTTGTAATCACTTGCATTGGGATTCTAGGTTTCCGTTTGTTCCATATAAAGTTATTAGCTTGTGTTTGGAGGTTCCTTAGTATGTATTTTGGTACAGAAATGGGTATTGTTCTGAATTTGTAGAGCACTTTAGGTAGGATGAGCATTTTACAAAGAGTTAATCTTCCAAACCAGCTCCATTCTTTTAACATTAACGCATCCATATCTTTCTTGAGATTTTTTAGTAGGGTGTGGAAATTTTCTTTTAATAAAAGGTTTCTATCTGGTGCTATTTCTGATCCTAGAAAGGTTATTGTTTTGTGATTCCATATATAGTTGAATTCTTTCTCAATCTTGGTTCTGGTGTCCTCTTTGATGTGAATCCCTAATATGTGAGATTTGTTTTGGTTTACTTTGTGGTAGGAGATTTTCCCAAATCTATCTAGTTCTTTCTGGGTTTCTCTAATGGACCTGAGTGGATCAGTCAGTGTTAATATCATATCGTCTGCAAATAATGTTGTTTTATATGAATTATCAGTTACTTTAATGCCTTTTATGTTTGGGTTCAATCGTATGTGTGCTATCAGAGGTTCAATTGCAAGAATAAATATAGTTGGGGATAATGGACATCCTTGCCTAGTTCCATTGCTGATGAGGAAGGTGTCTGAGTATAATCCATTACATTGGACTCTTGCAGATGGGTTTTTGTATAACGCGAATATCGCTTTAATCATTGAGTCCGGGAAGTTGTATTGGGACAGAGTCAACTTAACGTAATCCCATTGGATTCTATCAAACGCCTTCTCTGCGTCCAAAGAGAGAAGCAGAGAAGGTGTTTTCCTAATTTTTGCCCAGAAAGCTGTCAATGATCTTTCTAGTGCCATCATATGGTTGTCTGTTTTTGGTAAAGCCTACTTGATCTAAATTGACCAGAGACGGTACCAAATCTTTTAGCCTGTATGCTAGAATTTTTGCATATAGTTTGACGTCCGCATTTATTAATGAAATTGGGCGGAAGTTTCCTGGACTGGTGGGATCTTTACCTTGTTTAGGGAGGGTAATTATGTTGGCTGATAACATTTCTTGAGTAAATTCACCTTGTTCCATTGCTTTGTTAAAAGTTTTTGTCAAATGAGGGATTAAAATGTCATCAAAGATCTTATAATATTCGGATGAGAATCCGTCTGGGCCTGGCGATTTCCCTTTTTTTAAAGATCTGATTGCTAATTCTGTTTCTTTTCAGATATAGGGGATTCAAGCGATTTTTTAATTTCTGGGTTGATATTTGGAAGTTTGCACTCTTTCAGGTAATCAGTAATTTGTTCTTTAGTTGGTTGATGTGTATTTATATCCTTTTTTAAGTTTTAAAGTTTTTCATAATATTTAGCTATTGAATTAGCTATTTCTATTGGATTAGTTATTTTTTCTTTTGTAATCTCATCTATTAAATGTTGTATTCTGAACTGAGTTCTGATATTTTTGGATTGTTTGGCCATTAGTTTTGTTGGTTTATTAAAGTCCCTATAGTAGTGTGCGTCTATTCTTTTTGTTGTTTTTAGGTGATTTTTGAGTAAAATGTTGTGAAGCTTCAGCCTAGTCTTAGTTAGGGCTTCTAGTGTGGTAAAAGAGTTGTCAGTTTTGTGTTTTTTCTCGAGGTGTTCCAGTTCTTTTAATGTATTTGTGATTTCTCTTTTGTGAGACTTATTATATCTGGCCGTCTGTTGGATTATTATCCCTCTTGAAAAGGCTTTGTGAACCCTCCAAATCATAATGGGATCAGAATGTGAGGAGGAATTGAATTCAAAGAATTCCTTTAAGTTTTTCTTTATTACTTGGTTTGTTTCTGCATTATTGAGTATGAATATGTTGTTTTTCCATGAGAAGGATACAGGGGATGGTGCTGTATTTTTAATTTTTAGCAATATTGGCGCATGGTCTGACCAAGTTATGTTGTTTATAGTACTTGATATGATATGGTTGAATGTTTCAGCTTTAGTTAAGAACATGTCGATTCTTGCGTATGAATTATGGCACTGTGAATAGTGCGTGTAGTCTTTTTCAGAGGCGTTTAAGCATCTCCATGTGTCATATAATTTTTTGTCTTTTAGCCAATTGTCTATGAGTACTCTATTTTTATTTTTCCCACTGTTTGTGTCTAAGATTGGGTCGTGCATTGCATTAAAATCGCCTCCCAACAGGAGAGTGCCTTTGGTTAACCTGTCAATTTTTTTGTGTATTTTGTTCAGGAATTTTATTTGTCCAGTATTGGGTGTATAGATATTCACTAGTGTGTATGTGGTATTATTTATTATGCAGTTTAGGATGATGAATCTTCCTTCATTGCTTTTTGTTATTTTTTCCTCTTGGAAGGTTATCGTATCTTTGATAAGGATAGCTACACCTGCTTTTTTGGTTGCCGCATTGGCATAAAAAGTCTTTGAATATCCTTTGATTTTTATTTGTGGGTTGTCACCTTCTTTGTAATGTGTTTCTTGGATGAAAGCTATGTCTGGTTTGAGTTTCTGTATGTCGTGTTTAAGGAATGTTCTCTTTTGAGGACTGTTTAGGCCTCTTATGTTGTAACTAAGTAGTGACAGTGTCATTTTATTTTCCTATATCTAGTGGGACAAGGAGGTAGAATATTCTTAGTGAAAGTGTTTGATGGGGATGTAGGATGTGTCAGGAGGAAGTCACTTACGTTTGTAGTCTTTCTTACTTCTGCAAGCGTGCAAGTTTTTTTTGTTTTTTTTCCCTTCAAGGTATGAGATGAGATGAGGACAAGACTTGGTTATATTCCTTTTTCCGGATGATCTATATGTAGGTAGTTTGCACCTGTGTATATATATAAATAGGTTACACTTTTAATAAGAGCACAGTATACGACAAGAGCCGATCAAACCCAGCCTAAACAATAAATGGCTCTACAATCTATCAGATTATAAAGTTATTTGGGTCAACAAAGAAGAAGAAAAGGTGGTAAGTGAAAATTATAAGATGCGTGAGCACCAATGTGGCAGCCCAAGGGAGCTACCACACCGTCTCCCACTATTGCAACAGATAAGAAAATAAAAAGGAAGTTATAGAGGTTATAGAAGAGTAGCTTTCGCTACACAATTGGGGTCAATTGTAGGAAAAGGAAGGGAAAGAAAAATAAGTATACTTGGAGTCTTGGTGGTACATATACTCCAGTGTATACTGCAATAAATGTAAAGATTGTCAACATGTTTTAAGTTACTGTAGATGGGTACTGAGTGGTTTCATCAGCGCAGTTTCATCTCTTCTTCAGCGCGGTCTTTCTCTTTTTGATGGTCTTTCAGGGGGTCGGTCTTCTATTTCTGGTGAAATGTCCCATTTGTTCAATAATTCCAGGCCTTGTTCTGTGGACGTAATTATCCTTGTTGTTCCTCCATCTGGGATCAATAGCTTTACAGGAAAGCCCCATCTGTAGGGTATATTATGTTTGCGTAGAGTGTTAGTTACTGTTTGGTATTTTTTTCTCTGTTGGATTGTGAATTGTGATAGATCTGTATAGACTTGTATATTTTAAAATTCTTCTGGGAGTTGTTTGCATTTTCGGAATTCTTGGTTGAACTTTTCTTTGATTTTGTAGAAGTGTATTCTAGCGATAGTATCTCTTGGGATTGAAGGATCCAGTCCTCTTGGTTTGGGTAGACGGTGGGCTCTATCTATTTCAAAGTCCTGTGAGGAGCAGTCTGGTAGAACCGTACCCATTAGTTTTTGTAAATATTGTGTTAATTCCGAGGGCAAAACGGTTTCTGGGATGCCTCTAAATTTCAGATTGTTTCTTCTGTTTCTGTCCTCTAAATCGGCTATTTTAAGTTGTAAGTTTTCAATTTCATCTGAATTGCAGTTAATGGTGTCAGCAATCTCGTTATGTGATTTGTAGATCTGATCTATTTTGTTCTCTATGTGTGTTACTCTAGAGTCCATTTTTTCCAGCTTTGAGTTAGTTGATAAGAAGACATTGCTTATCTCTTTTGTAAAGGATTTGTGTAGCAATAGTATTGTCTCCTTTATGAAGGATTCAGAAGCTGCTTTATCAGTAGCGATAATAGAATTCAGGTCTATCACCTGGTTAGGTTCAGGTGTAGCTTTGGCTTGTTCTGTTTGAAGCGTCTGGATTTCTTCATTTAAGGATCCACTGAATAATTTTTTCCTTGCTCTCTGTTTTTGAGGGCTCGTAGTGTCTGAGGAGTTATCTGAGAGATTTTCATTCTCCGTGTTGTCTTCTTGTTCCTCATTTCCCATAATTTTGTTGTTAATTTTGAGGCTTTTGGTTCTGGGACCTTTTGTCTTGTTTTTTTGCGAGCTGTGCATGCTGTATAAATCTGGGAAATCCTCTTCCAAATATTCCTTTGAATGGTACGATTTTTTTGATGAAGTTTGCCAAACTTCAGGATTATTTATCCCTCTGGTACGGTAAGGGTGGTTATGCTTCTGTTGCATCTCACTCTGTAAATAGGGGATCTATAGTGTGTAACTCCAACAGGAATACTTTTAATTCTGTGTAGCAGGTTGAGATTTTTCTTGCTGTTGTAGAAGGGCCTGCTAAAGTACCCTGTTTTGCAAGAGGTAATATCTGTGATGTCGCTTATACAGCAGTATACCCCACTTTTTTTTAAAAAAAACACAGACCTACCAGGTTACTTGCAGTTGTTGTTGTGCAGCCAGACGTTGGGTCTTGATAGGTTAATATAAGCGGTTATATTTCTGTTGCCGCTGTCTTCAGAGCTGTGCTTTTACTTTAATTCTCCTGCTAACAAGGATCTTTGCGTATTCTTTCCCTGTTGTCCGTCACACTGCTGCTAGACTAGGATCCGGAGGCTTGGATCTCTTTTCTGAAGCTTAGGCGTTCTGTGCCCCTTCTTCCTTTATTTTTATTTCCCCCCCTCGGTCAGTTGTAGCGATCGTTTCCGCTACTGTATTATTGTCTGCCGCTTTGTTTTTTAGCGCTCCTCCCGCTCTGCTTGGTGAGTTACTTCACCTCTTGTATTCGCTGTGTTCGCGATCTCTTTGCCTTGCAGTTCGTCCAAGATGTCGCTCCCTTCTCTTCCTTCGCTGACTCCGCCCCTTTTATGATGCGTTCTTTCTCGCCTCTTCCTTCTAGTGCCGTGGCTTTCCTGTAGAAGTTGAGATATGTTCTTTTACCCGATTTTGCCCGGGATATAATTAATTTAAGTTGTGGCACTAGTATCCAGGACGTTTTCTTGTGCCACCCACGCTTGTCTGACAATTATAAGTTGCCTTTTTTAGTAGCTTAAGCATGTATACACTAGGAGCTGTGACTAGCTGCTTCTTCTCTCCATGGGTTCCAAGCTCCGCCCCCCTAGAGACCTAATTTACATATTATAAAACTTCATTTTTAGAAGAAACTGCTGAATCAAAGTAAGTAAGACTATTATATTTTCATTTATCGCAATATAAGTAATTTAACTAGCCCAAAAAAAAAAAAAAGACTTTAGTGGGGTGACAGAAGCCCTTTAAAGTTACTTTTATTCAACCAGCAACCAATTTTTTGACAGAAAATTACATACAGTTGCAAGAAAAAAGTATGTAAACCCTTTGGAATGATATGGATTTCTGCACAAATTGGTCATAAAATGTGATCTGATCTTCATCTAAGTCACAACAATAGACAAGCACAGTCTGCTTAAACTAATAACACATAAGGAATTAAATGTTACTATGTTTTTATTTAACACACCATCTAAACATTCACAGTGCAGATGGAAAAAGTATGTGAACCCTTGGCTTTAATAACTGGTTGAACCTCCTTTGGCAGCAATAACTTCAATCAAACATTCCTGTAGTTGCAGATCAGACATGCACAACGGTCAGGAGTAATTCTTGACCATTCCTCTTTACAGAACTGTTTCAGTTCAGCAATTTTCTTCGGATGTCTGGTGTGAATCGCTTTCTTGAGGTCATGCCACAGCATCTCAATCGGGTTGAGGTCAGGAATCTGACTGGGCCACTCCAGAAGGCGTATTTTCTTCTGTTTAAGCCATTCTGTTGATTTACTTCTATGCTTTGGGTCATTGTCCTGTTCCAACACCCATCTTCTGTTGAGCTTCAGCTGGTGGACAGAAGGCCTTAGCCCCTTAGGGACCGGGCTCATTTTCACCTTAAGGACCAGGCCATTTTTTGCAAATCTGCCACTGTCACTTTATGTGGTAATAACTTTAAAACACTTTGACTCATCCAGGCCATTCTGAGATAGTTTTTTCGTCACATATTGTACTTCATTACACTGGTAAAATGGAGTCAAATAATTCATTTTTATTTATAAAAAAAATACCAAATGTACCAAATATTTTGAAAAATGTGCAAATTTTTAAGTTTCAATTTCTCTACTTCTATAATACATAGTAATACCTCCAAAAATAGTTATTACTTTACATTCCCCATATGTCTACTTCATGTTTGGATCATTTTGGGAATGATATTTTATTTTTTGGGGATGTTACAAGGTTTAGAAGTTTAGAAGTAAATCTTGAAATTTTTCAGAAATTTTCAAAAACCCACTTTAAGGACTAGTTCAGGTCTGAAGTCACTTTGTGAGGCTTACATAATAGAAACCACAAAAAAATTTACCCCATTTTAGAAACTACACCCCTCAAGGTATTCAAAACTGATTTTACAAACGTCGTTAACCCTTTTAGGTGTTCAACAAGAATTAATGGAAAATAGAGATACAATTTCAGAATTTCACTTTTTTGGCAGATTTTAAATAAAAAAATTTTTTTCCAGGTACAAAGCAAGGGTTAACAGCCAAACAAAACTCAATATTTATGGCCCTGATTCTGTAGTTTACAGAAACACCCCATATGTGGTCGTAAACTGCTGTACGGGCACACGGCAGGGTGCAGAAGGAAAGGAATGCCATACGGTTTGTGGAAGGCAGATTTTGCTGGACTGTTTTTTTGACACCATGTCAAATTTGAAACCCCCTGATGCACCCCTAGAGTAGAAACTCCAAAAAAGTAACCCCATTTTAGAAAATGCACCCCTCAAGGTATTCAAAACTGATTTAGCAAACTTTGTTAACCCTTTAGGTGTTCCACAAGAATTTATGGAAAATAGAGATACAATTTCAAAATTTCACTTTTTTGGCAGATTTTCCATTTTAATATTTTTTTCCAGTTACAAAGCAAGGGTTAACAGCCAAACAAAACTCAATATTTTGTTTGGCTGCATATGACTTTTTGATCGCTTGCTATTACACTTTTTGTGATGTAAGGTGACCAAAAAATGGCTTTTTTTACACCGTTTTTTTACGATATTCACCTGAGGGGTTAGGTAATGTGATATTTTTACGGAGCATGTTATTACGGACATTAAAATACCTAATATGTATACTTTTGTTTTATTTATGTAAGTTTTGCACAATGATATAATTTTTGAAGCAAAAAAAATCATATTTAGTGTTTCCATAGTCTGAGAGCTATAGTTTTTTCAGTTTTTGGGCGATTATCTTGGGTAGGGTATGATTTTTGATGGATGAGATGATGTTTTGATTGGCACTATTTTGGGGTGCGTATGACTTTTTGATCACTTGCTATTACACTTTTTGTGATGTAAGGTGACAAAAAATGGCTTTTTTAAACCTTTTTTTTTTTTTACGGTGCTCATCTGAGGGGTTAGGTCATGTGATATTTTTATCGAGCAGGTTATTACGGACGCGGAGATACCTAATATGTATACTTTTTTTTATTTATGTAAGTTTTACGCAATAATATCATTTTTGAAAAAGAAAATATCATGTTTTAGTGTCTCCATAGTCTGAGAGCCATAGTTTTCTCAGTTTTTGGGCGATTATCTTAGGTAGGGTCTAATTATTTTGTGGGATGAGATGTCGATTTGATTGGCACTATTTTAGGGTGCATATGACTTTTTGATGGCTTGCTATTATACTTTTTGTGATTCAAGGTGACAAAAAATGGCTTTTTTTAAACCGTTTTTTTTACGGTGCTCATCTGAGGGGTTAGGTCATGTGATATTTTTATAGAGCAGGTTATTACGGACGCGGCAATACCTAATATGTATCCTTTTTTTAATTTACTTAAGTTTTACACAATAACAGCTTTTTTAAAACAAAAAAAAATATGTTTTAGTGCTTCCATATTCTGAGCCATATTTTTTTTTATATTTTAGGCAATTGTCTTAGGTAGGGGCTCAATTTTTGTGCGATGAGGTGATGGTTAGATTGATACTATTTTCGTGGGCATACGCCTTTTTGATTGCTTACCGTTGTACTTTTTGTGATGTAAGGTGACAAAAAAAATGGTTTATTTAGCACAGTTTTTATTTTTTACGGTGTTCATCTGAGGGGTTAGGTCATGTGATATGTTTATAGAGCCGGTCGATACGGCGATACCTAATATGTAACATTTTTTTTTACTTTATTTGGGGGAAATTACGTATTTATTTATTTTTTTACTTGGAACTTTTAATTAATTATTTTGGGGGGGACTTTATTTCTTCAACTTTTTTTTTCACTTTATTTTTTGTCCCACTTTGGAACTTCAACTTTTGGAGTCTGATCCCCTTTACAATGCATTTCAATACTTATGTATTGGAATGCATTGGCTGTATGAGTAAGGCCTCTTTCACACGACCGTTGTGTGCACCCGTGGCCGTTGTGCCGTTTTCCTTTTTTTTTCGCGGACCCCATGACTTTCAATGGGTCCGTGGAAAAAACGGAAAATGCACCGTTTTGCAGCCGCATCCGAGATCCGTGTTTCCTGGCCGTGAAAAAAATATGACCTGTCCTATTTTTTTCACGGCCAACGGTTCACGGACCCATTCAAGTCAATGGGTCCGTGAAAGAACACGGATGCACACAAGATTGGCATCCGTGTCCGTGATCCGTGGCCGTAGGTTACTTTTTATACAGACGGATCCGAAGATCCGTCTGCATAAAAGCTTTTTCATAGCTGAGTTTTCACTTCGTGAAAACTCAGAACCGACAGTATATTCTAACACAGAAGCGTTCCCATGGTGATGGGGACGCTTCTAGTTAGAATACACTACAAACTGTGTACAAGACTGCCCCCTGCTGCCTGGCAGCACCCGATCTCTTACAGGGGGCCGTGATCAGCACAATTAACCCCTTCAGGTGCGGCACCTGAATGGGTTAATTGTACTATCATATCCCCCTGTAAGAGATCAGGGCTGCCAGGCAGCAGGGGGCAGACCCTCCCCCCCTCCCCAGTTTGAATATCATTGGTGGCCAGTGCGACCCCCCCCCCCCTCTATTGTAATAATAGGTTGGTGGCCAGTGCGGCCCCCCCCTCCCTCTATTGTAATTATTCGTTGGTGGCACAGTGTGCGCCCCCCCCCTCCCTCCCTCCCTCTATTGTAATAATTCGTTGGTGGCACAGTGTGCGCCCTCCATCGGCCCCCCCTCCCTCTATAGCATTAACAACATTGTTAGCCAGTGTGCGGCCTCCCATCTCCCCCCCCCCCCCATCATTGGTGGCAGCGGAGTTCCGATCGGAGTCCCAGTTTAATCGCTGGGGCTCCGATCGGTAACCATGGCAACCAGGACGCTACTACAGTCCTGGTTGCCATGGTTACTTAGCAATAGTACAATAGTAGAAGATTCATACTTACCTGCTGCTGGCTGCTGCTGCGATGTTCGTGTCCGGCCGGGAGCTCCACCTACTGGTAAGTGACAGGGTCTGTGCGGCGCATTGCTAAATGAACTGTCACTTACCAGTAGGAGGAGCTCCCGGCCGGACACGAAAATCGCAGCTCCCAGGTAAGTATGAATCTTTTACTATTGTACTATTGCTAGTAACCCGCTGCCACCAATGATCGGGGGGGGGGGGATGGGAGGCTGCACACTGGCCACCAATGTTGTTAATGCTATAGAGGGAGGGGGGGCCGATGGGGGGCGCACACTGTGCCACCAACGATTTATTACAATAGAGGGAGGAAGGGGAGGGGGCGCACACTGTGCCACCAACGATTTATTACAATAGAGGGAGGAAGGGGGGGGGGGCGCACACTGTGCCACCAACGAATTATTACAATAGAGGGAGGAAGGGGGGGGCCGCACTGGCCACCAATGATATTCAAACTGGGGAGGGGGGGGGTCTGCCCCCTGCTGCCTGGCAGCCCTGATCTCTTACAGGGGGATATGATAGTACAATTAACCCCTTCAGGTGCGGCACCTGAGGGGTTAATTGTGCTGATCACGGCCCCCTGTAAGAGATCGGATACTGCTAGGCAGCAGGGGGCAGTCATGTACACAGTTTGTAGTATATTCTAACTAGAAGCGTCCCCATCACCATGGGAACGCCTCTGTGTTAGAATATACTGTCGGAAATGAGGTTTCACGATCTAACTCATATCCGACAGTATATTCTAACATAGAGGCGTTCCCATGGTGATGGGGACGCTTCAAGTTAAAATATACCATCGGATTGGAGAAAACTCCTATCCGATGGTATAAAAGGGACTCCAGACTTTACATTGAAAGTCAATGGGGACGGATCCGTTTGAAATGGCACCATATTGTGTCAACGTCAAACGGATCCGTCCCCATTGACTTGCATTGTAATTCAGGACGGATCCGTTTGGCTCCGCACGGCCAGGCGGACACCAAAACGACTTTTTTTTCATGTCCGAGGATCCTCCAAAAATCAAGGAAGACCCACGGACGAAAAAACGGTCACGGATCACGGAAAAACGGGACCCCGTTTTGCGGACCGTGAAAATATACTGTCGTGTGCAATAAGCCTAATAGTGTGTATTACTCACACAGCTTCCAGCCTGTGAGATCCAGGGGGCTGGATCTCACAGGTTCGTCACCGGAAAGCAGCGCCAATGCCTAAGAAAGGCATCGCCCTGCCTTCCATGCTATCGGGTCCCCCCCTATAGCCGCACGGGGACCCGATGGCACCGCCGCTGCAACCTCCAGTAAAAGCCGCAAACCGCAGGTCTGAATTGACCTGCGGTTTGCAGCGATCGCCGACACGGGGGGGGGGGGGGGGGGGGTCACGGGACCCCACGCGCATCGACCCAAGTTACCTGCTAAATGATTTAAGCAGGCACCTTGTTCCAATCACTGCCCGCTGCGCGGCGGTGATCGGAACTACATAGGACGTACAGGTACGCCCTGTGTCCTTAAGTACCAGGACATCAGGGCATACCTGTACGCCCTATGTCCCAAACAGGTTAAGTTCATCTGCAAAATGTCTTCATAAACTTGGGAATACATTTTTCCTTCGATGATAGCAATCAGTCCAGGAAATGACGCAGCAAAGCAGGCCCAAACCATGATGCCCCCACCACCATACTTTACAGTTGGGATGAGGTTTTGATGTTGGTGTGCTGTGCCCTTTTCTCCACACATAGTGTTGTGTGTTTCTTCCAAACAACTCAAATTTGGTTTCATCTGTCCACAGAATATTTTGTCAATACTGCTGTGGAACATCCAGGTGCTCTGGTAAGCAGAGAGGAAGTATAGGTGTGCTCAAACCCCGTCACACCAAGCACGGACCACGCCGAGAACCACAGCGTTACTCGAAATAGAGAGAAAAAGGTCCAGCTTGGTTAAAAATATTACCTTTATTTTTCAGTGCAAATAAAAGCCAGTTACACTCCAGTCTACGTTTCGGATCAGAGACAGTAGCGATCCTTACTCATGACAATACACACACTAGGGAGAGGGTTGGATATATAGCTCCTCTACTATAAAACAAGTGGAAACACTAACTACAAGCTCCTCCTTCAAATGAAATTGACAACATGTGCAGAAAGACATAATTGATTAAAACAAAAAACACACACACAAGTCATGGATCAGAAATTCAATAGTGTAATATCAGATCGTGTTTCCGATTGAGTCCACTTGGTATAGTGGATCCCATTTTAAAAATCCAAAAAGACTCACGGTTCAAAAGCTTCTTTCTGTAATCACCACCCCTAGGTGGTGGAGTAACCCTTTCCAAGCCCTGCACTATTAAACCCGCTGTGTTGCACCATGCACCACTGAAAAATGCAGACTAACCACAGACACATTTCTGGCGTGTGAATGAGGAATGTCCGAGATGTGCCTGCGTAGTCTAACCTTAAGACCATTGGTGGTGCAACCAATATATTGGAGGGAACAGAGAGTACACGAAATGCAATACACCCCATAAGTGGTGTTACAATTGATGTATTGTTTGATAGAAAAACATTGGTTCATGGCATAGGAAAAAACTTCCTTGACAGGTCGCATATAAGAACAGCACGTACAGATTTTATGCCCACATTTGTAGCTTCCAAGAAACCGCAGCCACACTGGAGAAGCTTGCACGCTCTCAGAACACAAAGTGGGGCAGAGTCTATTACCAAGTGTGGGCGCTCTACGGGCTGAACACAAGATGCCACCCTTCATGACATTGCGCCAATGGTCATCCGTTGAAAGATCTGCAAATATTGTGCACTATAACTAGTGAAAAAACAGGCAGACGGGAATGCCGTGATTGGTCCGAATTCACAGAGCGACGTGTGAGATTGTGTTGAGTAAATTATAGTGATTGTCTCAATCTGGAAAGGGCTTCCTTCTGGGCGCATACTAGACTGTGCTTGAAATATTGTCTCATGGAGAGGCGGAAGCCAGAAGATCGCATTTACATGCGGCATGTCGCATCTTGAGTGCAATTTTGTCTAATACGAATAAACTCACCCTTAGGGATGTTTTTGGCAACATGAGGTGGATGACAAGATGCCGCATGGAGAGTTGTATTACCTGCGGTTTCTTTACGAAAAGTATGGGTATTAATTAAACCAGTACACTCATCGCCCTCCAGAGACAAGTCCAGGAAAGAAATACAGGTAGTGTGAAAATGCACAACAAATTTTAAATTGCACACATTGCAATTCAAAAACTCATCAAAGAGTGGTATGGCCGCCACATCGCCCGACCATATAAACAGCAGGTCGTCGATGTAGCGACCATACCACTCCAGTGAGGACGCCCAGGGATTAGTCGGGGAGAATAAAATCGCATGTTCCCACCAGGTCATACACACATTGGCCAGGGAAGGAGAGAATTTAGCTCCCATGGAAACTCCCAACAATTGTAGGAAAAACCTTTCATTGAACATAAAAAAATTATGTTTTAGTAAGAAAAAAAACACATCGCACACTTAGCTCTGGAAAGAGGATGAAAAATCTGAATATACAGCAAGAAACCAACGTAATGCCTGTATGGCCAAATCATGTGGAATGGCTGTATAGAGGGAGGCCACGTCTGCGGTAATCCATGCAAAACGTGGCTCCCTCTTCAGGCTATGAAAAGCCTGTAAAACACTCCTGGTGTCTTGTAGGAAACCAGGTATTTCCTGCACCAATGGCTGCAGCAAAGAGTCAACCCAGGCTGAAAGATGTTCCAAAAAAGAGCCAATGCACGACACAATGGGGCGCATAGGTGGGGAAAGCCTCCCTTGTGAATCTTGGGAAAGGAGTGGAAAATGGGGATTACTGGAAATTGAACAAAAATAAAATCACTTTGACGTTGGTCAAAATAGCCATTTTCCAATCCCTTCTCCAAGAGACTTTGTATTTGTTGCTGAAACAGGGGAGTAGGGTCACCTGGAAGCTCCTTATAAACAGAGGTGTCTTCTAACATCAATAAATTTAGTGATTTATAAATAGATTTATCCAGGATGACCACTGCTCCAACCCTCCCCCCTTATCAGACGATTTGATGGAAATGTCGGGCATTGACTCAAGTTCGGACAGGGCTTGTCGTTCATTATATGACAAATTATTAAAGAAAGTCGCCCTAGGCGATTGCATATCCCCTTGCAAAGCAAATAGATCCCGTATAACTAATTTCTGGTATCGATCCAGAGCAGGAGTACGAGAATGAATGGCATAAAAACCATGATTATAAGTAGTGAACTTATGTGCAAAATCACTGCCCGGATCAAAATCAGGAATAGTACGGGATTGCTGTAAAAAAGATAAATTGGACAATTCTTGAAAAGAAAAAGAGGACACAGGTAAATGATGAGACTCATCAAAACAAACTACATCAGTATTACACATAGGCATGGTAGGCTCGTCCGAAAAGCCTGTGGTGGAATCCTGGCAATCCACAATTTTTTTTTTCACAGTTAGGCCCCGTGCAAATCTATTTAAATCTATAATGGTATGATATATATCGGCCTGACAAGACGGGGAGAATGAAAGACCCCTAGATAGAACATCTAGTTGTGACTGTGAAAAAACCTTTGCAAATAGGTTTAAGACCTGGATATTCATCGCATTCTCCTGTTGCGCGAAGGATATCGACCTCCCTTTGGAATGTTTGCGTCCTTTTTGGATTTTTAAAATGGGGTCCACTATACCAAGCGGACTCAATCGGAAACACGATCTGATATTACACTATTGAATTTCTGATCCATGACTTGTGTGTGTTTTTTGTTTTAATCAATTATGTCTTTCTGCACATGTTGTCAATTTCATTTGAAGGAGGGGCTTGTAGTTAGTGTTTCCACCTGTTTTATAGTGGAGGCGCTATATATCCAACTCTCTCCTTAGTGTGTGTATTGTCATGAGTAAGGATCGCTACTGTCTCTGATCCAAAACCCGTAGACTGGATTGTAACTGGCTTTTATTTGCATTGAAAAATAAAGGTAATATTTTTAACCAAGCTGGACCTTTTTCTCTCTATTTCAAATGACACTGTGGTTCTCGGCATGGTCCATGCTTGGTGTGACGGAGTTTGAGCACACCTATACTTCCTCTCTGCTTACCTGTGCATGTGAACCCAGGTGATGCTCCCCTGTATCTAGCCTTTTTGTCACCAGTGCATACTTAGACATTTTTTGAGCCAGAAACATGTTACACTCCATACCGCGTGAAATCGATAACTGTGATGAGAGATTATCTAAAATCGATGCTATATTTAATATGGACGATAAATCTGCTCAAGATTCTTTGGATCTAAAAATCCATATGGCTTCTTTGGAAAGGCTTCTGGTGAAGGAAATAAGAACTTGGTGAGACCTTACTACTTTAAAGAAATATGTGGATCGTTCCATGATACCTCGTGGACTTCGCTTAAGGAAAAAACCCACCACAGTGTATTCAGATGCCTTCGTTGCTAAATGGCAGGATATTTTGTCCGACTGTTCCCTCAAATTGATGGGCTTGATTACCTCACATGAGGAGGAAACGCTAACAACACTCCGCGAGGAAATTAAGGCCACACAGGAAATCATTGTTCCTTTCTCCTCTACATCTATGTTCACAGACCTGGACTCTAAACTGCAACAAAATCTGAATAAACTTGAGGATAGTCTTATCTCTGTGAAACAAGCAAAATTCGGGATCTCCAGGACTATAAAACGCAGTCAGTCTACATATGGTCTGACCAAAAATTCCGCACTCCACGTTCTATTATGAAGAAACATCATCGTTCTCAACGAGGAAGGAATCAGTCTAGGAGTGTGGTTTTTAGCTCCACAGACCTGGAATCTTCCGACTCGGTTTCGGAGCCCTTACCATCTGGAGCTCCAGATTTTGAATCGGATGACACGTCCGTTGCTGCTGGAAATATTTTCCCTACTAAGAAGGCAAAAAACGGCGTGCAGGAAGCAAACATTCCAAAGGGAGGTTGATATCCTTTATGCAACAGGAGAATGCAATGAATATCCAGGTCTTAAACCTATCCGCAAAGGTTTTTTCACAGTCACAACTAGATGTTCTATTTAGGGGTCTTTCATTCTCCCCTTCTTGTCAGGCCGATATATATCATACCATTATAGATTTAAATAGATTTGCACGGGGCCTAACTGTGAAAAAACATTTTGTGGATTGCCAGGATTCCACCCCAGCCTTTTCTGACGAGCCTACCATGCCTATGTGCAATACTGATGTAGTATGTTTTGATGAGTCTCATCATTTACCTGTGTCCTCTTTTTCTTTTCAAGAATTGTCCAATTTATCTTTTTTTACAGCAATCCCGTACTATTCCTGATTTTGATCCGGGCAGTGATTTTGCACATAAGTTCACTACTTATAATCATGGCTTTTATGCCATTCATTCTCGTACTCCTGCTCTGGATCGATACCAGAAATTAGTTATACGGGATCTATTTGCTTTGCAAGGGGATATGCAATCGCCTAGGGCGACTTTTTTAAATAATTTGTCATATAATGAACGACAAGCCCTGTCCGAACTTGAGTCAATGCCCGACATTTCCATCAAATCGTCTGATAAGGGGGGGGGGAGCAGTGGTCATCCTGGATAAAGCTATTTATAAATCACAAAATTTATTGATGTTAGAAGACACCTCTGTTTACAAGGAGCTTCCAGGTGACCCTACTCCCCTGTTTCAGCAACAAATACAAAGTCTCTTGGAGAAGGGATTGGAAAATGGCTATTTTGACCAACGTCAAAGTGATTTTATTTTTGTTCAATTTCCAGTAATCCCCATTTTCCACTCCTTTCCCAAGATTCACAAGGGAGGCTTTCCCCCCCTATACGCCCCATTGTGTCGGGCATTGGCTCTTTTTTGGAACATCTTTCAGCCTGGGTTGACTCTTTGCTGCAGCCATTGGTGCAGGAAATACCTGGTTTCCTACAAGACACCAGGAGTGTTTTACAGGCTTTTCATAGCCTGAAGAGGGAGCCACGTTTTGCATGGATTACCGCAGACGTGGCCTCCCTCTATACAGCCATTTCACATGATTTGGCCATACAGGCATTACGTTGGTTTTTTGCTGTATATTCAGATTTTTCATCCTCTTTCCAGAGCTAAGTGTGCGATGTGTTTTTTTTCTTATTAAAACATAATTTTTTTTATGTTCAATGAAAGGTTTTTCCTACTGTTGTTGGGAGTTTCCATGGGAGCTAAATTCTCTCCTTCCCTGGCCAATGTGTATATGGCCTGGTGGGAACATGCATTTTTATTCTCCCCGACTAATCCCTGGGCGTCCTCACTGGAGTGGTATGGTCGCTACATCGACGACCTGCTGTTTATATGGTCGGGCGATGTGGCGGCCATACCACTCTTTGATGAGTTTTTGAATTGCAATGTGTGCAATTTAAAATTTGTTGTGCATTTTCACACTACCTGTATTTCTTTCCTGGACTTGTCTCTGGAGGGCGATGAGTGTACTGGTTTAATTAATACCCATACTTTTCGTAAAGAAACCGCGGGTAATACAACTCTCTATGCGGCATCTTGTCATCCACCTCATGTTGCCAAAAATATCCCTAAGGGTGAGTTCATTCGTATTAGACAAAATTGCACTCAGGATGCGACATGCCGCATGGAAATGCGATCTGCTGCCTTCCGCCTCTCCATGAGACAATATAGCAAGCACAGTCTAGTATGCGCCCAGAAGGAAGCCCTTTCCAGATCGAGACAATCACTATTATTTACTCAACACAATCGCACACGTCGCTCTGTGAATTCGGACCAATCACGGCATTCCCGTCTGCCTGTTTTTGTCACTAGTTATAGTGCACAATATTCGCAGATCTGTCATATAATTAAAAAAAAAATCATAAACTGCTGTATGTGCAGACAGGGCGCAGAAGAAAAGGAACTCCCCATGGTTTTTAGATGCCATGTCCCATTTGAAGCCCCCCTGATGCACCTTTACCCTAGAAACTACCAAGAAGTGACCCCTTTTTGGAAACTAGGGGATAAGGTGCCAGTTTTATTGGTACTATTTTTGATTACATATGATTTTTTAATCATTCATTATAACACTTTATGGGGCAAGGTGACCAAAAAATTGGTTGTTTTAGCACAGTTTTTATTTATTTATTTTTACAGCGTTCACCTGAGGGGGTCAGTCAAGTTACATTTTTATAGAGCAGATCGTTATGGATGTGGCGATACCTAATATGTATACTTTTTCTTATTTATTTAAGTTTTGCACAATAATAGCATTTTTGAAACAAAAAAAGATGTTTTAATGTGTCCATGTTCTGAGAGCTATAGTATTTTTTATTTTTTGAGAGATTTTCTTATGTAGGGGATCATTTATTGCGGGATGAGGTGACGGTTTTATTGGTACCATTTTGTGGGACATACGCCTTTTTGATCACTTGGTGTAGCACTTTTTGTGATGTAAGGTGACAAAAATGTTTTTTTTTTACAGTTATTTATGGTGTTTATCGGACTGGGTCGATCATGTGATATATTTATAGAGCCGACCATCAAGGACGCGGCAATACCAAATATGTGTATTTTATTTTATTTTTTCTATTTTTAACTTTTTTTTTTATTCTTTACTTGGGGATTTTTTTTTTTACATGTTTACACCTTTTTTTATTTTCTTTTTTTAACACTTTATTTTTATATTTTTTATTTTACACTTTTCGTCCCCCATAAAGGTCATACAAGACCTCTGGGGGACATTTACTTCACTTTTTTTTTTACTGTTGATTTCTCCTGTAACTGGGGCTGACATAGTAGCCCCAGTTACAGGAGAAATACACCCCCCCAGAGAGGCTGTACAGTGCAATACAGCGCTGTACAGCCTCAGTGGAGGGCTGATAGAGGTCTCTGAAAGACCTCACACAGCAACTGCACTCTCCGGTCCCGGTGATCACATGACCGCCGGGCAGGAACAGGAAGCGCATAGCGCTTCCTACTCTGCATACACAGCGCTCGGTGAGCGATGTGTATGCAGCGATCCAGAAGGCAGCGTGCATCTGCAGTTTCTGAATGGACGTTCTGGAACGTCCATTCAGAAATAGAGAACCACCTCCCGGACGTTTTTAGTCTATGGGCGGATGGGAGGTGGTTAAATGATGGCAGGTGTATGCTAACTCCAATTTAACATGATTTTGAATGTGATTGCTTAGTTCTGAACACAGCTACATCCCCACTTACGCAACCACATTATTTTAGTTTTTTTTAGTTTTCTTCCCTCCATCTAAAAGATTTCAGTTTGTTTTTTAATTGAGTGGTACAGTTTATAGGTCACATTAAAGGTGGAAAAAGTTCTGAAATGATTTATTTTTGTCTCATTCTATTACAGCACAGAAACCTGACATTTTAACAGGGGTGTGTAGACTTTTTATACCCACTGTATATCATTATATTCTAAATATTCGCAAATTCTCAAAGTGCTGATATTCGCGATTAATATTCACGATTTGAATATTCGCTTCCAACAAAAAATCATATGTACCCAATAATGGTACCAATAAAAAAGTCAACTCTTCCTTCAAAAAACAAGCTCCTGCACAAGACAATTCTCAGAAAATTAAAAAAGGAGATAGAAATAAAAATGCTTTATTATGTAGCAGTGAAACAAACAAATAAAAGTAGACATATTTGATATCAAATCCGTAGCAACCTGCTCTAACAAATTAGTACATGATTTAACCTGTCAGATAAACATTATAAAAAAACAAAAAATAAAAACTGTGCCAGAACATAAATCTTTTGGTTACCTAACAAAAAGCGTAATATAGAGCGATCAAAAATCATATGTACTGTGGCGTGGCCTAGCACTTGAGGAGACCAGCCACACGCAGTGAGAGCTCAGCAGATTTACCATCTATTTCCCCCTGTTTGACCAGAATGCTATACCACACTGAGTCTTCTACCACCACAGGGACTCTCCACAGGCAAAGAGGAACATTTTAAGCAGCTTTAGGGTTGAACAGATGCCATACCACTTGCGGCCTACCTGAGCCTGAGTGAATCCCTGGCCTGTAGTTTAGGCTGCACGCGGTGAGGCAACATCCATCCTGAGGGATCCCGGACTTTGACCTCGGTGGTGAGGACCTTTTCCCCACACGTTCCTCTTCTAGCACTGGTACCACCATACGATGGACGTCCTGCACTGTAGTAGACGGGTGTAACCACGAACACCACATGAAGTGACCCTTTGCTCTGCGGGCCTACTCTATTATACCAGGCGGCACATAGCTAATCTAGAGCCACCACGACCCACAGTGGCATTTGGGGGCTGCAACATTTAACACCATTTGCAGACATACTGGGACTATCCTTTTGAAGTAAGGACTTAATCTGGACCTGTTGTCTCAGACCCCTATCTGCGCTCCTACCTTTTCTGCCATTACCACCCTAAGGGGCTCTGCTCCAATTTTTTATTGGACCGCATTTTCCACAGTCTGCACCTGTCTTCCTTATTTATTAGCTTAGGATCTTTGGCCCAAATTTTACAGCCTACCACTGGGCGACTGAAACCTCCACTTGAGGTCTATACCAAAAGAAGGAATACATTGTTGACCTTCAGACCCTTCCTTTAAACCATGTAATCAAACACCTTCACAATTTAGAGGTCGCAGTCATTGATATGGTGAAAGTGGGTAAGCCAGAAATGGCTCTGTCATGATGCGCTCTGTGCGGAAGCGGGGACGGCCGGGGCGCACTCATGTCATCAGCGTGCCTGGCGTCGACCGCTCCCAGGGTAACCACAATGGGGCTGAGCGCCGAGCGGCTCACTCGGCCGCATTAGAAGTCACGAGTCATGTGACGCTGGCCACGTCACATGACTCCACTAGCGCCCTATTTAAACCGGCAATCTGCTGGCCACAGATTGCCTGTTATTGAGGTCCCTCCTGCGATATACTTACCTGGTTTGTTGTTCCTGCTTGGCTTCTGATTTCCCATCTGTCTCATCCTTTAGTCTTTGCGTTCCCTCCTGGTTCTGACTTCCGCTTCTCCTGATGATCCTCTGCTTGCTCCTCCGGTACCTTTCTGCTCTCTGGGTTATTGACGCGGCTTGTATGACTTCCCTGTTGCATGTGTTTTGTCTTCCCTGCACTTTCCTAGCTAAGGGTTTGTCGACCAGTTGTCCCTTGTCGCTAGGACTTGTGAGGCAAATAGACAGGGACAGGGGTGCGGGTGGAGTTCAGTGGTCACTTCCCCATCTCCTGTGTGTGTGATAAGCTAGCATGCCAAAACAATAAAAAATGCAACATGACTTGTGGAGAAACAACCAAAGTTTCTCCACAAGAGATCTCCTCACCCTAAACCTTCTCAAAAACAACATGCAGCTGCAGCCCAGTCTACTGATCTGGAATCCTCATTTGCAGAAAGTCATGGTAGGGAGGAATTCCATGATATGGACTCACAATTGTGTACGCCCCATAAGACTTTGCAAAAGATCATATATGTGACCCTGCAGCCCGTACTCTCTGATCTTTCAGATATTAAACAGGATGTTAGAGAAATTGTGCGTTGGGTTGAACACCTGGAAGAGAACCAGATTTCACTTATTGCCCATGCAGAGTCTACAACAGCAGCTCTGAGTTGTACATTTTGATCAAAAGGCATAAGCCCACTCACCACGCCAAGGTCGCATTTTTGAGTGGGACCTACTCTGACAAAAAAGGCGCAGCACAATGCGGTGACAAAGCGGCACTGCCCTAGTGGGCGCCAGGACCCAGGAGTCAAACGGCAACCAGCTGTCTGACAATGCCACCCATGACCCTGGGTCCCACCAACCCACCAGTACAGCGCAACAAAAACAAAGGCCATACACCACCTGCAGTTCCTGATTGCAATGGACATGTTGTGTTAGACAACTGTTCACATAGTGCAGTACTGCGTGTGGCCTTTGTTTTTGTGGCGCTGTACTGGTAGGTTGGGGGGACCTAGGGCCATGGGCGGCATTGTCAGACAGCTGGTTGCTGTTTGACTCCTGGGTTCTGCCGCCCACTAGGGCAGTGCCGCTTTGTCACAGCAGTGTGCTGCACCTTTTTTGTCAGAGTAGGTCCCACTCAAAGAGGCAACCTTGGCGTGGTGCGTGGGCTTATGCCTTTTGATCAAAATCTACACTAATGCCTCTTGTACAGCATGTAGTATAGGGGGCTGTACACTTTATATTGCGCTGAGAAGCAAATTTAATTAGATCTAAGTATAGCATTGTGGATGTGCGATCCAGTTCTGTTTTTCTCCTCTTGATATATACATGTTTAATCTTTCTTCTTTATTACTGATATCAGCACTCCTCCCATTCGGCACAGGTGGTTTTAATCACAGAAGTCTGCATATAAGTGGCAATTGACCTGCAGTTCCTGATTGCAATGGGCATGTGTTAGACAACTGTTCACAGGGTGCAGTACTGCGTGTGGCCTTTGTTTTTGTAGCGCTGTACTGGTGGGTTGGTGGGACCACTTTTATGTTGTGCTGAGAAGCGAATATAATTAGATCTAAGCATAGCATTGTGGAAGTGCGATCCAGTTCTGTTTTTCTCCCCTTGATATATGCATATGAATAGTCTACTAGCCTACATATAGGACCAGGATAACAGACAAAAGGATTAATTTGAGAATAAAGCGAATAACGGAATCTGCCACTACAATGGATGTAATGGGTATCACATACTCTATATTTAGCCCCTTGATGCCCCAAAATATTGTTGGAGATATGGTGCTAAAACGAACCCACAGGGCACTAAGGGCTACACCGAAATGTGGCGAACCACCAAGAGACATTATCTGCAAGATCCTTAACTCTTACCACAGGGATGCCCTATTAAGAGCTGCTAGGGACAAAAAAAGACTTAACCTTTGAGGGCTCTCCTATTGCGTTTTTTCAAGACCTGTTGCAAGTTACTCTTAACAAAAGAAGACAACTGAAACTGTTCACAGATGCCCTTCGAGCAAAGGGATACCCTTAAAGCTGTCTATTTCCCTTTGGCCTAGCATTTACAGTAAAAGGTACCACCAAATATATCCGTCCACCTGAAGATATCATGCCTTTTCTGTGAGACCTTCGGCTTGGACCCCTCAGATCCTTCCTGGCTCTAGATTACTGACATTGCAGAGCTTCTAAGCTGCCTGAACCATCCCCCTAGAAGACACCCGGCATCCCCAGAGCTCGGCAATTCCAGAGGACTGAGCTGCTTGTCACCACAATGCTTTTCTCACTTGTTTTCACTGTTCAACTTAACATCTCTTTATTCCTTTAGTTAGGAAATGTTTTTCGGTGGGTGGCCGTTGCCTTAGGGCGCTGCAACAATTATGTGGCATCTGGATGGGTGACCGTCTCCCACACTGTCCTAGCCTTTACTCTCAGGAGGTTACACGACTTATTGCTATGCTACGGAGGGGCTCTCTGCCTCCCCCATTAATATACCTGTTCTGTCACTAGAGGTGACAGGAATACTTTGATTTGCTATTTTATATAACAGTTTTTCTTGTTTTATTCTTTTTTGCTCTACTGTACTATGTCTCCGGTTAACGTGACTACATGGAATCCATGGGGAATGAACTCTCCTCAGAAAAGGTCCTGTATACTGCAATCCTTGTGATCCTCGAAGTGTGACATAGCTATCTTGCAAGAGACTCACTTCAAGATGTACCAGCATTACCTCTTATTTCTCCCAGTGGTTCCATTTCTGTTTTTGTTAATCCAGGTCACGGGTGTAACCATTGTGTAGTGTCCCACTAGGTAAATGTGGGCACTACACAAGGGTCAATTGGGCCTCGTTGTTCTCCACCTCCTGTGGAACAGTGGCAGTGTATTTTTCCTCACATTTTAATGTGTATTTCTATGTTTTTATGTTCATTTTCCCTGTTTATCTGTGTATCAGGCCTGTTAGGGTGTAATTCCTCCTCCAAGACAGTAGAGGGAGCTAGGGAACCCCCAATATAAATAGTCAGGTCCTGTTCAGGGAGGAGGTGTGTGTGTAGAGTCAGAAGCAAGAAGACACCTTTAGCCAGAGAGGAGCTGAGGTGCAGGCTCTGACATGCAGCTAGACAGCCCAGGCTTCTAGTTGTTACCAGGGGAAGAGTTACCTCCTGAGAAACCTGCAGTTCCTACAAAGTACAGTACAGAACAGAGCAGAAGTGTTTCCAGCCGGACAAGAGAGCTGAAGGGCAGAAGAGTCTATTTAATGCAAGGAGATACATACCTGAGGAAGTTTCTTTACCAAGGATAAAGCCACCAATAGGGCATACGGGCCTTGGGATCAAGACAGACAAGAGTTCTGAGAAATAGTGCACAGGATTTCTGAGTAAAAGGATTATACTACTGGCAGAGACTTGTTTGTGAACCGGAAGTCAGTTAAGCGCAACTACCTACCCAACCATCTGCACAATCTCCGCGAAGGAGAGGAGGTGGAGTTCACCCCTGCCAAGGGCCTGAGAGGCCCCTACGCCACCGCTGTAACCCGTCCCAAGCCAGGAACTGAAGATTGGGAGGAGCCCGAAGAGCCTGTCAGTCCGGGACGCGAGCCAGAGCGCCCAACAGAACCGGCGCACAATACCTTCCAAGAACGGGGTTCCTTCATCGGCCCCAATGTATTTTGGCAGCCCACTGTACTGGAAAAGTGGGTGAGTCCGTACCCCTCACCTGAACTGCCCTGCCGGGAGAAAACCCTAAAGGAGATCGAGAACCTGGAAAGGTTCCATGCAACACTGGATAATATCCGGAAAGGAAAGAGTGCAGATGCGGCGCCGGAACCTGTGGCGGCCGTATCAGACCGTCCGGATCCCTTACCTGAACCCACTGCAATTGCGACGGATCCCTGCAGCGACGCAACATCCAAAAGTTTGGAAGACCAGATTGTTTGACTGGAACTTCACCTTCGTGGCCTGCGCCAACTTGCTGCATCCTGAGTGGCGCCTCCATCACCTGAGAAGAAGGATGCAACAGACGACTCAGATGCCCCTGAGCCAGCAGTCAGGGTTCCTGTCCCTGCCAGTCGGGCGACCCTAGTGACTGCGCCCGCCGTCGCGGCACCGGAGAGACTGCTATTCAAGATGTCGGGTCCGCCGCTTGCAGCCAGCAACACCCAGACCCACGGAGCCTCCTACAGTCTTCACCCCCAGACCAATGGGGCCTATACCCGTCAGAGGCCCGTTCATGTTTCATACCCGCTAAACTATTTTGTCGGCCCAGCCATACATGGGTCCTCGTGTCAGGCCCAGTCTGCCAGCAGAACCAGGATGTACCACCAGTGACGACCCTAGCAGATATAACACATACCTGTGAGTAGGCCTGCCAGGCCATGATTTTTATTTTGCTGAGGGACCCTTACAAGTGGATTTAACCCTTACAGGACAGGAGTCCTTTGTTTTGGCACCATGGAGCTGCTGCCAGTTCCCCACGGCCCAGTGGTGATTGCTTGACCACTGAGAAGTCCAAATGCTCTGCTGCCATACTGTTTACAGGACCCCCTGCCTGCTTTCAAGCACTTAAGCCAAGTTGTGTCTGTTTATTTTTGCACCTTAACCCTTTTAACCCACTTCTCAGGTTGAATAGGGACATTGCAGCAATATTTTATATGCCACTTTGATACTGTGGACCTTTATATGCTGTGACTTTTATATGCAAATCATAACTTCAAGTAATGTGCCCAGAGATGACCCCAACGCCTGAGGGCCTCTGAGATGCTGTTTTATTATGGATTACTGTATTTAATAATTATGGACTATCCTGGTTATCCCAGATATGCTGCACCAGGTCAGCGCCCACTGTTCCCTATACTATCCTGAGTGAAGAGAACGACGCCCCTTTTCACCGGACTTGTTCCTTTGCCAGCGGAGCTGCCTGATATATACACTCACCTAAAGAATTATTAGGAACACCATACTAATACGGTGTTGGACCCCCTTTTGCCTTCAGAACTGCTTTAATTCTATGTGGCATTGATTCAACAAGGTGCTGATAGCATTCTTTAGAAATGTTGGCCCATATTTATAGGATAGCATCTTGCAGTTGATGGAGATTTGAGGGATGCACATCCAGGGCACGAAGCTCCCGTTCCACCACATCCCAAAGATGCTCTATTGGGCTGAGATCTGGTGACTGTGGGGGCCATTTTAGTACAGTGAACTCATTGTCATGTTCAAGAAACCAATTTGAAATGATTCGAGCTTTGTGACATGGTGCATTATCCTGCTGGAAGTAGCCATCAGAGGATGGATACATGTTCTCATTCTGTTTACGCCAAATTCGGACTCTACCATTTGAATGTCTCAACAGAAATCGAGACTCATCAGACTAGGCAACATTTTTCCAGTCTTCAACTGTAATGACCGGCGTCACGCACAGGGAGGGAAAAGGGAAAGCCCTGCCCAAGGGAGAGGGAAAGGTGGTGACCTCTGACTCACCTTACGGCTGGCACCTGACTGCCCTGACGTCCCTAGACGGGTTCCTCACCCGTGCGGCGATCAAGTGCCTAAACCCTGGCTTTCCCTAAAATGAGCCCTAGATAGTGAAGGGGCCGGTGGGATCGCTAGTCCGCACCACTGACACTAAGAGGGAAACACCAGGGAGAGGACAGACAATACAGACAAACACATACACCCAGGTGGGCGACCACAGCAGACCACAAAGGTCCAACAGGGATCCGGAGGGTAGCGTTCTGGACCAACAACCAGAGAACGCAGCAACACAGCTCCAGAGAGTCAGAATAGATGTCCAGGCAGGAAGCTCTATATCTGGCAACCAGAGAAGTGTGAGAGGGGAATATAAGGAGGTTGGGAGTGCTGGACAAGGAACAGCTGAGGAGAAAGAGCTACGGATCCCTGAGTGAGCCAAAAGGGTTGCAAAGCAAACCCAGAAAGCTACCATAAGGAAACAGCCCTATCTTACATAGAGCGCGCAGCCAACCGCTGCGACTTCCTGACCCCGGGTATAAGGGAGTCAGGCGTGGTTCTTTACACCCTCGTGACATCAACAGTCCAATTTTGGTGAGCTCGTGCAAATTGTAGCCTCTTTTTCCTATTTGTAGTGGAGATGAGTGGTACCCGGTGGGGTCTTCTGCTGTTGTAGCCCATCTGCCTCAAGGTTGTGCGTGTTGTGGCTTCACAAATGCTTTGCTGCATACCTCAGTTGTAACGAGTGGTTATTTCAGTCAACGTTGCTCTTCTATCAGCTTGAATCAGTCGGCCCATTCTCCTCTGACCTCTAGCATCCACAAGGCATTTTTGCCCACAGGACTGCCGCATACTGGATGTTTTTTCCCTTTTCTTACCATTCTTTGTAAACCCTAGAAATGGTTGCGCGTGAAAATCCCAGTAACTGAGCAGATTGTGAAATACTCAGACCGGCCCGTCTGGCACCAACAACCATGCCACGCTCAAAATTGCTTAAATCACCTTTCTTTCCCATTCTGACATTCAGTTTGGAGTTCAGGAGATTGTCTTGACCAGGACCACACCCCTAAATGCATTGAAGCAACTGCCATGTGATTGGTTGACTAGATAATTGCATTAATGAGAAATAGAACAGGTGTTCCTAATAATTCTTTAGGTGAGTGTATATAAATATATACAGTATATATATATTTATATACTGCAAATGTAAATGTGTGTTCCTGCTTTGCACTTTTTGTCTTTCAGTTGACAGTTTGCCGCTGGGCAGGGCCCCTTGTGTTGCGCCGAGGACGGTCAACGTTAAAGCAATGGTGTATGTAGTATCTCACTAGGTAAATGTGGGCACTACACAAGGGTCAATTGGGCTACGTTGTTCTCCACCTTCTGTGGAACAGTGGCAGTGTTTACCTCACATTTTAATATGTATTTCTATGTTTTTATGTGCATTTTCCCTGTTTATCTGTTTATCAGGCCTGTTAGGGTGTAATTCCTCCTCCAAGACAGTAGAGGGAGCTAGGGAACCTCTGACATGCAGCTAGACAGCCCAGGCTTTTAGTTGTTACCAGGGGAAGAGTTACCTCCTGAGAAACCTGCAGTTCCTACAAAGTACAGTACAGAGCAGAGCAGAAGTGTTTCCAGCCGGACAAGAGAGCTGAAGGGCAGAAGAGTCTATTTAATGCAAGGAGATACATACCTGAGGAAGTTTCTTTACCAAGGATAAAGCCACCAATAGGGCATACGGGCCTTGGGATCAAGACAGACAAGAGTTCAGAGAAATAGTGCACAGGATTTCTGAGTAAAAGGTGCAGCCTGATCTGTGAGTGTGTTTAACCCTCTGAGTATCTTGCAAGAACATTGTTGCCTGCCATTATTGTAAAAGCCTGCTTGAAACTGCTTCTGTCATTTGGAACTGAACCTAAAGAACTGTATATAGTTAACTGTTCCAGTAAAGAAAGTTTTGGTTCACTGCAAACTGTGTTCCTCACTTATTACTGCTATCAATCGGTGTGCCACCATTACCGGCACTGGCGTCACAAATCTTAAAGGGATCTTGCCACAAGCACATTAAACCTGCAACACCTAGGGCACCTCACCTACCACCGGCCTGGTCCCTATACACTGAGTGCCCCAGAGGACTTCTGCACCAGCATCTCCATCACTGCTGTACACCTGCCCAGGGTCATCCTATAAACTGTGAGTAACCAAGTGCAACCCTCGTTTGTCTAGTAACCGTGACCTCACTGCAGGGCTGCGTACTGCAATTGCATTTAGGAAGACAACTCTATTTGTCCTGACATCCAGCTTGGTAGACCCGGAGGGTGGTTATCTGTTTTTAAAGGGCATGACCGCCTGTACAAGGGTAACCATAGCAGTATATATGCACTGAACTCCAACCAAATTTCCTGGTTATTGGACATCCTTCAGAGACCAAGTTCCTTTCAAGAAAGGATCTGCATCGTGGGTGGGGATATTAATGCGGCCCTAGAACCTTCTATTGACTCTTCCTCAGGGAAACTCCACTTCTCCCAAAGAAAACGAAGGGCTTTGAAGAGATTATTAGCCAAGCTTAAAGTTAGGGATGTGTTGCGACATTTATCTCCCACCAGCATAGATTACACATTTTACTCAGACGTCCACAAATCTTACCAAAGACTGGAATACCCATTTATGACAAATTCCCACCTTCCCTTACTTCAGCGTGCCTCTATAGGTAATATTGGGATCTCGGAACACGCCACTGTCACTATGGCACTGATAATGGATTCACTCCCAAAAAGGGATTTTATCTGGCGTCTGAACAACTTCCTCCTCCACAATGCCGCCCATAGACAGAAAATTCACAGGGTGCTCCAACAATTTTTAAGTCAACACTTCCCCTCAGGCTTCCCCTACTATGATTTGGGAGGCCCACAAGTCAGTCATCAGAGGAGAATTTATCTCTGTAGGAACATATGTTAAGAAACAGCAACGGAAGTAGTTAAATAAGTTGGTACAAAGTATTATGAAATTGGAAAGCCAACACAAACACTCCATAGCCCAGCAGACACTCACGGAACTCGCAATATGTAGAGAGAAACAAAATCAATTACTTAATATTAAAGCTTCCAGAGCTTATATGTACGCCCGACACAAGGTCTATATTCATGGTAATAGAGGCTCCATGCTTATGGCTCTTATGGCAAAACGGAGAAGGGAACAGCTGTACATAAGAGAAATCAGACACTCATCAGGAGTTGCACACACAGCTACCAAGGACATAACTTCTCAGTTTGAGAAGCTCTATGCTTCTCTTTATAACCCGAGACCCGAGGCCACTCTTGGAGACCCTGGGATTAGAAGGGAGAGCATAGATTTTTTTCTTACATTCCTTAAGCCTAGCCTACCAACACTATTCATGCAACAGATAACAAGTTTAAGTTCACCCTTCACTCTCCCAGAACTGCAGCGCCCTCTAAAAGACACTCCAACAGGAAAAAGGTCAGGCCCAGACAGTCTACCAGTGAGCTATTACAAAACGTTCACTGACACGCTCCCCCCCCCATTTTCCTAGCTTTCTCTGCTGCGGCGGATGATCATGACTTCTCTACCCAGACACTAAAAGCCCATATTACCGTGTTACCCAAAGAAGGGAAAAATGCCAGTCTATGCAGTAGTTATCGCCCCATCTCACTACTGAATGTAGACGTAAAACTTTATGGCAAGCTTCTAGCAATTTGGCTTCAGCCACTTCTCCCCTCCCTGATCAATCCAGAACAAGTGGGGTTTGTCAAGGGTAGGACAACACCCCGAGGGCTCTACAACTTATTCAATACGCCAATGCCAAGAATATTACGCCTTGCTATCCACGATGCAGAAAAAGCTTTCGACCGGATAGACTGGTTATTTATGGGCAGAGATTTGGCCATATTTGGGCTCTCTGATATGTTAATTTGGGCCATTTTTGCATTATACAAGCGTGCTACTGCCACCATCCATGTAAATAAGGGCAACCGGGTGGGAGGTCGTGAACACCTAACGGCAGCATATGCAGACAATCTACTCAACATCCAACCCGAACACATCCTTCCCTATATTGCCTAGTATATTTGACAATTTCCAAACCCTCTCAACTATAAGATTAACACATCCAAATTAACAGCTTTAAACATTTCATGCCCGTCCAGGTTAATTGATAGTGCTAAGGCTGGCATTTCTTTTACATGGTCCTCTATGTCTATCAAGTACTTAGGCATACAGCTGTCCCCTTCTCCAAGTAATTGGTTTGACTTAAACTATGTACCCCTGCTTTACCAAATTGAGGAAACAGTGAAGTCGTGGAAGATTCCCTATATCTCATGGATGGGTAGGATTAATCTCTTGAAAATATTAATAGTTCCCAAACTTACTTCAGGTCTTGCCGATACATCTACCATGCTCATTTTTTCTTAGGATCCGTAGCTTGTTTTTTAAATATACATGGAATAACGGTTTCTGCAGGGTAGCGCACGCCATACTGACCCAACCAAAATATAAAAGGGGTGTTGGTTTCCCCGATATAGAAAAGCTATATGGTGCAGTTCAGCTCTCCAGACTGGCACAACCATCCTCATATTAAACTATATGTTCGCATTAAAGAAGAAGTGGCGGGTTTCTCTCTCAAACGGGCGTTAATTCGGGCTCGGCTTGGTGAGCGCTTACCCACAGAGATCACAATTCAGTTGAAAGCCCCGCTCTTAGCCTGGGTGGGATTACTACAGATCTCTCTGACTTCTGTCCCACCCTTCACCTCTTATGAGACTGTGGGATCTGATGGGATTATTTAATCCATTCGCCGAGATGTGAACTTCTACACAAAGGGTATTGAACAAGCATGTACTGGGTGACATATTGACGGAGGGTGTGTTCCCTAATTTGTCTCTTCTGAAAACGAAACCCTCCTTCAAAGGAGTGAATCACCTCATACACTCTCACCTAATGTCCGGCATTAGAGATTTGCCCAATAAAGGAAACCTATACAAAAGCCTCTCTTGAACAACTGGCAGATCAACAGTTCCCGTCCCCGGAACTGATCTCAAAGCTATATCTAGCTTTTGTAGTCTCACCAGAAGATAGTAAACTATCTTATATATCTGCATGGGAAGCGGAATTGGATACTACGCTAACCAATGAGGAGATTGGGGAGATCTATACTAAATGCTGTGGTCCCTCTAGATGTATAACACTTCAGGATACCTCTTAAAAATTATTGAGTAGATGGTATAAAACCCCAGTTGCAATAAATGCTATGTACCCCTCGACCCCACCCACCTGCTGGAGGTGCTTATCAGACATTGGGACATACACACATATATGGCGGGATTGCCAGTCAATCTGACCAATCTGGAATACAGTGGGAGAAATACTGCTTAAGGTATGCCCGGGTTCCCCGACTTTGGATCTTAAGATGATGATCTTGAATATCATCCGCACCTCAGTCTCGCAATTTAATCACTCTCTGGAAACATATGTTGCTAACCTTGAAAGATATGATTTATATCCGCTACACCTGTTTCTCAATGGATTCACAGGGTGGGGCAGGTTGCCGGACTTGAGGAGCTCCGCTCTGCTACATCTCAGTCTCGCAACAAATATTGCAAGGTCTGGACACCTTGGCTAACCTTCTCCACTGGTGTAGATGTACATTCTTATCTGTCTGATGCATGAGGAGGGGTTGAGGATGTTCAGGTCTTATAGGTCTGTTTCCTGTGCATCCCAGAAACATTCCGGTAACGCTCAGTCCAGAAACGTTCACTTAAGAAACGTGCAGTCCAGAAGCACATATGCCTGATGCGCATTAGTATACTATTTTTTAGGGGATAGATTATCCTACATACTGCTCCAGGGCCTCATTGGGAGCAGTCTTCTTTGTGTTTTTGCTTTGATTTGCTGTCATATGTATACATTACTATGTTCTTCATGATGTAACATCTTTGTCTTTACAAAAATAATATAAAGATAATTGACAAAAAATTCATATGTACCCCAAAATTGTATCAATAAAACTGTCACCTTATCCCGTGGTTTCCAAAATGGGGTCACTTGGGAGTTTTGTGCTGTAGGGTGCATCAGGGGGTCTTCAAATGGGACATGGCATCTAAAAACCAGTCTTTTCCTTCTGCACCCTGCTGTCTGCCCTTACAGCAGTATAAAAACACATAAATGGTGTTTCTGTAAACTTCAAAATAAGGGTAATATGCAGAGGCTGGGTTTGGGGTGGCCCCAACAGTACATTGAATCCCCCGGATACCGTTGAGGTGTCACCACGTGTTGCTGCTCTCCAGAAGGGATGATAAGGTGTCGTGCACCCAATAGGAAATAAGTCCAGAGAGTCAGGGTCTGCAGTAAACCAATGTGCTTCTCTACTGGAGGAATTCAGGTGCAAAACAATACAGGCAATGCATAGGGTTGGCTTCTCCAGTCTCCTCCCTGGCAGAAGAAGGGTTGGATGCTGAGGAAAGGCCTGAGCTAGCTGTCCCACTCTCTTCAGAAGGCTGGTACCCTGGTCAAAGGCTGGTGATCCAGGGTCTGTGGTAGCATATCCCTGTCTCAGCGTCTCTTCCAAGCACTGTTCCCTAGCTGCCGAACACTAGGAGCTCTGACTGCTTTCATTGTATACCATTTCTAGCTAGACTGGAACCTTCTAGTGGGAGGGGTGGAGTGTAGAAACTCAGCACAAACAATAAGTTTCCACTCCCGTCTGGCATAGATTTTCAATGATACTCAATGACAATGACACAGAAGTTTTTCCAGACAAAACAAGTTTCCAGACATAACACAGCTAAAACACAAACGTTCAAAAGATCAGACTGTCTGGTTTTGGTGGTAAACAAGTCTGGTGTTTTCCATCCAAAACATGCTCTTCTTTAAACCCTATGGAAGCAGTGGAAAATTACCAGCTTCTTATTTAAAGTCCCAAAAATCTCAGTATTTATTAACCCTTTCCACAAAGCTGTGCAAATGATCAGGATATATATCACAACATATAAATGCAGTAACACAGTAATAAACAGTATCAGTTAACTCTGTCAAGAGAAATAAAGTTAAAAGTTTTAACTTTGCATAGGGGAAAGTCCACAAATGTCCACACTTAAAAGTACCCCTTACTCCAGTGCACTAATAAATCTTGTTTTGTTTGGCTGTTAACCCATGATTAAAATTTTAAATTTGCCAAAAATGTTAATTAAAAAATATCCATATTACTTTAATCTTGTTATTAAGGGTTAACAAGGTTTGTAAAATCAGTTTTGAATAAAAAATAAATAAATAAAAATAAATAAGATGGGGTCATTTATGGGTGGTTTATACTATGTAAGCCCCACAAAGTGACTTCATAACTGAACTGCTCCTTAAAAAGTGGGTTTTGGAAATTTTAAGAATTGCTTCTAAAATTCTAAGCCTTATAATGACCTAAAAAATTAAATTACATTTTCAAAATGATGCCAACATAAAATAGACATATGGGGAATGTTAAGTAATAAATATTTTATGAGGTATTACTTTCATTTTTAAAAGCAGAGAAATGAATTTTTCCAAATATTTGGTACATTTTGGATTTTTTTCATGAATAAAGGTGAAATATATTGACTGAAATGTATGACTGTCATGAAGTACAATGTGTCACGAGAAAACAATCTCAGGATTACCACTTAGTGACACATGTCAGATTTGCAAAAAATGGCCCGAGCAGGAAGGTGAAAACTGGCTCGGTACTGAAGGAGTTAAAGTAAAGAAGTATATCCATTTGGTACTTAATGTAAACTTCAATCTTGTGTATGTAAATATCTAATGATTAGTTCAGATAATATTGGGACTTGAATGCAAGTTCTGCCCACTCATTATATTGTGTGAAATCCATACCAAATATCATATGATGAGAAAATTACAGCACATTATAAAAGTTATTATTCACACTAGTAAAGTCACACTGAGTTAGAGCTGTAACTGTCTAATTACTAGCTGGAATTGCTGTTCACACAAGTATAAATATACATTTGATAGCAATTATTTAACCAAGCCCTATTTAGATCATTTACAATATTAGCATATACAGTTTAAAATGAAAACACATAAGGGCTATGAGAACCAGGAGCGCTGCCGGATGCTGCCCCACGCCTTATCATAAATTAGGTGCCTCTAGCAGTCCGTGCACCTGAACTGAAGTCCTGGCTGGTGTAAATATCAGTGTTCTTCTACACCACAAAACTGGTGTAGAATATAATAAGTGTGGCTGGGGACCTATTCACCCTCATTTTTGGGAAAGTGGCATGGCAAGCGGAGAAATAGATCTTGTGCAAAATGTTTTGCTCAAGTGTAACATAGTAACAGTTTATAAGACTGAAAAAAGACATCTAGTTCAGCCTGTTTTTCTGCAAATTGCTGTTTAAAGAGGACTTTTCACGGCTCCATACATTATAATATAACTAGAGGATTCTGTGGGGCATACTTATAGCATATTACAGCGCTTACTATTTTCTGTTTGCGCTGCTCTGTTTGCCCTCTGTGCCCCCCCCCCATTAACTTTTCCCACCTAGTATGTAAATTCAAACTATTGGTACAGGGAGGAGGAGACGGCTGTGTTTCTCAATGGGCGTCTCCTTCTCCCCGGCTGTGAGCTGTCCAATTGCAGCAGAGAGTGTCACAGCCAGAAGGTGAGCTTTTTTTTTCTCCCTGGCTGTGACACTCTCCTCCCTGGCTGCGAGCAGTCCAATGATAGCGGAGACGTCCATTGAGAAACAGGGCAGTCTCCTCCCTTGGATTTACATACCAGAGAGGAAACATGAACGGGGGGCACAGCGGGCGAATGGAGCAGCACAAACAGAAAATAGTAAGCGCTGTAATATGCCATAAGTATGCCCCACAGAATCCACTAGTTATATTATAATGTATGGACCCGTAAAGGTCCTCTTTAAAAAGTTGCAAATGTGCAGTTTGCGACCTTTTCACACCACAAAAGTGCCATGTTTTAATGATAAATGTGGCCCATATTGTTTTTCATATGATGTGTCTATGCATGGCTGTGAGAAGGGTTTCCATTTTCTTTTTTTTTATTCATCCTTTTTTTTTTCTAACGCATGTGTGCTTGTGCAAGCACTATACACGTCACTGTAAAACATTTTTGCAAACAGATGATTGATGTGTAAATCATTCAGACTCTCTTCACATAATATTTTGTGAACATATTTAATGTATGCACCAAGAAAGCAACTTGGGCATACATGAAATTTGTAAACTATGCATTGGGACAAGTGATACGTGTCTTATCACTGTGGGTCCAACCAATGTGACGCCATATAACTACAAAACTTTCTTATTTCATTCTTAGAAGGAAGCGGCCATCATGTATGTGAACTGCCTCTTTATTCAAAGCTGAAGGGACTGATGAGGTTAGCTACACATTCCATATCAGATGCCCCTTGCTTCTTTCCTCTGTCTTTGTCTGCCACTCCACTTTTTTTTACACTACCTCCCTCCTCAGACCTTGCCGTGTTTCAGACCTCTACAGATCAGATACTGATGACCTATCCAGAATATAGGTAATCAGTTATAAACTCTTGAAAAAAACTTTTAAGCACTGTATAACCTGTTACATTTTGGTGTTTAAAGGGAATATGTAATCAGAAAATGACCTATTGTTTAAATCAAATTTTTTAATATATTTTTTTTTACAATACTGTTTATGGTTTATGTCAATATCTATATTTAAACACAAACCATACAATATTACAGTTTTCACACTGGACACTAAGCCTAATAGGCACCACTTCTTGGTCTGTACAGATCACTTTACTGCAGTCACCTGCTCATCTGTCATTCTAACGTAGTTAGATATCACTTCTCTATATAGATAAGACTAGTTTCACATTGGCAGTTTCGGCAGGGAACAGCCTGCCGGGTCTCTCTGGATCCGGCATTGCAGGAGGCTACATGAATGCCATCCAGCCCCATTAACTATAATAGGGACCATTGGATATCCAGCCACGACCTGGCAAATATGCAGAGAATCGGCTGGACAAATACTGCTGCCGAAAATCTCTTATGTAAGTTTTGGGTTAGTATATTGGTGGGTTCTGAAGTAACAGAAGACTTTTGGTCTATGATCTATCCCCCATATATGATTTTTTATATACACTCACCTAAAGAATTATTAGGAACACCTGTTCTATTTCTCATTAATGCAATTATCTAGTCAACCAATCACATGGCAGTTGCTTCAATGCATTTAGGGGTGTGGTCCTGGTCAAGACAATCTCCTGAACTCCAAACTGAATGTCAGAATGGGAAAGAAAAGTGATTTAAGCAATTTTGAGCGTGGCATGGTTGTTGGTGCCAGACGGGCCGGTCTGAGTATTTCACAATCTGCTCAGTTACTGGGATTTTCACGCACAACCATTTCTAGGGTTTACAAAGAATGGTGTGAAAAGGGAAAAACATCCAGTATGCAGCAGTCCTGTGGGCAAAAATGCCTTGTGGATGCTAGAGGTCAGAGGAGAATGGGCCGACTGATTCAAGCTGATAGAAGAGCAACGTTGACTGAAATAACCACTCATTACAACCGAGGTATGCAGCAAAGCATTTGTGAAGCCACAACACGCACAACCTTCAGGCTGATGGGCTACAACACCGGGTACCACTCATCTCCACTACAAATAGGAAAAAGAGGCTACAATTTGCACGAGCTCACCAAAATTGGACTGTTGAAGACTGGAAAAATGTTGCCTGATCTGATGAGTCTTGATTTCTGTTGAGACATTCAAATGGTAGAGTCCGAATTTGGTGTAAACAGAATGAGAACATGTATCCATCCTCTGATGGCTACTTCCAGCAGGATAATGCACCATGTCACAAAGCTCGAATCATTTCAAATTGGTTTCTTGAACATGACAATGAGTTTACTGTACTAAATTGGCCCCCACAGTCACCAGATCTTAACCCAATAGAGCATCTTTGGGATGTGGTGGAACGGGAGCTTCGTGCCCTGGATGTGCATCCCTCAAATCTCCATCAACTGCAAGATGCTATCCTATCAATATGGGCCAACATTTCTAAAGAATGCTATCAGCACCTTGTTGAATCAATGCCATGTAGAATTAAGGCAGTTCTGAAGGCAAAAGGGGGTCCAACACTGAATTAGTATGGAGTTCCTAATAATTCTTTAGGTGAATATATATATATATATATATACACACACACATACAGTTGCAAGAAAAAGTATGTGAACCCTTTAGAATGATATGGATTTCTGCACAAATTGGTCATAAAATGTGATATGATCTTCATCTAAGTCACAACAATAGACAATCACAGTCTGCTTAAACTAATAACACAAAAAGAATTAAATGTTACCATGTTTTTATTGAACACACCATGTAAACATTCATAGTGCAGGTGGAAAAAGTATGTGAACCCTTGGATTTAATAACTGGTTGAACCTCTTTTGGCAGCAATTACTTCAACTAAACGTTTCCTGTAGTTGCAGATCAGACGTGCACAACGGTCAGGAGTAATTCTTGACCATTCCTCTTTACAGAACTGTTTCAGTTCAGCAATTTTCTTCGGATATTTGGTGTGAATCGCTTTCTTCAGGTCATGCCACAGCATCTCAATCGGGTTGAGGTCAGGACTCTGACTGGGCCACTCCAGAAGGCATATTTTCTTCTGTTTAAGCCATTGTGTTGTTAATTTACTTCTATGCTTTGGGTCGTTGTACTGTTGCAACACCCATCTTCTGTTGAGCTTCAGCTGGTGGACAGATGGCCTTAAGTTCTCCTGCAAAATGTCTTGATAAACTTGGGAATTAATTTTTCCTTCGATAATAGCAATCCGTCCAGGTCCTGACACAGCAAAGCAGCCCCAAACCATGATGCCCCCACCACCATACTTCACAGTTGGGATGAGGTTTTGATGTTGGTGTGCTGTGCCTCTTTTTCTCCACACATAGTGTTGTGTGTTTCTTCCAAACAACTCAACTTTGGTTTCATCTGTCCACAGAATATTTTGCCAGTACTGCTGTGGAACATCCAGGTGCTCTTGTGCAAACTGTAAACGTGCAGCAATGTTTTTTTTTTACAGCAGTGGCTTCCTCTGTGGTATCCTCCCATGAAATCCCTTCTTGTTTAGTGTTTTACGTATCGTAGATTCGCTAACAGGGATGTTAGCATATGCCAGAGACTTTTGTAAGTCTTTAGCTGACACTCTAGGATTCTTCTTCACCTTATTGAGCAGTCTGTGCTTTGCTCTTGCAGTCATCTTTACAAGATGGCCACTCCTAGGGAGAGTAGCAGCAGTGCTGAACTTTCGCCATTTATAGACAATTTGTCTTACCGTGGACTGATGAACAGCAAGGCTTTTGGAGATACTTTTATAACCCTTTCCAGCTTTATGCAAGTCAACAATTCTTAATTGTAGGTCTTTTGAGAGCTCTTTTGTGCGAGGCATCATTCACATCAGGCAATGCTTCTTGTGAAAAGAAAACCCAGAACTGGTGTGTGTTTTTTATAGGGCAAGGCAGCTGTAACCAACACCTCCAATCTCATCTTATTGATTGGACTCCAGTTGGCTGACACCTCACTCCAATTAGCTCTTGGAGATGTCATTAGTCTCGGGGTTCACATACTTTTTCCACCTGCACTGTGAATATTTACATGGTGTGTTCAATAAAAACATGGTAACATTTAATTCTTTGTGTGTTATTAGTTTAAGCAGACTGTGATTGTCTATTGTTGTGATTTAGATGAAGATCAGATCACATTTTATGACCAATTTGTGCAAAAATCCATATCATTCCAAAGGATTCACATACTTTTTCTTGCAACTGTATATATATATATATATATATATATATAAAAGCAAAAAACGGAACAGCACCTCCTGAGACAAATCGCAGGTGCAAGCTATCCTGCAATAATACAGCAAACAAAAAACAGTAGCAGCACACCACTAATTGCGCTAAGACTGAGCGAACAGGTGAATGTGTGAACAGGGTCAAATACATGACGCCATTATTTACTGCAAAGCAGTGAAGAAGCTCTTAGCGCATATTATTGATCAAAAATATGTCGAGCCCACCTACCAGACGACAAGGTAGCTTCTTATCAGGTGGGACCTACTCTAACACGGAGGGTCCAGCTCCATTGTTACTCTGATTAAAAACACCAAGGAGTGGGGGATGGGCGGGGAGTGCTAAGTTCCAAAGAGGATGCCTGGTCCTCTATAATATACATATAAGCAAAAAAAGTATATGTATATATATATATTTGTATCCTCTAAATGCTATATGCTTAACCATGCTTATTCTTATTTACCACATGGGCGCTCAATTATTCAATGGGGCTAGGATTGAATTTCATAGCATTTCTTAATGTCATCTTGACAGAATGAAACAATGCTATTTAGTCAACAATAATAGTCACTAAAAACTGAACCCTTGGGAATTAGGATATATGGTTAATGGGTATTTCTAACTCCTAGATGCTGTGCAGTTATCCATATTAAATCACATGTTCCACGTGGCTGTCCAATTATTCAATAGGTTTAGATTTTAGTTTCATGTCACTGTGTAGTGTTAACTCTTAGCTCAGCTCTTAACTGTGCTATTATATCACATACTGGCCTATAGTGCAGCTCAGGTCTGTCTCTGCATTTCCCCACTCCTGATGCTCAATCTCTCAGTTAATACTAAGGATTCTATTTTATTCTGTGATTTGTTTTTATTAAAGATAATATCCTGTGAGTACATTACAGGGAGTGCAGAATTATTAGGCAAGTTGTATTTTTGAGGATTAATTTTATTATTGAACAACAACCATGTTCTCAATGAACCCAAAAAACTCATTAATATCAAAGCTGAATATTTTTGGAAGTAGTTTTTAGTTTGTTTTTAGTTTTAGCTATTTTAGGGGGATATCTGTGTGTGCAGGTGACTATTACTGTGCATAATTATTAGGCAACTTAACAAAAAACAAATATATACCCATTTCAATTATTTATTTTTACCAGTGAAACCAATATAACATCTCAACATTCACAAATATACATTTCTGACATTCAAAAACAAAACAAAAACAAATCAGTGACCAATATAGCCACCTTTCTTTGCAAGGACACTCAAAAGCCTGCCATCCATGGATTCTGTCAGTGTTTTGATCTGTTCACCATCAACATTGCGTGCAGCAGCAACCACAGCCTCCCAGACACTGTTCAGAGAGGTGTACTGTTTTCCCTCCTTGTAAATCTCACATTTGATGATGGACCACAGGTTCTCAATGGGGTTCAGATCAGGTGAACAAGGAGGCCATGTCATTAGATTTTCTTCTTTTATACCCTTTCTTGCCAGCCACGCTGTGGAGTACTTGGACGCGTGTGATGGAGCATTGTCCTGCATGAAAATCATGTTTTTCTTGAAGGATGAAAACTTCTTCCTGTACCACTGCTTGAAGAAGGTGTCTTCCAGAAACTGGCAGTAGGACTGGGAGTTGAGCTTGACTCCCTCCTCAACCCGAAAAGGCCCCACAAGCTCATCTTTGATGATACCAGCCCAAACCAGTACTCCACCTCCACCTTGCTGGCGTCTGAGTCGGACTGGAGCTCTCTGCCCTTTACCAATCCAGCCACGGGCCCATCCATCTGGCCCATCAAGACTCACTCTCATTTCATCAGTCCATAAAACCTTAGAAAAATCAGTCTTGAGATATTTCTTGGCCCAGTCTTGACGTTTCAGCTTGTGTGTCTTGTTCAGTGGTGGTCGTCTTTCAGCCTTTCTTACCTTGGCCATGTCTCTGAGTATTGCACACCTTGTGCTTTTGGGCACTCCAGTGATGTTGCAGCTCTGAAATATGGCCAAACTGGTGGCAAGTGGCATCTTGGCAGCTGCACGCTTGACTTTTCTCAGTTCATGGGCAGTTATTTTGCGCCTTGGTTTTTCCACACGCTTCTTGCGACCCTGTTGACTATTTTGAATGAAACGCTTGATTGTTCGATGATCACGCTTCAGAAGCTTTGCAATTTTAAGAGTGCTGCATCCCTCTGCAAGATATCTCACTATTTTTGACTTTTCTGAGCCTGTCAAGTCCTTCTTTTGACCCATTTTGCCAAAGGAAAGGAAGTTGCCTAATAATTATGCACACCTAATATAGGGTGTTGATGTCATTAGACCACACCCCTTCTCATTACAGAGATGCACATCACCTAATATGCTTAATTGGTAGTAGGCTTTCGAGCCTATACAGCTTGGAGTAAGACAACATGCATAAAGAGGATGATGTGGTCAAAATACTCATTTGCCTAATAATTCTGCACGCAGTGTAGATAGTAGCCTTATCCCCTGTTAATCTGATCCCACATAACCTCTTCTGTGATTCTTCATCCACAGTGATAAAGTGATCTGGTATGTACCATTAATAGGCATTGCTTAATTTAACATAAAGTTTGATCACTACAGAGATCTGTAGTAGTGGTGATAGAGAGAACGAGCTTCGGAAGTGGGAAAAATGCCAAGGCAGAGCCGAACTTCACTTTAGACCAGTATATCATGACAACCAGAGGATATTTTTATTCTGCCTATTAGGGAATCAGCTTGATAAACCTAAGGGCCTATTATATCAAGCAATTATCATTTGAACTTGAGAGATTATTGTCAGATGTAATAGCATACATTAAGGATGAGTGATTGGATTCAGAAGTAACCTAATTAGTACCGACTTTCTGAAAAACTTTGGATTTTAACTTTTTGCGATAGAGAGAGAGAGTGGGTTTTCTGAGAAAGATATTCAAATTAGCTTTCCTAATTCTATATTATGTGAGCCGATGAAGGATCTGCTAATTTTTATATATTTTTCCCAGAAACCCAGAGGAACGTTGACTGGCTCAGCTCTGTTAAAGGGAAGTTACCCAGAAAGATCTGGATTCCTGGTATGAGACAGTTTTTAGTGGTAGCCTCAAACTGCTCAGTCAGTGCTTTTTCATTACAATATTTGTATCTATTGCTATGCTTGCATCTCCACAGGAAAACTGTTTCATACCAGGAATCCAGCTCTTTCTGAGAATTAGCACATCTAACATCTACTGGCATCAGATAGGCTTAGGAAAGTGAAATTGAATATCTTTTCCAGAAACTCAGAGGGGCATTGTCTGGCCTACAATATTCCGCACATGGACTACGCATACTAGGTGCTTTCCGTAATGAGAAACAGTATCCCCTAGACAATGCATATATATTGCCAAGAAACAAAGCAACATGCTAGTCTCTCTTCCTCTTTCTCTCTCTCAGAACCATCACTGATAAACATCAGAATTTAAGAAGAAATAACTTGTAAGCTTGTCTTTATTTTACTCATATACAGACTATGTACTGAATGCTATGGTAGTGACCATATTTTTCGCCCTATAAGACGCACCGGCCCATAAGACGCACCTAGGTTTTTAAGGAGGAAAATAATTTAAAAAAAATTGAACCAAAAGGTGTGATTTTGGTGGGTTTTGAACTAATGGTGGTCTGTGGGTGACACTTATGGGGGGGGATCTGTGGATGACACTGTTATGGGGGGATCTGTGGATGACACTGTTATGGGGGGGATCTGTGGATGACAATGTTATGGGGGGATCTGTGGATGACACTGTTATGGGGGGGATGTGTGGATGACACTGTTATGGGGGGGATCTGTGGATGACACTGTTATGGGGGGATCTGTGGATGACACATATATAGCATCTTATGCTATGTGTCATCCACAGATGCCCCCCATAATAGTGTCCCTGCGGTGTGAATGACCCCCAATACAGGGGGTGGGGGTCTCATTTGGTTTTATAATGACAGCGGGGCCCGTGCAGTGACTGTATTCTACTACACGGGCCCTGCTCACTGAATATAATCTTATCTATAATTGTAGGCATTGTTAATATATAAAAGTTCAGGGTAATCAGAGAGGAGGGAGGAGGCAGGCCGGGAGGATGGGTCTTTGGTGGTGATTCCGTTTCTAGTTTTTCCACCTTGTCTGTAACGCTTGATTGCTGGATCATCCACTGTAGAGAAGGTCCAGAAGGTTTTAATTGTAACAATATTTCCTAGATATCAGAGACCAGATGTCTAGGGGGCTAGGCTGGGTGATGGGAGATATGTCCCTACTTGGACTATTAGGCCCTGCCTAAAAGCCTAGGAATCTCCCACCTAATTGCGGAAGAGTCACCCCAGAAGGAGCGGCCCCACTTATCGGTGGCTGACCCTAACAATAGCTATCCCTAAATATATAGTACTCCCAGGCGATAACCATATTATTTTCCAGATATACCATTCCAACGCATTTCCCCAGTCAAAATGGAAGACAGATTCATCAGGGGATGAAAATTATACAAAAAAAGATTAATGGCTGTAGAGCTTAGTAGCTACAATGTGCCGGCTGGATATAAGCAGTATCTGGTCTCTGATATCTAGGAAATATTGTTACAATTAAAACCTTCTGGACCTTCTCTACAGTGAATGATCCAGCAATCAAGTGTTACAGACAAGGTGGAAAAACTAGAAACAGAATCACCACCAGTGCTTGAAGTGGGCCGGAACGCGGCGGTACTCAGTACCGCCACTTCCAAAAATTGCCCTGGAGAGTACCAGCACCTCTCCGTGCGCCCAGTACGTGGGTTTCCGGTACCGGAGCGCAGCGGAGAGCTGGCAGTATCTCCTCCCTAATGTCGTTGGCTGGGCAGCTAGTGGAGGGGGGCGGGTCGTTGCAGAGTACGGCTCAGGCTGGCACAGGCAGGGAGTTGACCTCACGTTAGGTGACGTCAACTCCTTCCCGCGCGCCTGTGTGGAGCGATCAGTGCGGCGACCAGTGACTGGTCCTCCTTGGAGTCAGGAGTCGGACGGTGCAGCAAAGAACATCGACTTTGCTTTGGAATCCAACTTCTGAAGAGTACTGGTGAGTGACAGGCACCCCCCCTCCCCCCACACACATTAGTTCCTCTCTGTACCAGTACCCCCCTGCCAGGGGGGGGGGGGTACTGGTACATAGAGGAACTAATATATATGTGTCTGATGGGTGGGTCTGATGTGTAGGGGGCCCCTGCACATCAGACCCCCCCATCACACACATATATATTAGTTCCTCTATGTACCAGGACCCCCCCCCCCACCACCGCACATTCGTTCCTCTCTGTACCAGTACCCCCCTGCACATCAGACCCCCCCCCCCACTCATCACACACACACACATTAATTCCTCTCTGTACCAGTACCCCCCTGCCAGGGGGGTACTGGTACAGAGAGGAATTAATGTGTGTGTGTGTGTGATGAGGGGGGGGGTCTGATGTGCAGGGGGGTACTGGTTCAGAGAGGAACGAATGTGCGGTGGTGGGGGGGGGGTCCTGGTACATAGAGGAACTAATATATATGTGTGTGATGGGGGGGTCTGATGTGCAGGGGCCCCCTGCACATCAGACCCCCCCATCACACACATATATATATTAGTTCCTCTATGTACCAGGACCCCCCCCCCCCCACCACCGCACATTCGTTCCTCTCTGAACCAGTACCCCCCTGCACATCAGACCCCCCCCTCATCACACACACACACACATTAATTCAGTATTGGGGGGGGGAGCACCGGCGCCTAATAGAGTACCGGCACCTCTTTTGGCCCACTTAAAGCACTGATCACCACGAAAGACGCTTCTCTCTCCAAGGCCCAGAGCCACCACATCATCCTGAATACAACCATCATCAAAACCGTGAGTGGCTACAAATGTAGTGTAAAGAATTGCATTTGCTATCTATTTAATGCGGTTCTTTCTTTCTATATGATTTTCCAGATAACCTATGCAGTCATTTATATGAATCGTGTCATTTTTTGTGGGACTTCTTTTAGAAAGAAAATGATAAAAGTTACGTTTTAAGTAGGCTAACCTTCCAGTGATTAATATTTGATATAAACCTACACATATATGCATATAACTATACCTGTGAAATAAGAACCACAGTTAGTGTGAACTGAGTCTAATAGCAGACATGGTAGTGAGAAATGGTATTGCATAGAAGACTGGAGTAAAGGTAACATCTGATGATGATGATGATGATTGTCAGAGGCAGAAGCTGATGCGTGGTCAGAGACAAGCCAGGAGTCAGAAGCCGGTATCAGATAGTACTGTGGTACAGAGGATCAGACAGGCTCAGGGTCAGACAGGTCCAGTAGTCAATGCAGGTGGCAGGCAAATAGAGTGGTAAAACATGCTGGGTCAAACACAGAAGATCAGAACAGAACACTTTTGCTATTACTGATAGTAACTAAACACCCAGCAAACTTCCTGGTAGAGGAAGCTGCTATTTAACCTTGTAACCCCATCCAGGAGCCATGCTGGGAGGCAGGAAGCATGCACCCCTGGAAGCATAAATGACAGGAAATGGCAGGCGTGCGCCCCTATGGAACACCAACAGCATGGCCGAAGTATGCATCTGGAAAGCATGCACCTGCCATATCTGGAGGAGACAGCAACAGGCAGCGAGGAAGGAGATGCTGGGGACATGACAGGTGAGACAGCGGGAAGTATGGCAAAAGACCCAGGCCTAACACTTAAAGAGTCCATGACACTATCTTGAGCACCGAGGCCTCTTCTTAGGACAATTGCTATGCAAGCGGGTGTAGACCCACTGCGCCACTGACTGGCTAGGTGAGTAAAGGCTTGGGCTGTTAGGATAGTTACCAGGTACCACTCCAGAGCAGGTCCTGGGTCAGTGGCAGCTGACCTGGGGGTCATAGATACTAGTGCAAAGCACCAAGGGAAAATACATGGTCAGGATGTCCGCAGTCAGGGCAGGCAGAGATCAAACAAAGTCTGTACTCGGAGTCCAGGAATCAATCAAGCAAAGTCAGTTTAATCGAGAAGCAGGGTCCGGTGCACAGTAAAGAAGAAACCTCCACACACCTTCACACAAGGAGCTAGACTGGCTAGTGACCAGGATTGTTCAGGCGCCTTCATGAGGCAGGGAGCGTCTTTAAATACATCTTACAACCCAGCCTTAGTCTGGGGAGATAGAGGGCATGTACATGCTGCCTTACAAAAGGAGGAGAAACACGCCTGTGCATGCCCTAACAAACAGTACAGGACAGTACAGGACTCTAAGCAGGAAAGGAGCTCCTGCACGGAGTGCAGATAGAACAGTTTAAGCTACCTGCTGCCTGTGCTTGTCAGCATGCCACATAGCAGCAGGAGAGCTTGAGGAAGCCCGGTGCCCATGCTCACATGTAGGAGCGCTGGGCTAACAACAGTGATATCATGTTCATAGGGCCTATTGGACTGCAATACCATTCAGTCACAATACAATGTATTGCACTCTGCTTGGTATTCTGTGAGGAGGCAGAGGTGCATTTCAGAGTTCTGTGTCCTCCTAAAACATCTGATCAGTGGGGGTGAAGCGAGACATACCCCCACGGATCAGATATTAAAGATCAAATCTAAAGATAGGCAATCAATACTAATGATTAATAATTCACTACAGTTTTTAAGAGGCATGTTTCTCTTAATAAAGGTAGCATGTCTTATACCAATGCAACATTTGATTAACCCCATAAGGACCCTGCCATTTTTCACCGTAAAGACCAGGCCATTTTTAGCAAATCTGACATGTGTCACTTTATGTGGTAATCACTTTAAAATGCTTTTACTTATCCAGGCCATTCTGAGACTGTTTTCTCGTCACATATTGTACTTCATGACAGTTGTAAATTTCAGTCCAAATATTTTAATTTTATTTATAAAAAAAATACCAAATTTACCAAATTTTTTTTAAAAATTGCAATTTTCAAAATTTATATTCTGCTTTTAAAACAGATAGTGATACCTCCTAAAAAAGTTATTACTTTACATTTCCCATATGTCTTCTTCATCTTAAGATCATTTTGTAAATTACATTTTGTTTTTTGGGGACGTTAGAAGGTTTAGAATTTTAGAAGCAAATCTTGAAATTTTTCAGAAAATTTCCAAAACCCACTTTTTAAAGAGGACCTTTCATGGGTTTGTAGTAAGTGAGATAAATATCTGTACCTGGCTGATGGTGCCACCCTGCCTGTTTTTTTAACCGCCTCAGCTCCCCTAGCTTAAACACCCTTAATGACCAGACCACTTTTTACAATTCTGCACTACACTACTTTCACGGTTTATTGCTCGGTCATACAATTTACCACCCAAATTAATTTTACCTCCTTTTCTTCTAAATAATAGAGCTTTCATTTGGTGGTATTTCATTGCTGCTGACATTTTTACATTTTTTGTTATTCCGGTAATCGAAATTTACCGAAATTTTTGCAAAAAAATGAAATTTTTCACTTTCAGTTGTAAAATTTTCAAATAAAACTACATTTATATATAAATTTTTCTCTAAATTTATTGTTCTACATGTCTTTGATAAAAAATAAAAAAATAAGTGTATATTTATTGGTTTGGGTAAAAGTTATAGCGTTTACAAACTATGGTACAAAAATGTGAATTTCCGCTTTTTGAAGCAGCTCTGACTTTCTGAGCACCTGTCATGTTTCCTGAGGTTCTACAATGCCCAGACAGTAAAAACACCCCACAAATGACCCCATTTCGGAAAGTACACCCTTAGGTATTCGCTGATGGGCATAGTGAGTTCATAGAACTTTTTATTTTTTGTCACAAGTTAGGGAAAAATGATGATTTTTTATTTTATTTTTTTCTTACAAAGTCTCATATTACACTAACTTGTGACAAAAAATAAAAACTTCCATGAACTCACTATGCCCATCACGAAATACCTTGGGGTGTCTTCTTTCCAAAATGGGGTCACTTGTGGGGTAATGATACTGCCCTGGCATTTTAGGGTCCCTAATGCGTGAGAAGTAGTTTGAAATCAAAATGTGTAAAAAATGCCCTGTGAAATCCTAAAGGTGCTCTTTCGAATGTGGGCCCCTTTGCCTACCTAGGCTGCAAAAAAGTGTCACACATGTGGTATCACCGTACTCAGGAGAAGTTGGGCAATGTGTTTTTGGGTGTCTTTTTACACATGCCCATGCTGGGTGAGATAAATATCTCTGTCAAATAACAACTTTGTATAAAAAAATGGGAAAAGTTGTCTTTTAGAGAGATATTTTTCTCACCCAGCATGGGTATATGTAAAAAGACATTGCCCAACTTCTCCTGAGTACGGCGATACCACATGTGTGACACTTTTTTGCAGCCTAGATGGGCAAAGGGGCCCAAATTCCAAAGAGCACCTTTAGGATTTCACAGGGCATTTTTTACACATTTTGATTTCAAACTACTTCTAATCCTAAAGGTGCTCTTTGGTGTGTGGGCCCCTTTGCCCACCTAGGCTGCAAAAAATTGTCACACATGTGGTATCTCCGTACTCAGGAGAAGTTGGGCAATGTGTTTTGGGGTGTCTTTTTACATATACCCATGCTGGGTGAGAGAAATATCTCGGCAAAAGACAACTTTTCCCATTTTTTTATACAAAGTTGGCATTTGACCGAGATATTTATCTCACCTAGCATGGGTATATGTAAAATGACACCCCAAAACACATTGCCCAACTTCTCCTGAGTACGGAGATACCACATGTGTGACACTTTTTTGCAGCCTAGATGCGCAAAGGGGCCCAAATTTCTTTTAGGAGGGCATTTTTAGACATTTGGATCCCAGAATTCTTCTCACGCTTTAGGGCCCCTAAAATTCCAGGGCAGTATAAATACCCCACATGTGACCCCATTTTGGAAAGAAGACACCCCAAGGTATTCCGTGAGGGATATGGCGAGTTCATAGAAGTTTTTTTTTTTTGGCACAAGTTAGCGGAAATTGATTTTTTATTTTTTCTCACAAAGTCTCCCTTTCCGCTAACTTGGGACAAAAAGTTCAATCTTTCATGGACTCAATATGCCCCTCAGTGAATCCCTTGGGGTGTCTTCTTTCCGAAATGGGGGCCCATGTGGGGTATTTATACTGCCCGGGCATTTTAGGGGCCCTAAAGCGTGAGAAGAAGTCTGGAATATAAATGTCTAATTTACGCATTTGGATTCCGTGAGGGGTATGGTGAGTTCATGTGAGATTTTATTTTTTATCACAAGTTAGTAGAATATGAGACTTTGGCCTCATGCACACGACCGTTGTGTGCATCCGTGGCCGTTGTGCCGTTTTCCGTTTTTTTTCGCGGACCCATTGACTTTCAATGGGTCCGTGTAAAAATCGGAAAATGCACCGTTTTGCAGCCGAGACTGTGATCTGTGTATCCTGTCCGTCAAAAAAATATGACCTGTCCTATATTTTTTGATGGACAACGGTTCACGGACCCATTCAAGTCAATGGGTCCGTGAAAGAACACGGATGCACACAAGATTGGCATCCGTGTCCGTGATCCGTGGCCGTAGGTTAGTTTTTATACAGACGGATCTGAAGATCCGTCTGCATAAAAGCTTTTTCATAGCTGAGTTTTCACTCATTGACTTGCATTATAATTCAGGACGGATCAGTTTGGCTCCACACGGCCAGGCGGACACCAAAACGACTTTTTTTTCTTGTCCGTGGATCCTCCAAAAATCAAGGAAGACCCACGGACGAAAAAACGGTCACGGATCACGGCAAAACGGAACCCGTTTTTGCGGACCGCAAAAAAATACGGTCGTGTGCATGAGGCCTTTGTAAGAAAAAACAAAAAAACAAACAAAAAAAAATCAATTTCCGCTAACTTGTGCCAAAAAAAATGTCTGAATGGAGCCTTACAGGGGGGTGATCAATGACAGTGGGGTGATCACCACCCTGTCATTGATCACCCCCCTGTAAGGCTCCATTCAGACGTCCGTATGTGTTTTGCGGATCCGCGGTGTCCGTGTTTTGCGGATCAAAGGATCTGCAAAACACATACGGACGTCTGAATGGAGCCTTACAGGGGGGTGATCAATGACAGGGGGTGATCACCCCATATAGACTCCCTGATAACCCCCTTGTCAGTGATCACCCCCCTGTAAGGCTCCATTCAGAGGTCCGTATGTGTTTTGCGGATCCACGGATCGAATGATCGGATCCGCAAAACACATACGGATGTCTGAATTGAGCCTTACAGGGGGGTGATCAATCACAGGGGGGTGATCAGGGAGTCTATATGGGTTGATCACCCCCCCTGTAAGGCTCCATTCAGACGTCTGTATGTGTTTTGCGGATCCGATCCATGGATCCGTGGATTCGCAAAACACATACGGACCTCTGAATGGAGCCTTACAGGGGGGTGATCAATGACAGGGGGGTAATCAATGACAGGGGGTGATCAGGGAGTCTATATGAGTGATCACCCCCCTGTCATTGATCACCCCCCTGTAAGACTCCATTCAGACGTCCGTATGTGTTTTGCGGATCCGATCCATGGATCCGTGGATCCGTAAAACACATACAGACGTCTGAATGGAGCCTTACAGGGGGGTGATCAATGACAGGGGGGTGATCAGGGAGTCTATATGGGGTGATCACCCCCCTGTCATTGATCACCCCCCTGTAAGGCTCCATTCTGACGTCCGTATGTGTTTTGCGGATCCGATCCATGTATCAGTGGATCCGTAAAACACATACGGACATCTGAATGGAGCCTTACAGGGGGGTGATCAATGACAGGGGGGTGATCAATGACAGGGGGGTGATCAGGGAGTCTATATGGGGTGATCACCCCGCTGTCATTGATCACCCCCCTGTAAGGCTCCATTCAGACGTCCGTATGTGTTTTGAGGATCCGATCCATGGATCCGTGGATCCGTAAAACACATACGGACGTCTGAATGGAGCCTTACAGGGGGGTGATCAATGACAGGGTGGTGATCAATGACAGAGGGGTGATCAAGGAGTCTATATGGGGTGATCAGGGGTTAATAAGGGGTTAATAAGTGACAGGGGGGGTGTAGTTTAGTGTGGTGCTTGGTGCTACTTATTACAGAGCTGCCTGTGTCCTCTGGTGGTCGATCCAAGAAAAAGGGACCACCAGAGGACCAAGTAGCAGGTATATTAGACGCTGTTATCAAAACAGCGTCTAATATACCTGTTAGGGGTTAAAAAAAATCGCATCTACAGCCTGCCAGCGAACGATCGCCGCTGGCAGGCTGTAGATCCACTAGGTTACCTGCAGTTCCTGTGAACGCGCGCGCCTGTGTGCGCGCTTTCACAGGAAATCTCGCGTCTCGCGAGATGACGCGTAGATGCGTGACTCTGCCTGAGTGAGCCGCCTCCTGAATGCGATCCTGCGTTAGGCGGTCCGGAGGCGGTTAAAATAGCGCTCCTGCACCCCGTTATGGCCCTCCGCTAATTTCTCGCTCAGTATGCTAATAATGAGCATCGGAGCAAAGGGGAGGAGACTCAGGGGTCTGCACCCGCCCCATCACCATACAGTACATGTACATCACTGGTCCTTATGGGGTTAAAGTTTAATACATTGCTCCCACACCTTTGTTAGTCTATGACCTCTATCCATTATCCTCTAAAAGCAAGAGAAAGTCACTGAAGCATGATTTACTATGACCAGTGCAAGATCTGCTGCAAGCTTGTATACATAGACATGATCATATATTAATTCTTCATCAGCATTCACAGAACACAATTCCCAATAATCTAATATATATGTCTCCCTATTGGCAAGATAAAAGCTCACCGTATGTGTCCTCAGTCAAGATCCTGAGAACAAGTGAATAGAAACCTTTACACGCTCAAGGATTAACTACATCCCCCAAAAAACAATATAGTCTGTACATGCAATCTATTTATTGAGATAACTCGCATGTACAGTACAAGGGGACATTTTCTACAAGATCTAAAAAAAAGTTACACCACATTTTTGCATCCTCTAGAAGCATTTTTGTTTATAGACAAGAGTTGAGCGGACACCTGGATGCTCAGGTTCGACGGGTTCGGCCGAACTTCAGAAAAAAGTTAGAGTTCGGGACCCGAACTTGACCCCGAACCCGAACCCTATTGAAGTCAATGGGGACCCAAACTTCGAGCACTAAAATGGCTGAAAAAATGTCATGGAAAGGGCTATAGGGCTGCAAATGGCATCAAAATGTGATTAAGAGCATGTCAAGTGCTCTGCAAACAAATGGATAGAGAAATGACTTTAAATAACATAAAATGCTTAAAAATAAAAAAATAATCTTAATCTAGGAGGACGAGGTCCATAAGGAGCGGTGGTGGAAGAGGTAGCCTACATTGCTTTTTGGTTTTAATTTTTAATTTTTAATTTTTTTATTAGGGTACACCCCAAAACATTGGGAAATTTAACCTGTGATAACCCCCTGCAGTCGTGCTAAACACACATTCAGACAATACACTGGCTGCAGTGCAGGCCAGCACCTCAAAGGCGTAAAGGGCGAGCTCAGGCCATGTGCCCAATTTGGAGACCCATCAGTCAGTTCGTGTAGGCGTGTGCACACATACTGACCCACCATGTCGCACGTCACCGTGACGTCCACAATCCATTTGGATATCTTCTCTATCAACTTTCGATGTTCTTTTCTGAGCCTACCATGTTGATCACGGTTAACGGCGAATCAGGGTTAACGGCAATTACTCCCGACTCTGGAAAGTAGTGACGATAAATATAAATGCAGGATTCTTAAGATGCCCTGTTATTTGAATGATAAATAAAAAAAATATAGGGAATGTCACTGGGGTATTTTGGATTTAGAAACGTTAGACAGGAGAGGCCCTGCTGCCGCTTTGTTGACTCTAGATAACCTCTGCCTGATCGCACGTCACCTTGACGTCCACGATCCATTTGGATATCTTCTCTATCAACTTTTGATGTTCTTTTCTGAGCCAACCATGTTCATCACGGTTATCGGCGAATCAGGGTTCCACACAGGAGAGGTAGAGTGAGAAAGAGAGACCACATCCAAGGGAGGTTAATTTTGTTAAATTAAATATGATCGAGCGCAAATGTGGAACAAGTTATTAAAGTTTTAGCATTGAATGAAAGGAGCGCATCAATTAAAGAAGAATTTTTGAAATTTAATTCCCTTTTGCCTATGCAGAGCAGGGGTTTTGTATACAGCAAAATTGGTAAAATGTCACCTTGTAACAGACGATTTTATTGAAATTTAGGTCCCTATCACGTATGCAAAGCAGGAGTTTAATCATGGAAAAAATGGTCAAATGTCACCCAAGAATGTAACAGACAAATTAGTGAATTTTTTTTTACTAGTCTAATTTGAATTTCACCCGAAAATGCAACAGACAAATTAGTGAAATGACAAAGTAAAATAAAATACTTGCAAATAAAAAAAATAAATACATATGGAGTAGGAGTTTGAGAAGGCGGTGGACGTAGCAGTGTAGGTAGAAGCGGCAGTGGAGGAGGACGAGGTAGCCAACACTGGTTTTTGGTTTAAATTTTTTTATTTTTTTATTAGGGTACACTCCAAAAGAGGGTGAAATATCCAAAATACAAGAATGAGCAATTGCGCTGTAGTATAACAATGGCTGGTTAAGGTCGGTATACATGTCTATTCTGCACAAGGTACGAACAAGTCCTGTGGGATCCATGTCTGGTTCATTTTAATGAACGTGAGCTTGTCCACATTGGCTGTGGACAGGCGGCTGCGCTTGTCTGTGATAACGCCCCCTGCCGTGCTAAACACACGTTCAGATAATACACTGGCTGCAGGGCAGGCCAGCACCTCCAAGGTGTAAAGGGCAAGCTCAGGCCATGTGCCCAATTTGGAGACCCAGAAGATGAAGGGGGCAGACCCGTCATTCAATACGTGTAGGTGTTTGCACACATACTGCTCCACCATATTAGTGAAATTCTGCCTCCTGCTAAGACGTTCCATATCAGCTGGTGGTGCTGGTTGTTGTGGCGTGCTGACAAAGCTTTTCCACAATCCTGCCTTCTGAGCTACTGGCTGCATTGGCGACCTCTTCCTCCTCCTCTGCCTTCGCCTTGTGCTTCCACTGTACCCCGGCTGTCAGGTGGGAATGCTACCAGCAGCGCTTCTACCCGCGTGCGCTTGTACTCGCGCATCTTACGATTATGCTCCAGTGAGGGAATTAAGGACGGTACATTGTCCTTGTAATGGGGATCCATCAGCGTGGCCACCCAGTAATCAGCACAAGTTAGAATGTGGGTAACTCGGCGGTCGTTGTGGAGACACTGCAGCATGTAATCGCTCATGGCCAGAGGCAACGAAAAGCTGTCCTCTGTGGGAGGTGTATCGTCTGTGTCCTCTGTATCCCCACAGCCATGCACCAGTGATGGCCATGAGCTGGTCTGAGTGCCACCCCGCTGTGGACTTGGTTCCTCCTCCTCCTCCATCTCCTCCTCCTCATCATCCTCCATAACTGTGCCCCGGCTGGACAATTGTGTACCTGGCGTTTGTGGGTGAAGGAACCCACCCTCAGAGCCACTTGTGAATGACTGTCCGGAAACACTACGAAGTGATCGCTCTTTCTCCTCCTCCTGTGCCACATCCTCTTCCATCATCGCCAGCAGCGTTTTTTCAGGGAGGCATAGAAGTGGGATAGTAACGCTGAGAACGGCGTTATCGGCACTGGCCATGTTGGTGGAGTACTCGAAACAGCGCAACAAGGAACACAGGTCTCACATGGAGGCCCAGTCACTGCAATATTAAGTACTTTGCCCAAAAAGGGTGTTTTTTTTATAACAGAATATGACAGCAGTATGTAACGCTTGAATTTCACACTGACAGATGCAGACAAGGCCACAAAGTAAGTATTTTGCCCAAAATGGGTGTTTTTTGAATAGCAGAATATGACAGCTGTATATAACGCTTGAATTTCATAGGTACAGATGCAGCAAGGGCTGTAAAATTGTTTATTTTGCCCAAAAAGGGTGTTTTTAAAAACCCTGAAAATTTTTGAAGTATTTTAAGCTTGTTTTAACAATAACAGATGCAGCAAAGGTTGCAATATTAAGTACTTTGCCCAAAAAGGGTTTTTTTTATGACAGTAGTATATAACGCTTGAATTTCACACGTACAGATGCAGCAAGGGCTGTAAAATTGTGCATTTTGCACAAGGGTGTTTTTTTAAAACCTAGAAAATTATAGCTGTATTTCTAGCTTAAATTGCACACTGACTAATGCTGCAAAGGCACCAGATGTAGGATATTTTGCAAAAATGTTTTTTTTTTTTTTTTTATGCCCAGATTATTATTGCAGTATTTCAAGCTTGGATTTTAATGTCACAAAAGCACATATGCAGTGCTGGTGCACTGAGCTTACATAAAATGGCCGCCGCCACCCACCTAACTAACAGACGGATAAAACTTCTTTCTCTATCACTGGGCTCAGGGCAGGGTAAAAAGATTGTGCACTGCACCCACACAACTTTATGTAGATCGCTGAGTTCAATTGCAGTTCTGATTAAAGTTTCTTTCCTATTCTCTCACTCACAGCAGCAGCATCCTATCCCTACACTAAGCACAGCACAGTTACGTGCAGCACTACGTGACTCCAACTTATATAGAGGCTGGGTCACATGCTGCTCTGGCCAATCACAGTCATGCCATTAGTAGGCATGGCTGTGATGGCTTCTAAGGGCACAGAGTTAAACGCTTGTTGATTGGCTGCTCTGCAGCCTTTCAAAAAGCGCCAATAAATCGCTGAACACTGAACCCAAACTTTTACTGAAATGTTCGGGTTCAGGGTCCAAAAATCCTAAAGTTCGGTACAAAGCCGAACTTTGCAGTTCGGGTTCGCTCAACCTTATTTATAGGTCATGTTTAATTTGATGCCCTGCTGCATCCTGTTTTAATAGCACAGTACATTTAACACTCCAATTAAAAACAAAAACACTGGGAAAAATACTGGGAATCCGCACTGGCCACCAATGAATATAGAGGGAGGGCGGCCGCACTGGTCACAATTAATACTGGGGAGGGAGGGAGGGGGGCCGCACTGGCCACCAATGAATATAGAGGGAGGGGGGCCGCACTGGTCACATTTAATACTGGGGAGGGAGGGAGGGGGGGCCGCACTGGCCACCAATAAATATAGAGGGAGGGGAGCCACACTGGTCACATTTAATACTGGGGAGAGAGGGGGGCCGCACTGGCCACCAATGAGTTAAATACAGGGGGGAGGGGGGGGGGTCATGTACATAGTTCTCAGTATATTCTAACTTGAAGCGTCCCCATCACCATGGGAACGCCTCTGTGTTAGAATATACTGTTGGATCTGAGTTTCACGATCTAACTCAAATCCGATGGTATATTCTAACATAGAGGCGTTCCCATGGTGATGGGGACGCTTCAAGTTAAAATATACCATCGGATTGGAGAAAACTCCGATCTGATGGTATATTAATAGGGGACTCCTGACTTTACATTGAAAGTCAATGGGGGACGGATCCGTTTGAAATTGCACCATATTGTGTCAACGTCAAACGGATCCGTCCCCATTGACTTGCATTGTAAGTCTGGACGGATCCGTTTGGCTCCGCACGGCCAGGCGGACACAAAAACGCTGCAAGCTACGTTCGGGTGTCTGCCTGCTGAGCGGAACGGAGGCCAAACGGTGCCAAACTGATGCATTCTGAGCGGATCCGCATCCACTCAGAATGCATTGGGGCTGTACGAATCCGTTCGGGGCCGCTTGTGAGAGCCTTCAAACGGAGCTCACAAGCGGAAACCCGAACGCAAGTGTGAAAGTAGCGTTAAAAAAAAAAAAAAAAGACAATTTATGTTTTTTGTATGAAAAATTAGCCAGCCGATCGCTTTTGGTCTGATCATAATGAAGCAACGGCCTTATCATCTGGGGTGTGGCAACATTGCCAGCACACTCATAGAGGTGATGATCGCTTTATTGTGATATGCAAGCCCCTTCACCACAACAAGGTAACGATCACAAAGGGGAATTGACACTTGTATGTGCCTTTTTTTATTTTTGTTTTGTTTTTGCAGCCACAGTGCAGCACCAGAGGACAGAAAAATTAGGCATGTACACATCCCTGAAAAATAATGGTATTGGTGCAGCCGCTGTTGTAGCAGCAGCCGGAAAAATTTATGTTTTCCAGGCAGAAAGGTGACTAAAACATTGCGGCTTGAACTCACGAAAGTCATCCGGTATGCAGACATTAAATACAGCAGCGTGGGGACCATTTTGAGGCCAAGGCATGTCATCAGGCCTTTTGTTAGTCAAACGTATCCCCCACTGTCAGTCCCTTCGGGATCCATGCCTCATTCATCTTAATGAAGGTGAGGTAATCAACTTTTTTTTGACCGAGGCGACTTCTCTTCTAAGTGACAATGCCTCCTGCTGCACTGAAGGTACTTTCTGACAGGACACTTGAAGCGGGGCAGGCCAGAAGTTCTATCGCAAACTGGGATAGCTCAGGCCACAGGTCAAGCCTGCACACCCAGTAGTCAAGGGGTTCATCGCTCCTCAGAGTGTCGATATCTGCAGTTAAGGCGAGGTAGTCTGCTACCTGTCGGTCGAGTCGTTCTCTAAGGCTGGATCCCGAAGAGCTGTGGCGATGTGTAGGACTGAAAAAGCTCTGCATGTCCTCCATCAACAACACATTTGTAAAGCGTCCTGTCCTTGCCGCCGTGGTCGTGGTAGGAGGAGGATTACTTTCACCTCTTCCCCAGTTAGATTCCCGTTGTGCTGTGACATCCTCCTTATAAGCTGTGCAAAGCATATTTTTTAGTTTGGTTTTGAACTGCTGCATCCTTTCCGACTTTCGGTAATTTGGTAACATTTCCGCCACTTTCTGCTTATACCGGGGGTCTAGTAGCGTGGCCACCCAGTACAGGTCGTTCTCCTTCATCCTTTTTATACGAGGGTCCCTCAACAGACATGACAGCATGAAAGACCCCATTTGCACAAGGTTGGATGCTGAGCTACTCATTTCCCGTTCCTCGTCCTCACTGATGTCATTGATGGTCTGTTCTTCCCCCCAGCCACGTACAACACCACGGGTCCCAGATAGGTTGACTCCTCTTCCTCATACTCCTCTTCCAGCGTTGCCGCAGGTCCGGCAAGCGATGATGACAAGGCTGTTTCTGGTGGTAATGGTGACCACTTCACGCTCATCTACAGCCTGATCCAGCACTCTTCGCAGGGCACGCTCCAGGAAGAAAACAAATGGGATGAGGTCGCTGATGGTGCCTTCGGTGCGAATGACTAGGTTTGTCACCGCCTCAAAAGGACGCCTACAGGCATTGCGCATGAGCGTCCAGTAACGTGGCAAAAAAATTCCCAGCTCCGCAGAGGCTGCCCTAGCACCCCGGTCATACAAATACTCGTTGACGGCTTTTTCTTGTTGGAGCAGGCGGTCGAACATTAGGAGTGTTGAATTCCAACGTGTCGGGCTGTCGCAAATCAAGCGCCTCACTGGCATGTTGTTTCGCGGCTGAATATCGGAAAAGTGCGCCATGGCCGTGTAGGAACGCCTGAAATGGCCACACACCTTCCTGGCCTGCTTGAGGACGTTCTGTAAGCCTGGGTACTTAGACACAAAGCGTTGTACGATGAGATTCAACACATGTGCCACGCACGGCACATGTGACAACTTGCCCAAATTCAATGCCGCCAACAAATTGCTTCCATTGTCCCACACCACTTTGCCGATCTCCAGTTGGTGCGGGGTCAGCCACTGATCCACCTGTGCGTTCAGGGCGGACTGGAGTGCTGGTCCGGTGTGGCTCTCTGCTTTCAGGCAAGTCAACCCCAAGACAGCGTGACACTGTTGTATCCGGGATGTGCAATAGCCCCTGGGGAGCTGGGGGGATTCAGTTGATGTGCAGCCAGACGCCGCAGCAGAAGAGGACTCAGCCGAGGAGGTTATCGAAGAGGATGGAGTAGGAGGAGTAGAGGAGGTGGCAGTAGGCCTGCCTGCAAGTCGTGGCGGTGTCACCAACTCTGCTTCAGAGCACGCATTCCATGCCTGTCAGCCATCAGCAGGTTGACCCAATGCGCAGTGTACATGATATACCTGCCCTGACCGTGCTTTGCAGACCAGGTATCAGTGGTCAGATGGACCCTTGCCCCAACACTGTATGCCAGAGATGCCATGACTTCCTTTTCAATAACATAGTAGAGGTTTGGGATTGCCTTTTTTGAAAAAAAAAATCGTCCGGGTACCTTCCACTGTGGTGTCCCAATAGCGAATTTTTTTTTGAAGGCCTCAGACTCCACCAGCTGGTATGGTAAAAGCTGGCGGGCTAAGAGTTCCGTCAAGGCAGCTGTCAGACGCCGGGCAAGGGGGTGACTCTGTGACATTGGCTTCTTACGCTCAAACATTTCCTTGACAGACACCTGACTGTGGGCAGATGAGATGGAACTGCTGAAGGTGAGAGGCGAAGTAAGGGTGGTTGAGAGGGGGCAAGGAGGACAGCAGTGGTTGACGTGGCTGAAGAAGCTGGACCAGGAGGAGGATGGTGGCTTTGAGTTTGTGTGCTGCGTGTACTCATGTGTTGATCCCATTGGCGTTTGTGATGTGAGATCATGTGCCTTAGCAAAGCAGTTGTACCGAGGTGGGTGTTGGACTTTCCACAACTCAGTTTCTTTTGGCACAGGTTCCAAATGGCATTGCTGTTATCAGAGGCAGACACACAAAAAAAATGACACACTGCTGAGCTTTGCAATGACGGCATTCTGGTGGTGGCAACAGCATGCGTTGATTGGCGTGCTGTCTGGCTGACCCCGGGTGCCGATACATGCTGTCTGACTGTGCCACTAGCTCCTTGCGACGACCTCCCCCTGCTTCCAACTTGTCTCCTCCTTCTCTCTGTCTCCCCTTCTGAACTTTCCCCCTCTTCTTCTTCTCTTCGAGCAGGCACCCACGTGGCATCAACGGACACATCGTCATCATCAACAACTTCACTTGCATCTGACACCTCAGCAAAGGAAGCAGCAGCGGGTACAACATCATCATCATCTTCATCATCATCATCACACTGTACGTCTATGTGTGTAATCCTGCCTGACTGAGACATATCCCTGTTATCTACATCCTCTGGCAATAATGGTTGTGCATCACTAATTTCATCCAACTGATGTGTAAATAACTCCTCTGACGGATCAAGTGAAGCGGCTGTGGTGGTAACTTGAGAGCAGGTGACCAAAGCTGAGCTGGAGGAGGATGGTGCATCAAGTTTCTTAGTGGAAGCTGTTGAAGATTGGGTGTCCTGTGTAAGCCAGTCAACTATGTCCTCAGAATTTTTCGGGTTCAGGGTACGTGGCCTCTGAACACTGGGCATTATTCCAGGGCCAGTGGAAATCACAGCACCACGACGGCCCCTGCGGGGTGGCCTGCCTCTGCCTATCATTTTTTTTTAGATAAGTGGTACTATGCGTGCAAGGTACTGTGCCACCCTATATAAGTGGTGGGCAGTGGGCACAGTACAGTCTGTGTGGGCCAGACACTCACTGGCTTGCAACTGCGATTATATCACAGAGAAAAAAATTAATTGACTATAGTTTTATCTGCAAGGTATTGTGACACCCTCTAACGGTATGAGTGGTGGCCTGGCCAGTGGCCACAGTACAGTCTGTGGGCCAGACACTCACTGGCTTGCAACTGCGATTATATTTATTACAGAGAAAAAATACATTGACTTTAGTTTTATATGCAAGGTATTGTGGCACCCTGTAACGGTATGAGTGGTGGCCTGGCCAGTGGCCACAGTACAGTCTGTGTGGGCCAGACACTCACTGGCTTGCAACTGCGATTATATTTATTACAGAGAAAAAATAAATTGACTTTAGTTTTATCTGCAAGGTATTGTGACACCCTGTATGAATGGTGTGCACACAGTACAGTCTGTGAGCCTGCAGCCTCTCACTGTCTGGCAACTGCGATTATATATAACAAAATAAAAATTATTGACTTTTTTTTATCTGCAAGGTACTGTGACACCCTATATGAGTGGTGTGCACACAGTACAGTCTGTGGGCCTGCAGCCGGCTCTCACACACGGGCAGGCAACTGCAATATATATATATATATATACACTCACCTAAAGAATTATTATGAACACCATACTAATACGGTGTTGGACCCCCTTTTGCCTTCAGAACTGCCTTAATTCTACGTGGCATTGATTCAACAAGGTGCTGATAGCATTCTTTAGAAATGTTGGCCCATATTGATAGGATAGCATCTTGCAGTTGATGGAGATTTGAGGGATGCACATCCAGAGCACGAAGCTCTCCTTTCCACCACATCCTAAAGATGCTCTATTGGGTTGAGATCTGGTGACTGTGGGGGCCATTTTAGTACAGTGAACTCATTGCCATGTTCAAGAAACCAATTTGAAATGATTCGAGCTTTGTGACATGGTGCATTATCCTGCTGGAAGTAGCCATCAGAGGATGGATACATGTTCTCATTCTGTTTACACCAAATTTGGACTCTACCATTTGAATGTCTCAACAGAAATCGAGACTCACCAGACCTGGCAACATTTTTCCAGTCTTCAACAGTCCAATTTTGGTGAGCTCGTGCAAATTGTAGCCTCTTTTTCCTATTTGTAGTGGAGATGAGTGGTACCCGGTGGGGTCTTCTGCTGTTGTAGCCCATCCGCCTCAAGGTTGTGCATGTTGTGGCTTCACAAATGCTTTGATGCATACCTTGGTTGTAACGAGTGGTTATTTCAGTCAACGTTGCTCTTCTATCAGCTTGAATCAGTCGGCCCATTCTCCTCTGACCTCTAGCATCCACAAGGCATTTTTGCCCACAGGACTGCTGCATACTGGATGTTTTTCCCTTTTCACACCATTCTTTGTAAACCCTAGAAATGGTTGTGCGTGAAAATCCCAGTAACTGAGCAGATTGTGAAATACTCAAACCGGCCCGTCTGCCACCAACAACCATGCCACGCTCAAAATTGCTTAAATCACCTTTCTTTCCCATTCTGACATTCAATTTGGAGTTCAGGAGATTGTCTTGACCAGGACTACACCCCTAAATGCATTGAAGCAACTGCCATGTGATTGGTTGACTAGATAATTGCATTATTGAGAAATAGAACAGGTGTTCCTAATAATTCTTTAGGTGAGTGTGTATATATATATATATATATATATATATATACACTGCTCAAAAAAATAAAGGGAACACAAAAATAACACATCCTAGATCTGAATTAGATAAATATTCTTCTGAAATACTTTGTTCTTTACATAGTTGAATGTGCTGACAACAAAATCACACAAAAATAAAAAAATGGAAATCAAATTTTTCAACCCCTGGAAGTCTGGATTTGGAGTCACACTCAAAATTAAAGTGGAAAAACACACTACAGGCTGATCCAACTTTGATGTAATGTCCTTAAAACAAGTCAAAATGAGGCTCAGTAGTGTGTGTGCCCTCCAAGTGCCTGTATGACCTCCCTACAATGCCGGTGCATGCTCCTGATGAGGTGGCAGACGGTCTCCTGAGGGATCTCCTCCCAGTCCTGGACTAAAGCATCTGCCAACTCCTGGACAGTCTGTGGTGCAACGTGACGTTGGTGGATAGAGTGAGACATGATGTCCCAGATGTGCTCAATTGGATTCAGGTCTGGGGAACGGGCGGGCCAGTACATAGCATCAATGCCTTCGTCTTGCAGGAACTGCTGACACACTCTAGCCACATGAGGTCTAGCATTGTCTTGCATTAGGAGGAACCCAGGGCCAACCGCACCAGCATATGGTCTCACAAGGGGTCTGAGGATCTCATCTCGGTACCTAATGGCAGTCAGGCTACCTCTGGCGAGCACATGGAGGGCTGTGCAGCCCTCTAAAGAAATGCCACCCCACACCATTACTGACCCAATGCCAAACCGGTCATGCTGGAGGATGTTGCAGGCAGCAGAACGTTCTCCACGGCGTCTCCAGACTCTGTCACGTCTGTCACATGTGCTCAGTGTGAACCTGCTTTCATCTGTGAAGAGCACAGGGTGCCTGTGGTGAATTTGCCAATCTTGGTGTTCTCTGGCAAATGCCAAACGTCCTGCACGGTGTTGGGCTGTAAGCACAACTCCCACCTGTGGACGTCGGGCCCTCATATCACCCTCATGGAGTCTGTTTCTGACCGTTTGAGCAGACACATGCACATTTGTGGCCTGCTGGAGGTCATTTTGCAAGTCTCTGGCAGTGCTCCTCCTGTTCCTCCTTGCACAAAGGCGGAGGTAGTGGTCCTGCTGCTGGGTTGTTGCCCTCCTACGGCCTCCTCCACATCTCCTGATGTACTGGCCTGTCTCCTGGTAGCGCCTTCATGCTCTGGACACTACGCTGACAGACACAGCAAACCTTCTTGCCACAGCTCGCATTGATGTGCCATTCTGGATAAGCTGCACTACCTGAGCCACTTGTGTGGGTTGTAGACTCCGTCTCATGCTACCACTAGAGTGAAAGCACCGCCAGCATTCAAAAGTGACCAAAACATCAGCCAGGAAGCATAGGAACTGAGAAGTGGCCTGTGGTCACCACCTGCAGAACCACTCCTTTATTGGGGGTGTCTTGCTAATTGCCTATAATTTCCACCTGTTGTCGATCCCATTTGCACAACAGCATGTGAAATTGATTGTCACTCAGTGTTGCTTCCTAAGTGGACAGTTTGATTTCACAGAAGTGGGATTGACTTGGAGTTACATTGTGTTGTTTAAGTGTTCCCTTTATTTTTTTGAGCAGTGTATATATATATATATATATATATATATATATATATATAAAAAAGCAGACTGATGTACCAGCCCTAAAAAAGGCTTTTTGGGGTGCTGTCAGGACGCTGTCCTAACAGCAGATGAGTCTGTGGACACAGAACACTGCCCTAGCTAACGCTTTCCCTATTAAATCAGCAGCAGCAGCACTGTCCCTTCACTCACTAAGAATGCAGCTTCCGAATGAATCTAAAAGGGATGCTATCCAGGAGGTTGGAGGGTCTGGGAGGGAGGGTCTGCTGCTGATTGGCTGGAATGTGTCTGCTGACTGTGAGGTACAGGGTCAAAGTTTGCTCAATGATGATGTATAGGGGAAGGACTGAACATCGCATATGTTCGCCCGCCGCAGCGAACGCGAGCAAGCTATGTTCGCCGTGAACTGTTCGCCGGCGAATAGTTCGGGACATCACTAAACACCACCTGAACACCCAGATTCTTTTTTTTTTTTTTTTTTTTAGGTTTAAATAAACTTTATTTATACGTTTAGGTACACTTTAAATAGATTAAATAAATCTTTATAAAATGCAGTGCAATTGTGTGTTTCATGTCACCACAATAAGTGATGATTTGGTTAAAGAGATAAAAAAAAAAAAATCTTTATAAAATGCAGTCACTTATTAACAGACTTTAAAATGGATTAACTTCTGTGTTTTCTAGTACATAAATTTGCTGTTTTTTTTTTTTTTTTTTTTTTTTTAATTGTCAGTATTTTTTAATTTTTTTTATTACTTTTGTCAGTTTCAAGTTATTTTAGTGACCATTTTGGGGTTTTCTTTCTTTAATGGAAGGGTACCAAACAATTTTGTCCACATGTGTATATATTTTAGTGCAATGAATATGCATCTATTCAAGACAGTACTTACTATACAATTTAGCAGGTTCAACCGCATTTCTTTTTTAGGTAAATTTAATTATGCTGAATAAAGTTGAGGTACTTTAAAGCAACTGTGTGTGCAAAAGCTCTAAATCTAGGTTTTAACCTGGCATGCAGATGTCCACCACATTTTCAGATTCTCACCTAGTTGTTCCTCTCCAATCAGTCGATGCGTAGATGCATTCTGGAAGAACCCTACATATACACACAGATCCCAGGCACCAGTTGTCATGACCTATCTGATCAATTGTTATCCTTGCATGTGAACATACATTGAGTTATTATACTGGTACTGTTGATAGTGTTGATCGAGCATGCTCGGCCGAACACCATATCGGCTCGAGCATCTCAATGCTCAGCCCATGGCAGTATTCGGCCGAATACCGAATGTGCTCGAGCGCAATGCTCGAGTCTCCTCCCTGCACGTTTCTTGGCTGCTATGCAGCCAACAAACGTGCAGGTAAGTACTGCCCTCACTGTACTACCGTAGCCATGTTGGTTACTGCCATTACAGTGATTGGCTGGCCGGAAAGCGTCATCAGGTGCTATATAGCACCCAATGATGCGTGTTCGGCTCAGTCTTTTTTTTTTTTATATTGACAATTTTTATTGTTTTATTTGTAACATACAAACAAAGCAATGGTCAGAGACATTGCACGAGAGATCGCAGATGTACAATCTTGTTAGACCAAGTAGTTTTACATTTCAATCTTTGATGAAATAAAATAGAACAGTTAAACATACAAAGGAAATTAAAATAAACATCAAGAGGGTCCATGAGGTCCAAGAAGATAGGTGAAGCAATATTGAAGAAACATTTTACATAAATGCATTTTAACTGTTTGTTTTTTTTTAGATATATCTCTGCGATAAAGGGTACTGAGGTGTCAGCAATTATAAATCAGGAGTTGTATATAGAATGTAGAACTAGAATAATATTTAGATAAGGTCTATATAGCTTGGATTAGGTAGCAGTTTAGATAAGGTCTATATAGCTTGGATTAGGTAGCAGTATCTATGTGAATTTTCTATATTCTCTCCAAGGGGCCCAAATTTGAAGAAAGACATGCCTGGTACGCTGTTCCCAATGAGAAATCTCTTCTAGACGATAAATTTGATCTAGTCTATTAATCCAATGTTCTATACAAGGGACATCAGTTGACAGCCAGAGTTTAGGAATTAGTAGTCTGGCTGCTACTATCATGAAAGAGAAAAGTATTGTTTTGCGGGATTTGGATATTCCAATACCAAGACTGAGTAATACAATCTCCGGGGTGCAAGGGAAGGAGGTCTGGCAAATTTTGTTACTGAGTTTGACAATCTCAGACCACCATGGCTGGATAAGATCACACAACCACCATATATGGAGAAAGGAACCCCTCTCTTTACAACACCTCCAACAGGTATCAGTGAAATGTGGATTATAAAGACAAGTCTTATCTGGGGTTTTGTACCAGCGCATCAGTATTTTATAACTGTTTTCTTGAATCAGAATACATCTAGATATCTTATGTGGGGTTATCAAGATCTTTGATATTTCAGGGTGAGACAAATTACGTTGTAAGTCTTTTTCCCAGAGTCCAATCACAGCAGGCTTAACAGCGGAGGGCGGAGATTTAAGTTGTTTATAGATACTAGATATGGCTTTGGGGGGATATATAGAAGTTCCAATCATCTTGTCAAACCAAAGAAGGTCTTGAACAGGAGAGGTTTTTTTTGCAATAAGGAGCGATTCCTTTCTAATAAAGTTTAAAAGGAAAGGGTTTTTGAGTGTAACCTTGAGAAGGTCACAAATATCTTGATCTGAAAGGATACCTCCATCTTCCTTAAACAGTTTTGAAACCTCCATCTCTATTTTTTCAAGAGCGGGGGGACAACTGTCTCTCAATTCTTTGGGAGCTAGGGTAATCACGTCTTTTATAGAAATGAAAGGAGAAGGAAGGGTCAGAGCCCCCATGTTGGCCAAGAACCACCCCCAGACTTTAAAGGTGTTCCTGATCAAGGAGTTCGGAATGGAGCTGAGGACTGGGGGGGGCCTGTTGGCCAAAAGGAGGGCCCTAATAGGGGAAGGTAGAAAAGCGTTCTCTAGCACTAACCACGATTTATGGGGGGGATTTCTGATCCAATCCACTATTCTTGCAAGTTGAATGGCTTTCATATATGTCTCTGGGTCAGGGAGTCCGATACCTCCCCTGGATCTTGGTTTTGTTAAAGTTTCAAAAGAAATACGAGACTTCTTCCCCTGCCATATAAATTTGCGTATACTCTTGTTAAGGGAGGAGAAATAGGATTTGGGGATTTCGATAGGAAGTACCTGCATCAAGTATGTAAGTCTAGGCATTACCAAGGACATAAGGATGTTCTTTCTACCAAACCAGGATAAATAAGGAAAATTAAGGGAGTCTAATTGGGTGGTTATGGAAGCTAAAAGAGGTTTATAGTTAAGTTTAAATAAGTCTCCAAGAGAAGGGGATAATTTCACTCCTAGATATGTCAACTGTTGGGTATGCCAATTAAAGGGGGAATTGTTTTGGAGAGATGTGAGGCTATGTGGGGAAAGGCCCATGTGAATTATCTGGGATTTAGTTGCATTTATTTTGAAGTTTGATAACGAGCCAAAATAATTGAGGTTAGATAAGATTATAGGTATAGATTTAAGTGGGTTGGTAGTGATTATTAAGAGATCGTCTGCAAATGCAGCAAGCTTAAATTCATATCCACTAATCTGTAGGCCTTTGATGTCAGGGTCTTGTCTAAGGGATTGTAGCAGGGTTTCCATAACCAGGACAAAGAGAAGGGGGGAAAGTGGGCATCCCTGTCTTGTTCCATTGCTAATGGGGAAGCTAGAAGATAATGTGTCATTGACTGACACAGACGCCGAAGAGTGGGTATACATAGAGAAAATTGCATTAATAAATGGTGTTGGTATTTGAAATTTCGACAGGGTTAGAGAGATGTAAATCCAATCCACCCTATCGAATGCTTTTTCGGCGTCTGTGCCAAGCAAAACCAAGGGGGAGGATCTATGGTAGGCGTAATATAAGGCATTTAATACTTTAGTGGTGTTGTCTTTGCCTTCTCTGCCTTTGACAAAACCCACCTGATCTGAGTGGATCAGTTGAGGCAATAGGCACTGCAATCTAGTGGCTAACATTTTTGAAAGTAATTTAAGGTCCACATTTAAGAGGGAAATGGGACGATAATTTGAGCATAAGTTGGGATCTTTGCCTTGTTTAGGGATAACTGTAATAATGGCTTTTGTCATATCTGCAGTAAGTGGATGTTTGTCTAAGGCCAGATTATAAACTGGGAGCAAAAAGGGGAGGAGAATTTCTTTAAAAGTTGAGTAATAGGTTATAGGAAATCCGTCTGGGCCTGGGCATTTTCCTTTAGGGGTCGATTTAATGGCAGCTAATAATTCTGGAATGGTAAATGATTTGGACAGGGATTCTTTTTGGGATATAGATAGTGATGGCAGTTTAAGGGAAGATAGAAAGATATTAATGTTAGAGTTTCTGTCTAGCGAGGGGTCTGGGAGTATAGTAGGGGGGAGATTGTACAGAGACTCATAAAACTTCTTAAATTGGTCTGCAATTTCTTTTGCTTTATACAGGAGAGTGTTTTGGGGCGATTTAATGCTTTGTATATAGCGGGCGGTTTTTCTCTGTTTAATTCTCTGCATTGCAAACTTAGATGCTTTATTTCCATGTGCAAAGACTTTCTGTTGTGCAGATAGGTAATATTTAGCAGATTTCTCATTAAGAAAGTTCTTCAGTTCTGTCCTGAGGGAGGTGAGTTCTGAGAGATGTTGGGCTAACAGAGATTGTTTATGTGCTTTTTCCAAAGTATGGATTTTAGATAATAAGTTGGAGAGCTTTTTCTCGGATTGTTTTTTCAGATAGGAACATAAGCTAATTAGTCTGCCCCTAATAAAGGCCTTGTGGGCATCCCAAATTATTTGAGGTGATATATCTTTAGTGTTGTTGATTGAGAAGTATTCTTCTAGAAAGGAGGAAATTTGGGTTGTATATTTAGCATTTCCTAGTAAGGATTCATTAAATCTCCAGTTCGATTTTCTATTAGATCTATGGGGAGGGTGTATATCACAGAATATAGGGGAATGATCAGATAGAGTTATATCTCCTATCCTGGCAAGTGAGCATAACTGAAGGTGTTCTTTTGAGATGAGGATATAGTCAATCCTGCTATAAGATTTATTAGAGGCAGAGTAAAAAGAGTAGTCCAAACCATGGGGGTTAAGGCAGCGCCATACATCAGTAACTCCAAGGTTTGAAAGTTTCGTTTGGAGGAAATTAAGGGCTTTCTGGGAAGTAGTTGATTTTTTTGAGGTGGTGTCTAGAAGCGGGTTAAAAGCTAGGTTAAAATCTCCAGCCATTATCAATGTGCCTTCTTTGTGGATTTCTACTAGGTCTATTAGCGTGGAAAGCCAAGTGATCTGTTCCGTATTTGGGGCATATACATTTACTAAGGTATATAGAGAACTTCCTATCAGACCTTTGAGAATGAGAAATCTGCCTTCTGGGTCTTGTATATGTGAATTATAAAGGAAAGGGAGCTTTCTATGGAAGCCAATACTGACTCCCCTCGATGCGGCACCCCCTGCACCACAGTGATACCACGTGGGAAATTTAGAAAAAGAAAGATTGGGATAACTTCCATGTTTAAAGTGTGTTTCCTGGAGGAAAATTAAAGAACATCTTTCCTTATTTAAAAGGGAGAAGATCTGGCATCTCTTTGATGGAGATCTCATCCCTTTAACATTATAAGTTGCCACTCTTAAGTCTGCCATAATTGTGGTAGATGTAGGTAGAGGGTACAGCTATAAGTATGAGTGCAAAGTGTGTATGATCGACCAACCAGAATGAAGGGAGGGTATCACCTCGAGGCAAGCGTTGGCTCCAGCATAGGAAAGGGAATTCACCAGACAGGAGATACACATCAGTATATGGACAGTACATTTTAAAGAATTCTTGAGACCTATCAAAGGACAAAAAAAGGTTAACAACATAACAAAATAAACAGAAACACAACAAAAAATAGCGCCAGCATGCTGCTAAGAAGTAAGAGCAGACTAGCATTAAGGGCAAGGGGGGATATTGCATTACTTTCAGTAAAATGCAAACATGACGATTCCTCTTTAAGGAGAAAATTTCTTAGGATTTAACTCCAGCTAGAGATATAGAATAACAAATTAGCATCTTATAATGGTCTGTCTGAGTGATTTTTATATAAAATCAATCGTAAGATGACTGTTAACATACAAATCAGACAAGGCAACTTTTCTCACAGCCTAATATTAAGAAGGTGATCGTGAGATAAAACTATCAATCATCTGTGAGTGTCAGTCGTTTAGAAGAAGATGGTTGACGATTTCTTCTTATCTTATGAGGTCTTTGAGTACGAGGGGTCTCCCATGGACCATCTGAACTCAGAGTGGGAATAACAGAGGCATCTCGGACAAGCTCCCAGTTTTCAATGGGTAGTGGCAAAATTTGCAGGATGCCGTACGCTTTATCCATATCTGCGAAGGATTGAATAGAGATTCTGCGTCCATTGTGGAAGAAGGACAGCCCGAACGGGAATAGCCATCTATACATGACTTTTTTGTTTCTCAGCAGGTCGGTGAGGGGTTTTAAGGATTTGCGCTTTTTCAGCGTAGATTGAGCTAAGTCCTGATATAGGGAAATAGGGTTATCATCCCATGATAGCTGGGGGAAGTCTCTTGCGCCTTTCAGGATAGCTTCCTTAACAGGAAAGTGCAAAAATTTGCAGATTATGTCCCTGGGAGGGTCTGTGGATTGCGGCTTGGGGCGCAATGCTCTGTGAGCACGTTCTATGAACACTTCATGAGTGGAGTCAGGGCCCAGGAGTTTCAAGCAAATCTGCATGACTGTTTCAGGGATGTCATCTGGGCCTACTGATTCTGGGACTCCTCTAAATCGGAGGTTGTTTCTCCTGCCCCTGTTTTCCTGGTCCTCTAGCTGCATATAGAGGGTATTTAAGTGCTTTTGGTGAGTGGCCATATTATCTGAGATCGCGATCTGGTGAGCGGTAAGGGCAGTGTTTGCTTCTTCCAGCGCTTCCACTCTTCTCCCTATGTGCTTCACATCTTCCTTAATAGAATTAAGATCAGACTTGAGCGGTTCTAGGGCTTCAGATAGAGCTTTCTTTAGGAAGGATCTGGAGAGCGTTAATGTGTCCACCTCAGGGGATTCATCTCTCACCTTCTCAGCTGCGTCCTCTGCTTGCAGCTTGCTCCTCGGTGTGCGCGGGGGTTCCGGCGCCATTTTGGAGTCTCTGGCTACATAGGTTTGTGCCGCTTTCTTTATAAATTTCTCTATTCCGCCCGCCTGTGGATTAGATTTAGATGGTTCAGGGGCATCAGCGGGTCTCGGTCCCCCGATCTTGACCATTTTGGGCTGAATTAGCTGGGTATAAGAGCTTCTGTGGGAATCGCTATCTGCAGAGCAGCAGTTCACACAGCCATCCGGCTCAGACGCTAGCTCCGCCCCCCCGAACACCCAGATTCTTTAGCAATTACCTTTTGTGGCTTACCCTCCTTGTGGAGGGTGTCAATGACTGTCTTCTGGACAACTGTCAAGTCAGCAGTCTTCCCCATGATTGTGTAGTTACTGAACTAGAATGAGGGACCATTTAAAGGCTTTAGGAACCCTTTACATGTGTTTTGTGTTGATTAAATGATTAGTTTGCGACACCACGAGGCCACAATATTGAACTTATTCACAATATTCTAATTTTCTGAGGTACTGGGTTTTCATTAGCTATAAGCCATAACCATCAACATTAAAATAAATAAACACTTGAAAAAGATCACTCTGTGCAAAGTGAATATATGAATTTCACTTTTTGAACTGAATTACAGAGATAAATTAACTTTTCAATGCTATTCTAATTTATTGAGATGCACTTGTACATATGATCCAGGTTGCTATTAAACAAAAATATGTTCTAGAAGAGTTTAGAATATATTACAATTTCCTCTGTGCTACACAGAGGGAATTTAAAGAGGCATTGCAAAAACAATATCCAGAAGAGATTAAATTTCCCATGCTTTCATAGGAACATACAGAGATGCTTAAACAGTAGTAACCCTGGCCTTAACATGATCTCTACAAATAAATCTGCAGGGAGTAATGGATTCCTTTTGAAAAAATACTTGGTAACTAATTGGCTAAGGATCTATAGAATCTGATCATCAGGTCAAAATAAGGTGAAACCTGGCAATAGGTAAATGTAGTACAGCCAGGTCCATGAATATTGGGACATCAACACAATTCTAACATTTTTGGCTCTATACACCACCACAATGGATTTTAAATTAAACAAACACGATGTGCTTTAACTGCAGACTGTCAGCTTTAATTTGAGGGTATTTACATCCAAATCAGGTGAATGGTGTAGGAATTACAACAGTTTGCATATGTGCCTGCAGTTAAAGCACATCTTGTTCGTTTCATTTCAAATCCATTGTGGTGGTGTATAGAGCCAAAAATTTTAGAATTGTGTAGATGTCCCAATATTTATGGACCTGGCTTTGCATTTTTTGACTAAAATTGTTTTATTGATATGGAAAACTTTAACCCTTAGACTCCCTGGGATGGTCTTTAAATATGGCATCCACTCGCCAGCGCAGTGGGCTCCATAGCTGGCGGGTCTGTGCTGTTTCAAACAGTAGAGGTCAACACTAATGTCTATGCCTGTCAACAATGCTGATTGCAGGCATTTAACCCTTTAAATGCCGTGGTCAAGCATGACCACAGCATATAAATGGCGAAAAACCCAGCATATAAATGGCGAAAAACCCAGAAGAGTGTGCTTCTGGGTGAGGACCGGCCGCCCCAAGTGGTAATCGGGGAAGCTGGTCCTTCATTCTAATGTGAGTCTCTATAAATAGATCTAGTGTATTAGAGCTACAGTTCTTATGGAGGCCTGCAGGTGACAGGCCAACATAGGATAACTGCAAATTGAGCTAATACTGTAGTGAATATTGTAGCCTCCCAGCCTCCCTAATTTAAAATTAGAAAAATATATAAAAATTTAAATCACCTTCTTTCCCTAGAATAAAATAAACAATAAAAAATAAACACCTTGGACATCCCCAAGTCTAAAAACGCCCAAACTATTAAAATATAAAAGTATTTATCCTATAGAACGAATGGTGTAATGGAAAAAAAAAATGTCCGATTTGCTATTTTTACATTGCTTCAGTGACCCAAAAAATGTATTGACTTGAGATAAAAAGTCACACACTCTCCAAAATGATATCAATAAAACCTACAGCTTGTTCAACAAAAAATGAGCCTCCACACAGCTCGGTCAACAGAACCGTAAAGAGGTTATGGGGTCAGAATATGGCAATATAAAACAAAAAATATTGTTTTAATTTTTTTTTTTCCAGTATTAAAACACAAAGAAAATATTGTGACACAGTGAGGGGTATGGTCTGGGAAAACAGATATTTTCCTCCCAGTGTGTGCTGCTGGGCTGATTTGCAGCCAGGTGGGATCAATTACTGGACTGGATCTCGGCATCCAGTCTGGGTTTTTGGCAACACCTAGCTGCCTTTAAAAGACAGCTGAGATCAGCAGAGGGAATCTCTCTGTGTTGGGATCTGAGGCTTGTGCCGGGGTGGAGGGCTGAGACCCGTGTGAGAGGAAACAGACCGACTAAAGCCTGCTGATGGACTTTTTGTGGCAGAACAGCCCGCCTGGTGTGAACTAACACCAATACTGCAAGGTGACTTTTTGCTTGAAAGTGAGTTTTTGTTTTGTGAACTTGCTAATGTGTGAATAAACACTGAACTTTTAATTTAACCCCTTCAGGACCCTGCCATTTTTCACCTTAAGGACCAGGCCATTTGCAAATCTGACATGTGTCACTTTGTGGTGATAACTTTAAAACGCTTTTACTTATCCAGGCCATTCTGAGATTGTTTTCTCGTCACGTATTGTACTTCATGACAGTGGTAAAATTTAGTAAAAAAAAATATTTTTTATTTATAAAAAAATTACAAATTGACCAAAAATTTTGAAAAAATAGCAAATTTCCAAATTTCTATTTCTCAACTTTTATAATAGACTAGACATTAAGCCCGTTATAATAACGGGCGCTAGAAGAGTAGTGTATAAACATTAGTAGAAACAGTCTATATTAAATAGTAAGATAATTTAACCACATTGTATTTCTTGTTTTATTTTCTTTTGTCAAAAATATTTTGGAAAGAAGTAAAAAGTAAATTAATAATAAAAATAAAATGGAAATGTATATATCACAATACAGTAAGTATAGTTTGTAACAATCTGCAATATACGATACCTGAATAAGATATTCAGAAAAAAGGTATTTTTTAACCTCTTGAAATTTTTCTATAAAATTTCTTTATACACAACATCTCTTGTAAATATTCTATTTGAATTTGGCAACAGTTTGCCTTGTTCAGGACCATCTACAACCTTTACAACCACATCTGAAAAAGTTCTAACTCTAGATAATGCAACATATAACTGACCATGACAGAATACTGTTTCAGGCAAGTAAATGCCAACTTTTTCTAAGGTTTGCCCCTGAGCTTTATTAATTGTCATGGCAAAGGCTAATGCAACTGGAAATTGTCGTCTTCTTAAGGTAAATGGCAAATTAGTAGAGGATTGAGCTAAATCAATACGTTGAATAAAGACCATGTCCCCATTCCGCTGAACCTGTTATTACTTGAGCAATAATGAGGTTTATTTTCAAGTATTTAACAAAGAGGCGGGTTCCATTGCACAATCCCCTTTTAGTGTTTATATTTCTGAGGAGCATAATTATTGCTCCCTTTTTAAGGTTCAGTTTATGACTCGGCATTCCTGTTGGAGTTAACTCATTAAGAAACTCAATAGGATAGTTCTGCATATCTTCCTCAGTTGAGTCATCAATTGAGTTTGAGCTAAGGAATGTCACAGTATCTTGTTCCAAAATGTTTAGCACCTCTTCATTTATGCTATCAAAATCAGAGTTCTTTGAGCAAAGAATACATTTTTTTGTTATCTTTGAGACATCAGCAACTAAAATTCTTTCTCCAAAAAAGTTGTTGACAATATTTCCTGTACATAAAATTTTGGAAGGGATTTCAATTATGTCTTCAGGCAAACCGTTAATGTGTGGTGTATCACCATTGCCAACTTGGATCAACCAATTGCTGAATTCAGTATCAACTGAACGGATATTGTTTGTAAGGTTAAGTATTTGGAAGATTTGCCACAGTTTATTATACTTTATACATGCTTCAACAATTTTTGTCCAGTCACCATGAGGAACCACTGGGAGTGTTTGCCGAAAATCTCCACCAAAGTAATAAAACTTTTCCTCCAAAGGGTTTCTGGTTATCCATTATTTCTTTTAGCAGTTTGTCAACCACTGTAAGAGCAATAGACGGGGCCATTGTACACTCATCCCAAATGAGCACTGTAGATGATCTAAAATTTTCAGCATCAGCAGAATTGAGACGCATATTTGATATTGAGTTCTCAACTATCGGAACAGCTAATTTAAACGGTGGTATGTTCTTCCACCCTCAAGAAGATTGGCTGCTATACCTGTTGAGGCTACAGGGAGTGCAATGTTACCTTCTCCACGAACTGTGCTGAGAAGGGTTTTGTAAAGATACATTTTACCACTACCTCCTGGACCATCCAAGAAAAAACAACCGTTGCAAAGGTTGTCATTTTTGCTTGCAGACAATATTTTTTCTGAAGCTCTTTTTTGTTCTCTGTTTAATGTTTTCTCCATTTCTTCAGCTCTGTATTTTTGTAATTCCTTATCATACATATTCCAAAGTTGATCAGTATTTGGCATTGTGGAAGGCAATCCAAAATCTTCACCGTTTTTGCCATGTCGTACCAGAATATTGACTATTTCTTTAAGTGCGATCTTACGACAAATTGTACAATCATCATTGTGTTGTTTATGTTTGTGAACTAAATCTTCAATGAGATATTGCTCATATTTTAGAAAAAGTGCATTCATATTTTGTAATGATGCAAAAACGCAGACATATGCAAATAATTCCCTAAGTTGTTTAGGCATTGTAAAGTGGACAGCATCTTCCAGAGTGTTCTCCCACACATCGTCATCATTAATAAGTCCTTTTGCAGCCTCTTGGAAAGTGGGATAGAAATTACCATGTACTGTCCTCAGATCTTTAAAGGATACTGCACCAGCCACATGCAGCAATAGTAGACGCAGACAGTCACGCTCTGCATAGAGAGAATACATTCGTCCAATAATTTTTTCTGCACCACATTGATGCAATTTCCAACAACAATTTTGAGAGTCAAACACATAATGCAAAGGAATGTCTGAATATAATATATTCTTTGCTTCCTCTTTTTGTTGATTCAATTTGAACCAAGCTGTCAATTGAGTATCACGGTTTAAAGCTCTCTGTACCGCTGTGGTAATGTCATTTGGGTTAAAAAAAAAAACTGATTGTTCTTCAGGCAGATTCACTGCTAATCTATGGATGTATGGGATTGATAATGCATTTCAAACCCATGCAAACGCCATGCTGCTTCTGGAGCACTGACATACCTAGAAATAATAAAGGTGTTTATTTCATCATGATTCAAAGTACCTTGTTCTTGAATGACAACATTTGCACAATCATGACCTTTGTACACATATTTAAAAAGGTATTTGACACTTTTCACTGATGCACAAACTTTCACATTAATGTGGCAATTGTACTTCAACGCTAAGTAAGGATTATATGGTACAACCCAAGAATTATCAATATTCTTTCCGTTAAGAATTATAGTTTGGCCTGTATTTCTTCTCTTGTACTTTGGATAGCCATTGCTATTAGCAATAGTTTTTTGTTGGAATTCCTTCGGAAAATCCTTACAGCATTTGTCATTTGTCATACATGGAGAATTAGGATTGAGTTCTCCGCATGGTCCATGAATCATATCCTTTGTTACAATTGCATGTAAGCGAGGGGTGATTTCTATGTAAGAGAAAATTTTATCTATCAGTTCTTCATTTTTTGGTTTACAGCTTTCTTTAGATATGAGAAGTATGTGAGCATGTGGTAAACCTCTCTTTTGAAATTCTATCACATAGACCATTGCTTTTGGGACTCCAAAAATATGTTTTTTACTGATGTCATCAATTAGAGCTTTGAGTTTTAGGTGAAATACTCTTGCAACTAAATGTGGTTGTCCATCAACAGTTTGTCCATGTTGTAGGTTATGTACAATCTCTTCCCATTTGGGATTGCATGTCATTGTAATAAAAAGATCTGGTTTTCCATATTTTCTGACAATTGCCATAGCATCTTGATAATTTTGTTGCATGTTTCTGGGGCTCCCTGCAAATGAAGAAGGCAAAATATACATTTTTCCAGGACTCAGGCCTGCTTCATTGGCTTCATTAAACAAATGATCCATTAATCCAGAGTATTTTTCAACACGCAATTTAGGCTGATTTTGACGTATATAATTGAGTCTGTTGGCTTCTGTTTTTACATAAGCATCAACTATATATTGCTGTGTAAGGCGGCCTGCATTTAAAAAGGGATTAAAATCCTCTCTAATGGAAAGACGGTAACCGTAGTATTGCATTTGAGTGACTCTAACTCTAGGATTGTGTGACTGGTTTGGTAAATTTAATAAAGCTTGTGGTCTGTTTTGCAATGGAATGTCAATTCCCCAGCTTTGATTCCCATAGGGGAATAACAATAGATAAACCATGGGTTCCAAATTAGGATCAAGGACACTAATTCTTTGTGTTTTTATTTTATTTGTATAATCTTCACTTGGTTTGCAGTGTATAAGAAGATCTTATTCAAGTGGTGGTTCTCCATCATTATTTTGAAAAATGAAAGCAACCTCATTATATTTTGGTGCGTTATAGCGCCTTTGGTCATTTTTACGATCTTGTACTATTGTCATGGACACTTCCTTAATAACATTGTCATTTTTGGCGGCATTCTCTTCATATTCTTTTTCAACTTGGTACAACATTTTGCAGGCCTCGGCAAAAGGATTGAATTGTGCCATAAATGTACTTAATGTTTGCATAATCTCTGTATTTATTCCTGAGTTGGCAGAAATTTGCATTCTTTGTTCTGCAGCTTCAGAGGGATCTAAAATGTATAATTGTGCAAACTGTCTGTTTTCACCCTGTTGAGGATGCAGTGTTCCTGCTCTGTGACAAATCGAACCATGGATTCGAAAACAGTATGGCCCATAGCCAGGAGGCGGACTAATGTTAGCTCCCATTGATGCAAATGCTAGAGCACTATTTATTGACCTTATATTTTGCATGAAATTTTTGCTGTAATGATGCTGACCCATCATGAGCTGCTGTATAAACGGATTTGTTCGAATTGGTTGAAGATTTACTTTTCCTTTTGAGCAACACTGTGTAAATTTTTGATCAGATGGTCTTACTCCTTCAAAATGTTTTGCTTGACAAAAATTGCATATCTGATTTAAATCTCCACATGTGTGGGGTATAATGTTACCCTCATTAATATTAACTATATCATTTATCATTGCCATTCTTTCTATTGTTGCCCGGAATTCGTTATTTTCCACTCGTTTACTTTGGGCCAGTCTCTGTAATTGTGCTTCCCGCAAACATTGTAATTGTCGTTCTTCTGATGTAAGACTTGCTCTCCTAGCTTTTTCTCTTTCAGCGTGTCTCTTACGTTTTTGTCTTTCTCTTATATAATTTATCCTCTCCTGTGTGGCTGTTGATAAATGTGTTGTGTCTGTTTGTAGATCTGTTATCCTGCCTCTTTTTATTGCTTGTTGCTGACTTAGTGTTGCTCTCCTAGCTCTGTGTGCTTTCACATTTTTCTGACGCTCATTTTCCTTTTTTTCAATAGATCTATTTGCTCGTCTTTGTCTTTCTCTTAGAGATTGTTTTTTACGCAGATTTTCCTGTTCTTCTATAGATCTACAGTTGCAGGAAAAAGTATGTGAACCCTTTGGAATGATATGGATTTCTGCACAAATTGGTCTAAAAATGTGATCTGATCTTCATCTAAGTCACAACAATAGACAATCACAGTCTGCTTAAACTAATAACACAAGAAGAATTAAATGTTACCCTGTTTTTATTGATCACACCATGTAAACATTCACAGTACAGGCGGAAAAAGTATGTGAACCCTTGGATTTAATAACTGGTTGAACATCCTTTGGCAGCAATAACTTAACCCAGTCCTGGCTGCCATGGTTACTTAGCTTATACTTACATGCGCTGTCTGTGGGCGGCCGGCGCTCCTCCTACTGGTAAGTGACAGGTCTGTGCGGCACCTGAGGGGTTAATTGTGCGGATCACAGCCCCCTGTAAGAGATCGGGTGCTGCCAGGCAGCAGGGGGCAGTTATGTACACAGCGCAGGTGTGAAAGTAGCCTAATCGGCACACACGCACAGACAACAGCCCTGAGCACGGGTGATGCACCGTGTTTTTATTGCCCGCCAGCGCGGTGCTTTGGGCGGTCCCTGCTGTGTGTTTGGAGTGTGTGCTGATTGGTTTGTGCGCCGCGCATGCGCACTTCACTAATCGGCACACACGCACGGACAACAGCCCTGAGCACGTAACACAGGGCTTTTATTAGTATACAGTCGTGGCCAAAAGTTTTGAGAATGACACATATATTAGTTTTCACAAAGTTTGCTACTAAACTGCTTTTAGATCTTTGTTTCAGTTGTTTCTGTGATGTAGTGAAATATAATTACACGCACTTCATACGTTTCAAAGGCTTTTATCGACAATTACATGACATTTATGAAAAGAGTCAGTATTTGCAGTGTTGGCCCTTCTTTTTTAGGACCTCTGCAATTCGACTGGGCATGCTCTCAATCAACTTCTGGGCCAATTCCTGACTGATAGCAACCCATTCTTTCATAATCACTTCTTGGAGTTTGTCAGAATTAGTGGGTTTTTGTTTGTCCACCCACCTCTTGAGGATTGACCACAAGTTCTCAATGGGATTAAGATCTGTGGAGTTTCCAGGCCATGGACCCAAAATGTCAACGTTTTGGTCCCCGAGCCACTTAGTTATCACTTTTGCCTTATGGCATGGTGTCCATCGTGCTGGAAAATGCATTGTTCTTCACCAAACTGTTGTTGGATTGTTGGAAGAAGTTGCTGTTGGAGGGTGTTTTGGTACCATTCTTTATTTTTGGGCAAAATTGTGAGTGAGCCCACTCCCTTGGATGAGAAGCAACCCCACACATAAATGGTCTCAGGATGCTTTACTGTTGGCATGACACAGGACTGATGGTAGCGTTCACTTTTTCTTCTCTGGACAAGCCTTTTTCCAGATGCCCCAAACAATCGGAAAGAGGCTTCATTGGAGAATATGACTTTGCCCCAGTCCTCAGCAGTCCATTCACCAAGCTTTCTGCAGAAGATCAATCTGTCCCTGATGTTTTTTTTGGAGAGAAGTGGCTTCTTTGCTGCCCTTCTTGACACCAGGCCATCTTCCAAAAGTCTTCACTGTGCGTGCAGATGCGCTCACACCTGCCTGCTGCCATTCCTGAGCAAGCTCTGCACTGATGGCACTCCGATCCCGCAGCTGAATCCTCTTTAGGAGATGATCCTGGCGCTTGCTGGACTTTCTTGGACGCCCTGAAGCCTTCTTAACAAGAATTGAACCTCTTTCCTTGAAGTTCTTGATGATCCTATAAATTGTTGATTGAGGTGCAATCTTAGTAGCCACAATAACCTTGCCTGTGAAGCCATTTTTATACAACGCAATGATGGCTGCACGCGTTTCTTTGCAGGTCACCATGGTTAACAATGGAAGAACAATGATTTCAAGCATCACCCTCCTTTTAACATGTCAAGTCTGCCATTTTAACCCAATCAGCCTGACATAATGATCTCCAGCCTTGTGCTCGTCAACCTTCTCACCTGGGTTAACAAGACGATTACTGAAATGATCTCAGCAGGTCCTTTAATGACAGCAATGAAATGCAGTGGAAAGTTTTTTTGGGGATTAAGCTAATTTTAATGGCAAAGAAGGACTATGCAATTCATCTGATCACTCTTCATAACATTCTGGAGTATATGCAAATTGCTATTTTAAAAACTTAAGCAGCAACTTTTTCAATTTCCAATATTTATGTAATTCTCAAAACTTTTCGCCACGACTGTAGATAGTAATACCTCCAAAAATAGTTATTTTTTACATTTCCCATATGTCTACTTCATGTTTGGATCATTTTGAGAATGCCATTTTATTTTTTGGGGACGTTAGAAGGCTTAGAAGTTTAGAAGCCACTTTTTCAGGACCAGTTCAGGTCGGAAGTCACTTTGTGAGGCTTACATAATAGAAACCACCCAAAAATGACCCCATTTTACAAACTACACCCCTCAAGGTATTCAAAACTGATTTTGCAAATGTTGTTAACCCTTTAGGTGTTCCACAAGAATTAATGTAAAATAGAGATAAAATTTAAAAATTTCACTTTTTTGGCTAATTTTCCAATTGTATCCATTTTTTCAGTTGCAAAGCGAGGGTTAACAGCCAATCAAAACTCAATATTTATGACCCTGATTCTGTCGTTTAGAGAAACACCCCATATTTGGTCGTAAACTGCTGTATGGGCACACGGCAGGGTTTTTGGAAGGCAGATTTTGCTGGACTGGTTTTTTGACACCATGTCCCATTTGAAGCCCCCCTGATCCACCCATGGAGTAGAAACTCTAAATAAGTGACCCCATTTTAGAAACTATACCCCTCAAGGTATACGAAACTGATTTTACAAACTTTGTTAACCCTTTAGGTTTTCCACAAGAATTTATGGAAAATAGAGAGGAAATTTTAGAATTTTATTTTTTGTGCAGATTTTCCATTTAATCCATTTTTGGCCAAACAAAACTCAATATTTATGGCCCTGATTCTGTAGTTTACAGAAACACTCCATACGTGGTCGTAAACTGCATTGCGCAGAAGGAAGGAACGCCATATGTTTTTTTGGAAAGGAGATTTCACTGGGATAATTCTAAGCTGCCATGTCACATTTGAAGACCCCCTGATGCACCCCTAGAGTAGAAACTCCAAATAAGTGACCACATTTTAGAAACTACACCCCTCAAGGTATACAAAACAAATTTGACTAACTTTGTTAACTCTTTAGGTGTTCCACAAAAATTAATGGAAAATAGAGATGAAATTTCAGAATTTCCCTTTATTGGCAGATTTTCCATTTTAATAAATTTTTTCCAGTTACAAAGCAAGGGTTAGCAGCCAAACAAAACTCTAGTTTTTTCAATTTTTGGGCGATTATCTTAGGTAGGGTATGATTTTTGCGGGATGAGATGATGGTTTGATTGGCACTATTTTGGGGTGCCTCATGACTTTTTGATCGCTTGCTATTACATTATTTGTGATGTAAGGTGACAAAAAATTGCTTTTTTTACACTTTTTTTTTTTTTACGGTGTAATCTGAGGGGTTTGATCATGTGATATTTTTATAGGGCAGGTTCTTCCGGACGTGGCAATCCCTAATATGTATACTTTTTATTATTTATTTAAGTTTTACACAATAATATAATTTTTGAAACAAAAAAAATAATCATGTTTTAGTGTCTCCATAGTCTGAGAGCCATAGTTTTTTTCAGTTTTTGGGCGATTATCTTAGGTAGGGTATGATTTTTGCAGGATGAGATCACGGTTTGATTGGCACTATTTTGGGATGTGTATGACTTTTTTATCGCTTGCTATTACACTTTTTGTAATGTAAGTTAACAAAAAATTGCTTTTTTTACACCTTTTCAATTTTTTTTTAAGGTGTTCACCTGAGGGGTTAGATCATGTGATATTTTTATAGGGCAGGTTCTTCCGGATGCGGCAATACCTAATATGTCTATTTTTTATTTGTTTATGTAAGTTTTACAACTTTTTTTGGGCCATTATCTTAGGTGGGATATGATTTTTGCGTGATGAGATGACGGTTTGATTGGCACTATTTTGGGGGGCGTATGACTTTTTGATCGCTTGCTATTACACTTTTTATGATGTAAGGTAACAAAAAAATTGCTTTTTTTATACAGTTTTTATTTTAAAAATTCACGGTGTTCACCTGAGGGGTTAGGTCATGTGGTATTTTTATAGAGCCGGTCGTTACGGACGTGGCAATACCTAATATGTATACTTTTTATTATTTATTTAAGTTTTACACAATAATATCATTTTTTAAACCAAAAACAAATCATGTTTCAGCGTCTCCATATTCTGAGAGCCATAGTTTTTTCTAATTTTGGGCGATTATCTTAGGTAAGGTATGATTTTTGCGGGATGAGATGACGGTTTGATTGGCACTATTTTGGGGTGCATATGACTTTTGATTGCTTGCTATTACACATTTTGTGATGAAAGGTGACCAAAAATTGCTTTTTTTACACCTTTCATTTTTTTTACGGTGTTCACCTGAGGGGTTAGATCATGTGATATTTTTATAGGGAAGGTTATTCCGGACACGGCGATATCTAATATGTCTACTTTTTTTTTATTTAAACAATAATATCATTTCTGAAACAAAAAAAAATCATGTTTCAGTGTCTCCATATTCTGAGAGCCTCAGTTTTATCAGATTTAGGGGATAGATCATGTGATATTTTTATTGGGCAGGTTCTTCCGGACGCGGCGATACCTAATATGTCTACTATTTATTTATTTATGTAAGTTTTAGGCTACTTTCACACTGGCGTTTTGGCTTTCTATTTGTGAGTTCCGTTCAGGGCTCTCGCAAGTGGTTCCAAAACGGATCAGTTCAGCTCCAATGCATTCTGAATTGAAAAGGATCCGCTCAGAATGCATCAGATTGCCTACGTTCCATCTCCATTCCGCTCTGGAGGCAGACACCAAAGCACTGCTTGCAGCGATTTGGTGTCCGTCTGACAAAACTGAGCCAAAAGGATCCGTTCTGACACAGAATGTAAGTCAATCGGGACGGATCCGTTTTCTATGACACAATCTGGCACAACAGAAAACTGATCCGTCCTCCATTGACTTTCAATGGTGTTCAAGACAGATCCGTCTTGGCTATGTTAAAGATAATAAAAACGGATCCGTTCTGAACGGATGCAGACGGTTGTATTATCTGAACGGATCCGTCTGTGCAGATCAATGACGGATCCGCACCAAAAGCGAGTGTGAAAGTAGCCTTACACAGTTTTTGGGTGATTATCTTAGGTAGGTTATGATTTTTGCGGGATGAGATGACAGTTTGATTGGCACTATTTTGTGGTGCGTATGACTTTTTGATCGCTTGCTATTACACTTTTTGTAAGGTGACAAAAAAATTGCTTTTTTTATACAGTTTTTATTTATTTTTAAATTACGGTGTTCACCTGAGGGGCTAGGTCATATGATATTTTTATAGAGCAGGTATTTATTTAAGTTTTACACAATAATATCATTTTTGAAACAAAAAAAAAAAAAAAGTCTTAGTGTCTCCATATTCTGAGAGCCATAGTCTTTTCAGTTTTTGGGCGATTATCTTAGGTAGGGTATGATTTTTGCAGGATGAGATGAAAGTTTTATTGACACTATTTTGAGGTGCATATGACTTTTTGATTGCTTGCTATTACACTTTATGTGATGTAAGGTGACAAAAAAAAGCCTTTTTTGCACCTTTTTTTATTTATTTTTACTGTGTTCATCTGAGGGGTTAGGTCATATGATATTTTTATAGAGCAGGTTCTTACGGATGCAGCAATACCTAATACAGTGGCGGAAATAATTATTTGACCCCTCACTTATTTTGTAAGTTTGTCCAATGACAAAGAAATGAAAAGTCTCAGAACAGTATCATTTCAATGGTAGGTTTATTGTAACAGTGGCAGATAGCACATCAAAAGGAAAATCGAAAAAATAACTTTAAATAAAAGATAGCAACTGATTTGCATTTCATTGAGTGAAATAAGTATTTGAACCCCTACCAACCATTAAGAGTTCTGGCTCCCACAGAGTGGTTAGACACTTCTACTCAATTAGTCACCCTCATTAAGGACACCTGTCTTAACTAGTCACCTGTATAAAAGACACCTGTCCACAGAATCAATCAATCAAGCAGACTCCAAACTCTCCAACATGGGAAAGACCAAAGAGCTGTCCAAGGATGTCAGAGACAAAATTGTAGACCTGCACAAGGCTGGAATGGGCTACAAAACCATTAGCAAGAAGCTGGGAGAGAAGGTGACAACTGTTGGTGCGATTGTTCGAAAATGGAAGGAGCACAAAATGACCATCAATCGACCTCGCTCTGGGGCTCCACGCAAGATCTCACCTCGTGGGGTGTCAATGGTTCTGAGAAAGGTGAAAAAGCATCCTAGAACTACACGGGAGGAGTTAGTTAATGACCTCAAATTAGCAGGGACCACAGTCACCAAGAAAACCATTGGAAACACATTACACCGCAATGGATTAAAATCCTGCAGGGCTCGCAAGGTCCCCCTGCTCAGGAAGGCACATGTGCAGGCCCGTCTGAAGTTTGCCAATGAACACCTGAATGATTCAGAGAGTGACTGGGAGAAGGTGCTGTGGTCTGATGAGACCAAAATAGAGCTCTTTGGCATTAACTCAACTCGCTGTGTTTGGAGGAAGAAAAATGCTGCCTATGACCCCCAAAACACCGTCCCCACCGTCAAGCATGGGGGTGGAAACATTTTGCTTTGGGGGTGTTTTTCTGCTAAGGGCACAGGACAACTTATTCGCATAAATGGGAAAATGGACGGAGCCATGTATCGTGAAATCCTGAGCGACAACCTCCTTCCCTCTGCCAGGAAACTGAAAATGGGTCGTGGATGGGTGTTCCAGCACGACAATGACCCAAAACATACAGCAAAGGCAACAAAGGAGTGGCTCAAGAAGAAGCACATTAAGGTCATGGAGTGGCCTAGTCAGTCTCCGGACCTTAATCCAATCGAAAACCTATGGAGGGAGCTCAAGCTCAGAGTTGCACAGAGACAGCCTCGAAACCTTAGGGATTTAGAGATGATCTGCAAAGAGGAGTGGACCAACATTCCTCCTAAAATGTGCGCAAACTTGGTCATCAATTACAAGAAACGTTTGACCTCTGTGCTTGCAAACAAGGGTTTTTCCACCAAGTATTAAGTCTTTTTTTGTTAGAGGGTTCAAATACTTATTTCACTCAATGAAATGCAAATCAGTTGCTATCTTTTATTTAAAGTTATTTTTTCGATTTTCCTTTTGATGTGCTATCTGCCACTGTTACAATAAACCTACCATTGAAATGATACTGTTCTGAGACTTTTCATTTCTTTGTCAGTGGACAAACTTACAAAATCAGTGAGGGGTCAAATAATTATTTCCCCCACTGTATGTATACTTTTTTATTTTCTTAAGTTTTACACAATAACAGCATTTTTAATACAAAAAAACAATGTTTTAGTGTCTCCATATTCTGAGTCATATTTATTTTTTATTTTTTGGGTGATTGTCTTAGGTAGGGATGTGGTGACGGTTAGATTGGTACTATTTTGGCGGGCATACACTTTGATCGCTTGGTTTTGTACTTTTAGTGATGTAAGGTGACAAAAAATGGTTTATTTAGCACATTTTTTTTTTTTTTTTACGGTGTTCATTTGAGGGGTTAGGTCATGTGATATGTTTATAGTGATACCTAATATGTCTACTTTTCTTTTTTCCCTATTTAAAAAAAAAAATATTTACTTTATTTGGAGAAAATAACATTTATTTAATTTTTACTTGAAACTTTTAATTTTTGGAGGGGAAAACGATTTTTTTAACTTTTTTTTTACTTTATTTTTTGTACCACTTTGGGACTTCGACTTTTGTGGGTCTGATCGCCTTTACAATGCATTTCAATAATTCTGTATTGGAATGCATTGGCTGTATCTCACAGGCTTTCCACCGGAAGGCAGTCCCGATGCCTAAGGAAGGCATCGGGCTGCCTTCCATGCCGTCAGGTCCCCGTCACAGCAGAACGAGGACCCGATGGCAGCACCATTAGCGCTGACCGTGGCACATGAAGGGTTAATGCTGGACAAATTCTAGAGGGAATTGCCACCACCCCTCCAGCACTGGGTTGGCCAGACGTATCATACTAGTGCCCTGGAGATTGTGGACCTGGTCAAATGGTATGGGGCTACTGAGGAACTCCAGGGGGGAACTCTGGGGAAGGGCATAACGAAATCCAGAAAATCCACACCCCAGACCTGGTGGCCTGGTGACTGTCCCCACCTGGTCAAGGCTATGGACGTAAACTTTGGGTATCGACAGTCATGGTATGCCAGAATGGTCGGTGCATCAGACACTCCAGAAACTCTCAATAAACCTTTTTGTCAGGTGGAGGTGGGAATCACTCCCATGGTGGCTATGCTGGACTCAGGGAGTTGGGTGACCCTTGTGAGGGCTTTCCTGGTGCAACCCACCGAGTTTACGGGCCGGAAAGTCGGGGTGCTCAGTGTACATGGAGATTTAAAATAGTACCCCACTGCTCTGGTGTCCCCAAGCACGTGTGCCAGCAGGCGGATCCATGAGGTGGCCGTAACCACGAGCATGCACTATGAATTGATGTTAGGAAGAGACTTTCCGTTGTTCCCAGCCCTGTGGCCGGCCGCTGTACATATTGATCCCCGAGAGATAGGGAAAGCTCCAGTAGCGAGGCCTGGCCCAGTTGAGGTGTTGGAACACAGGAAACCCAAGGCGAAGGGGCCCATGAGGGGGAGACAACCCCACGGAATAGGATAGGTATGGAGCATAGGAAGATAGCTCAGCAAGCCCAGAGTCGGACCTATAATCGAGCATCTGGGGTCCGTAACTTTAGGCGGGGAGATCCGGTTGTGGTTTGTGGGCCACCTGTGTACAGTAAGTTCCGCGCTAGGTGGAAGGTGCCCTACAAGATACTAGAGGAAGTTGGAGACATAAATGACAAGGTACGCTAGCCAGGTCAGCGAAAGTCGGAGCAGGTCTACCATGTCAATTTACTAAAACCTTGGAAGGTTAGGGAGACCTGTACTGAGAACAACCCACCGTTTAATTGTCACTGAGCCTCAGGCGAAAGTCCGGCTAAAACCATACTGGTACCCGAGGCTCGGCGACAAGCCACAGTAGAACTCAGGGCAGGCTGGTTGCAGGGAAATGCGGATGCCCTGTCCCAGGTGTGCTGTTTGGCATGTGTTCACCTCCTCAGGGTTGAACAAAGGGGGGTGTATGTAACACAATGAGGGATATGGTCTGGGAAAACAGGTATTTTCCTCCCAGGGTGTGCTGCTGGGCTAATTTGCAGCCAGGTGGGATAAATTACCGGACTGGATCTCGGGTGCCCGTATGGGTTTTTGGCAACTCCTAGATGCCATTAAAAGACAGCTGGGATCAGCAGAGGGAAAATCTGAGGCTTGTGTCGGGTTGGAGGGCTGAGACCAGTGTGAGAGGAAACAGGCCAACTAAAGCCTGTTTAAGGACTTTTTGTGGCAGAACAGCCTGCCTGGTATGAACTAACACCAATACTGCAAGGTGACTTTGCATGAAAGTGACTTTTTGTTTTGTGAACTTGCTAATGTGTGAATAAACACTGAACTTTTGATTTATGAACTGGTTTGTGCCTCTATACTGCGTCCACTTATCCTGTCTATCAGAGAGAATCCCCACACTATATATATATATATATATATATATATATATGATATAATTGCAATTGTACTTAGCCAGACAATAAAGGGAACGTGTCAGTTTTGCCACATAGTTAATGCCATAGGGACAAAACCCACACAATTGTGTCTGAATTGCATTTTTTGCCTGTTTCCCACTACATTGTATGCAATCTTTTTTTTTTTTTTTTTTTATATATTTTTTTTATAATCATTAAAATGACAGTGTAAACATGACACCAACAGTGGTGTAAATCGGTACTAGATACATCCTTATAAAAATACATCATTTTATAGAAATAATGGTAATGAACAGCAGCTGGATACTAGTAGTTGATAAGCAAATGTACATTTTGAGTAATCCAGGTCCCAAGGGTGACGGTCTATTTAGAATTAGGAAAAACTGTAGATAGTTTGCATAGTTAGTTATGAGAATAGAAAGGAGACAATACAGCAGTCAAGTCCCTCATATCAAGCCCAAAAATCGTAAACAGAAGCTTGCGAGATGTCAGAAAATATCTAGCATCTCTCTCCACACATTCATCTGAGCTAATTGGAGGCACTAATTGGACTTCACTCTGAATAGCAGCGGGGTATCAAGGGGAGGGTCATGGAGGACCAGTTGGATGTAATTAAAAATTATTATTGGGTCTTGAGGAACCTGTAATTCTTCCACGGTGCCCAACGTTTAATAAAGGCCGGATGGGTTCTGGATTCCCATGAGGCGAGTTCCTCAAACCGGTAAAGCTGATCCACCTTGAGCCTCCACTGCTCAACCGAGGGAAGATGGGTCTGTAGCCAAAATTTAGGAATCGGGAGACGAGCCGCAATCAAAAGTTGCTTAAAGAGAAAAGAGGGAGGTGGAATTGTACCCTCATCGAAGTAGGAAAGCAAGACTCCGTAGGGGGACAATTTTACAGAGGAAGAGCAAATTTGATTACAGATCAAGATGATGTCTGCCCACCACTTACTAATAGGGCGCCATTGCCACCAGATATGGAGAAAAGTACCTTTCTCCTCTAGGCATCTCCAGCATTTATTTGATGAGGATCCAGAGTAGTGTGAGGATTTAATTGGGGTGATATACCAGTATGACAGTATCCGTTTTCCTGGACACGCACACATCTTGATGACTTATGTGGTATTTCAAATAGTGTGGGTAAAATTGAGAGATGCAGATCAATCCCTGTGTCATTTTCCCAAGTGCGAATGAACGCAGGTTTGACAATTAGAGGGGGGGAGCGAAGTTTATTATATATCTGTGAGATAAGTTTTTTCGGAGGGTTGGGATTTACTATAAGGGCTTCATACCATGTAAGAGGACGTAGGAGCTCTCCCTTTTTGTTATTTTTAGAGACAAAGGATTTAATAACTGATAATAAGGTGAAGTCGCAGGATTGTGGCTTAATCAGTGACTTGAGGGAATCCATGGAGGCTAGCAATCCTTGGGTTTCAAGGAGGTGAGAAATAGGCAAGGAAGAGGATCTAACTGATTTAGAGACTGAGAGGCGAGGACCCATGGAAGATGAACCTAAGATATCACTAATTGTGATGAGGGGGGAGGGAAAAGGTATTGAGCAATGGGAAAAGTTCAGCCATTTCCATGCTTCCAGAGTAGCTTTAATGATTGGAAAGGCTGATAGATTGGTTTGGGGCGAACTACTGTAACCTAGGCATAGGGCACGAGTGGGCAGACCTCTCTGTTCCAGTGCTACCCAGGATTTGTCTCTCGTGTTTCTATGCCAGTCAACAATTCTGGATGGAAGAATAGCTTTCCCATAGAGTTCTTGATCTGGGAGCCCAATACCACCAACCAAACGGGATCGAGATAGGAGAGAGTAAGAAAGTCTAGCTTTCTTCCCGTTCCAAATGAAGGCTCTGAATTTCTGTTTAAGAGAGGAGTAAAAGGACTTAGCTACGGGAATTGGGAGGACTTGTTGCATGTACGTGAGGCGGGGAATGATAAGAGAGGTGAGGAGGTTTTTCCTGCCGAACCAGGAGAGAGTCGGGGCAGATTTGGCAATTTTGTCTATTGCTTTGAATATAGATGTTTTTAGAGGGACATAATTAAGAGCAAAAAGGTCTGAGGTATTGGGGCTAAGTTTGACTCCTAAATATGTGATGGTCGGAGAAGACCAATTGAATGGGGAGTTTTCCATTAAAGAAAGTTTGAGTCGGGGGGAAATTCCAGTACTGATTATGAAGGATTTATTCTCATTTATCTTAAAGTTGGAGAGTACACTATAATTCTTTAAGTGCTCCTGGATTTTAGGGAGGGAGATTTTAGGGTTAGTTGTCATTATCATAACGTCATCGGCAAATGCCGCTATTTTATGATCATGACCCCCAAGGTTCAGGCCTCTGATATCAGTGTCTGCCCGAAGCGTAGATAAAAGGGGTTCCATTGCCAAAATAAAAAGGAGGGGGGATAGGGGACAACCCTGACAGGTTCCATTGTGGATTTGAAAAGGAGAGGATAGGTCCCCATTTACCATGGCGCGAGCTGTGGCATGTTTGTACATAGCGAATACTGCTTTGACATATGGACCAGGCAGGCCAAAATCCTCTAAAATATGGGTTAGGTAATTCCAGTTAATGCGGTCGAACGCTTTCTCGGCGTCAGTACTGACAAGAACAAGAGGAGAGGAGGTCTGTTTAGCATGACAGAGCACATTAATGACCCTAGTCGTGTTATCTCTACCTTCTCTATTGCAAACAAAACCCACCTGGTCCATATGAATCAAGAGATGGAGGAGATTTGCTAGGCGGTTTGCAAGTAATTTAGCTAAAAGTTTAAGGTCTATGTTTAGATGCGAGATGGGCCTATAGTTTGAGCACAATTTAGGGTCCTTTCCTTCTTTGGGTATTAAGGCTATGTGAGCAATCGTCATGTCACTAGAGAGGGGGATACCTTGGAGGGATTGGTTGCAAACGTTAAGGAGATGCGGTAGCAGTTGCTTCTTAAATGTTTTATAATAAGATGCTGGAAGGCCATCAGGGCCAGGGCTTTTCCCCACAGGTATCTGGGAAAGGGCTATAGAAAGTTCGTTCATGGTAAATGGGGCCTCGAGTGATTGTTTTTGGTCTTTAGAAAGCGTCGGATGAGATGATGAGTCTAAGAACTTAGTAATGAGAGATGAGTGGTAGACAAGTGATGGGGGAGGAGGGAGATTGTAAAGCACTTCGTAGAAATCCCTAAATTGCTTGGCAATTTTCGCTGAAGCGAAAATGGGGGTGCTATTTGGGGAGGATAATTGGTGGATGTAGTTATCTGCTCTCCTGTTTTTGACTCTATTCATAAGGAATTTGGTGGCTTTATCCCCATGTGAAAAATATTTGTATTGGAAATTGAGATAGTATTTAGCTGATTTGGTTTGTAAGAGAGCCTTTAATTCAGCTCTAGCTTTGGAGAGTTCCTGGAGTTGGGGTTCAGTTAAGGAGCTTTTGTGGATAGTTTCCAACCTATTTATCTTAGAAAGAAGATTACTGATGTTTCTCTCCCTAAGTCTTTTCAAGTGCGAGCCAATACTGATAAATTCACCCTTAATAAAGGGTTTGTGCGCATCCCAGAGAATTTGGGTTGAGAGATCTGGGTGGGCATTCCAGACAAAGTATTCGTCTAATAACAACGCTACTTTTTTTTATAGATTCTGGGTTGCCTAGTATGGACTCATTTAGTCTCCAATTGAAACTTTTGGATTTATGCGCTGGGGAGGTTACTAAAAGGTAAATTGGGGCATGATCTGAAATGTGGATGGACCCAATCTTAGCTTCCGGACAAAGCTGAAGATGTTCTTTGGAAATGAAAAAATGTAGTCAATGCGATGGTAGGTATTGTGGACATGTGAGTAGAAAGTGTAGTCTAGAGTATCTGGACATAACGTGCGCCATGTATCTACTAGATGGAGATCCCAAAAGATGTCTTTAATGAATTTCAGGGTACGCCTTGAGTGGACAGGGAACCTCCACCATTAGGGGGCCGCCCTGGGCACAGCAGACCTCTAGGGATTCTAGGGGTAGCTGGTTTCTGTTTCTAGCCCTGCAACTTTGGGCTAGAATTATTTTCCTGTACCCATCTATTTAGGTGTATACCGTGTCATTATGTGTGTTTTTCGTCAAAGGGGCTACTACTCCCCCACTGAATAATCTCAGCTAATGTAGTTTTTTCACTGTTGGTATATACATACCAATACCCACTTAAATATTTATTAAAGGTATTTTTAAAAAGTCACTTCTTTTTTTCATACATGCCCTTTACGCCTTGAGTGGGTTGACTTATGTGAGGACGAGTCAATTTGGGGGTTAATAGCTATATTAAGGTCACCACCCATGATAGTTATGCCTTCTTTGAAGGGAGCAACAATCTGAGCAATATCTGAGATCCATTGGGCTTGTTTGGTGTTGGGAGCATATAGATTTATAAATGTATATATCTGGGGCCCTATGTGACCTTTAACCAAAATAAATCTCCCTTCTGGGTCCTGTATATGATCCATATATTTGAATGGAATCTTCCTCTTAAATCCAATACTTACTCCTCCAGATGCAGCAGAATTACCTCCACAGTGGAACCAAAGGGGGTAGTGAGAAAATTCCAGGTAGGGGTAATGGTTAAATTTAAAATGTGTCTCCTGGAGGAGCAGCACGTCAGAACCCACCTTACGTAAAATAGTGAATATTTGACTCCTTTTGGAAGGTGAGTTAAAACCCTTCACATTGTAGGATGCTATGTGTATGTCAGCCATAATCATGGTTTTGCATGAGCGGAAAGAAGTGATATGTGCTGGTCCCACAGGGGAAAACACTTACAGGTTGAATTGTGTCTGCTCGGTCCAGAGGAGAAGCTCGGATCCAAGGGTCTTGCTGTCCTGTCACAAAGACCAGAGGTGACTGTATCAAGTACCTAACATTAAACAAAGGAATAGGGAGAAAGATGAGAACATAACATATAACCAAAAAATAACATTGTGCGTGGACTGACACGCAGGTATTAAGCATGAGGGGAAAATTGGTCATTAGACCAGTAACATTGTATGCAATCTTAAATGGTGACATTAGAAAGTATAATTTGCCCTGCAAAAAACAAGCCCTCATGCAGCTATGTGAATGGAAGAATAAAAAAGTTATGGATCCATGAAGACAGAGAAGAAAAATGAAAATGCTAAAATGAAAAAATAAATAAATAAATAAAACTCCGGTATACAAGGGGCTAACAGAGGTTATGATATGACACAGTTTTGAGAGAATGGGAGTTTCTAAAGGAGATTTACACCGAGATCTAATTGATGTGATTTGCACAATGGGGTTTAGATTTATCAAACTGGTGCAAAGTAGAACTAGCTTAGTTGCCCATAGTTTTCAATCTTCTTTTACCCCAGAAAACTGGCATAAAAGAAGATAAATGTGCTGGGCCCACTGGGCCAGCCACTCTATACCTTCATCATGCCCCTTTTCGGGAAAGTTGTGAGGGGAGCAGGGAAATGCCACTTATTATAAGTTTTTTGCAGAAATGGCAGGAAAAAAGTCACAAGCACTGTGTTTGTGACTTTGTTTGTGGTGTGGGAGAAATTATAAATTCACCCAATATGCATTTTGGTTCATAAACAGTGTAGATAAATCCCTGAAAGTAGTCTATAAGCTGTAGAACTGGGGAAAAAAATCATTGCGGTTGTATGTAACAATTTTAAAGGTTTAAAGAAGATGACAAGAAAATTGAACAATTTAAAAAATAGGAAAAGTTTTGAACCTGGTTAAGGTTAACCACTTCTACCCCGGGCCAGTTTTTTACTTATCCAAGCCATTATGAGACTGTTTTCTCTTGACACATTGTACTTCATGGTAAATTTGAGTCGATAAATTTCACCTTTATTTATGAAAAAATACCACATTTAACAAAAATTTTGAAACATTCATAATTTTCTAAGTTTGATTTTCTCTACGTTTAAGGCATCTTTCACACGACCGTATGGCTTTTTCAGTGTTTTGCGGTCCGTTTTTCACAGATCAGTTGTTCCGTTTTTTGTTTACGTTGTGTTTCCATTTTTGTTCCGTTCTTCCGTATGGCATATACAGTATACAGTAATTACATAGAAAAAATTGGGCTGTGCAGAAAATTTCAATAGATGGTTCCACAAAAACGGAACTGATACAGAAGACATACAGATGCTTTTCCGTATGTGTTCCTTTTTTTTGCGGACCCATTGACTTGAATGGAGCCACGGAACGTGATTTGTGGGTAATAATAGGACATGTTCTATCTTTCAACAGAACGGAAAACTGGAAATACGGAAAAGGAATGCATACGAAGTACATTCCGTTGTTTTTGCAGAACCATTGAAATAAATGTTTCTGTATACGGACCGTATACGGAACGCAAAAAACGGCCCGTAAACGAAAAAAAAAACGGTCATGTGCAGGAGGCCTAAGACAGATAGCAATGCCTCATAAAATAGTTATCACTCATCCTTCTCCATTTGTCTACTTTATGTTGCAATCATTTTGTAAATGTCCAAAACCATTTTTTTAAGCACTAATTTAGTTATAAAGTAATTTTGAGGGGATTACTTATTGGAAACTGATACAAATACCGCACTTCGCTGCCCCGTCTGATGTCAACTATGTAGAGCTCACATGGCACAGTTTCATTACTGGTTATCAAGACGTACCGTTATGCCCTGCCTGGGAGTACATAAGGTCAGCTTGGCACCATTTACATAGACACCTCCTGTCCACGCAGGCACAGAGAGGCACGGGGAGTGAGAGACGGTGGTCCACGCTACCTCCACACCTGCTCACAACCCTGACAAGCTGATAGGGCCTTTTCACTGCCCCAGTGAAAGAACTTCTTAGTAGATTGTCAGAAACCAAGCCCAAGTATCTTAAAACTAGGCCGAAAATCGAATGTGGGGATTCCTGATCGAGATATACAGTCAGGTCCATAAATATTGGGACATCAACACAATTCTAACATATTTGGCTCTATACACCACCACAATGGATTTGAAATGAAATGAACAAGATGTGCTTTAACTGCAGACTTTCGGCTTTGATTTGAGGGTATTTACATCCAAATCAGGTGAACGGTGTAGGAATTACAACAGTTTGCATATGTGCCTACTACTTGTTAAGGAACCAAAAGTAATGGGACAATTGGCTTCTTAGCTGTTCAATGGCCAGGTGTGTGCTATTCCCCCATTATCCCAATTACAATGAGCAGATAAAAAATCCAAAGTTAATTTCAAGTGTGCTATTTGCATTTGGAATCTGTTGCTGTCAACTCTCAAGATGAGATCCAAAGAGCTGTCACAATCAGTGAAGCAAGCCATCATTAGGCTGAAAAAACAAAGCAAGCCCATCAGAGAGATAGCAAAAACATTAGGCGTGGCCAAAACAACTGTTTGGAACATTCTTAAAAAGAAGGAGCGCACCGGTGAGCTCAGCAACACCAAAAGACCCAAAAGACCACAGAAAACAACTGTGGTGGATGACCGAAGAATTCTTTCGATGGTGAAGAAAAAAACCTTCACAACAGTTGGCCAGATCAAGAACACTCTCCAGGAGGTAGGCGTATGTGTGTCAAAGTCAACAATCAAGAGAAGACTTCACCAGAGTGAATACAGAGGGTTCACCACAAGATGTAAACCATTGGTTAGCCTCAAAAACAGGAAGGCCAGATTAGAGTTTGCCAAACAACATCTAAAAAAGCCTTCACAATTCTGGAACAACATCGTATGGACAGATGAGACCAAGATCAACTTGTACCAGAGTGATGGGAAGAGAAGAGTATGGAGAAGGAAAGGAACTGCTCATGATCCTAAGCATACCACCTCATCAGTGAAGCATGGTAGTGGTAGTGTCATGGTGTGGGCATGTATGGCTGCCAATGGAACTGGTTCTATTGTATTTATGGATGATGTGACTGCTGACAAAAGCAGCAGGATGAATTCTGAAGTGTTTCGGGCAATATTATCTGCTCATATTCAGCCAAATGCTTCAGAACTCATTGGATGGCGCTTCACAGTGCAGATGGACAATGACCCAAAGCTTACTGCAAAAGCAACCAAAGAGTTTTTTATGGGAAAGAAGTGGAATGTTATGCAATGGCCAAGTCAATCACTTGACATGAATCCAATTGAGCATGCATTTCACTTGCTGAAGACAAAACTGAAGGGAAAATGCCCCAAGAACAAGCAGGAACTGAAGACAGTTGCAGTAGAGGCCTGGCAGATCATCACCAGGGATGAAACCCAGCGTCTGGTGATGTCTATGCGTTCCAGACTTCAGGTTGTAATTGACTGCAAAGGATTTGCAACCAAGTATTAAAAAGTGAAAGTTTGATTTATGATTATTATTATTATGTCCCATTACTTTTGGTTCCTTAACAAGTGGGAGGCACATATGCAAACTGTTGCAATTCCTACACCGTTCACCTGATTTGGATGTAAATACCCTCAAATTAAAGCTGACAGTCTGCAGTTAAAGCACATCTTGTTTGTTACATTTCAAATCCATTGTGGTGGTGTATAGAGGCAAAAATGTTAGAATTGTGTCGATGTCCCAATATTTATGGACCTGACTGTAAGAACAGCACTAGATTAAATTATATATTTAATTGCCTTAAGGGTGCACTAGACATAACACTATATACACACAGAAATATACTGTACAATGGTAGGATGTGCAAATGCAGATTACATGGTACAAACAGGGTTAAACAGAGCAAAAGTCAGTTACCAGGTGGATAAGTAGTCCTTTGGGTTATGATGATGAATTCTGGGTTGCTATAGTCCTTTGCAGTAGAGTTGAGCGAACCCGAACTGTAAAGTTCGGGTTTGTACCAAACTTTACAAATTTTTGACCCCGGACCCGAAACCAAACATTTCAGTAAAAGTTCGGGTTAGAGTTCGGTGTTCGGCGATTTAATGGTGCTTTTTGAAAGGCTGCATGGGAAACCAATCAACAAGCGTTTAACTCGTGTGCCCTTAGAAGCCATCACAGCCATGCCTACTAATGGCATGGCTGTGATTGGCCAGTGCAGCATGTGACCCAGCCTCTATATAAGCTGGAGTCACAAGCGCCGCATGTCGCTCTGCTCTTACTAGTGTAGGGATAGGATGCTGCTGCAGTGAGGGAGAGAATAGGAAAGAATCTGATATCAGACCTTGTTAACTCTGCGATCTACAGCGATTTTTTTGCAATGCAACATTTTTGTACCCTGCCCTGAGCCCAGTGACACAGAAAAATAAGTTTTATCCGACTGTTAGTTAGGTGGGCGTCGGCGGCTATTTTGTGCAATTTGAGTGTGCTAGCACTGCATATGTGCCAGGGACAATAATTTAATCCTGTTCTTTTAGTTCAGTGGGCAACATATACCCATTTTTTAAGTGCACCTGCACTGCATATGTGCCAGGGGAAGGGAAAATAATATAGGTAATCCATCTGTGAGTTCAGGGACCCAAGGGGTGACATATTGACATTTTTTTCTGTAAAGTACCCAGTAGTGCTGCATATGTGAGTGTAATCAATTCAGTAAATCCATCTGTTAGATTCTGGGGGGACAAATCATCATTTCTTTTTCCATAAAGTACCTTTGCGGCCTGCACTGCAAATCTGATAGTGAAATAGAATCAGTAAATCCATCTGTTTCACTATGGGTGAAAATTATATATTTTTTTTGCCAGAAAGTAACTTTGCGGCCTGCACTGCAAATATGATTGTAAAATAAAATCAGTAAATCACTCTGTTATATTTTTAATTGAAAAAAACACCCTTTTTGTGCTAGATATTACATTTGTGGCCTTTGCTGCATTTCTGACAGTCCAATACAACCGTTAAATACTGCTGTTATTTCTTTGTTTGAAAAAAACACCCATTTTGTGCTAGATAGTACAGTTGCAGCCTTTGCTGCATTTCTGACAGTCCAATACAACCGTTAAATACTGCTGTTATATTGTGGTTTGAAAAAAACACCCATTTTGTGCTAGATCGTACATTTGCAGCCTTTGCTGCATTTCTGACAGTCCAATACAACCGTTAAATACTGCTGTTATATTTTTGTTTGAAAAAAAACACCTATTTTGTGCTACAGTAGATAGCACATTTGCGGCCTGCGCTGCATTTCTGACAGTCCAATACAACCAGTCTATACTGTTGTTACATTGTTGGTTGACAAATTCACATTTTTGGTGACCATGTAGTAATTGTATAAAATTTGCCTGTCACTCTGTTGTGTGACCTCAAGAAATTTTTTCTCTTCATGACACCGGCACAGCCTTACTGTCAGTGATCTTAATTAGAGTTGAGCGAACACCTGGATGTTCGGGTTCGAGAAGTTCGGCCGAACTTCACGGAAATGTTCGGGTTCGGGATCCGAACCCGAACCGAACTTCGTCCCGAACCCGAACCCCATTGAAGTCAATGGGGACCCGAACTTTAGGGCACTAAAAAGGCTGTAAAACAGCCCAGGAAAGAGCTAGAGGGCTGCAAAAGGCAGCAACATGTAGGTAAATCCCCTGCAAACAAATGTGGATAGGGAAATGAATTAAAATAAAATAAAATAAAAAATGACCCAATATCAATTGGACAAAGGTCCCATAGCAGAGAATCTGGCTTCACGTCAGCAGAGAATCAGTCTCTTAATGCCATAGCTAAGAATCTGGCTTCATGTCAGCACAGAATCAGTCTCTTCATGCCATAGCAGAGAATCTGGCTTCATGTCAGCACAGAATCAGTCTTCATGTCATAACAGAGAATCAGGCTTCACGTCACCCACCACTGGAACAGGCCACTGTCACACATTTAGGCCCCGGCACCCAGACAGAGGAGAGCGGTCCCGTAACAGAGAATCTGTCCTTATGTCAGCGCAGAATCTGTCTTCATGTCATAGCAGAGAATCAGGCTTTACGTCACCCACCACTGGAACAGGCCACTGTCACACATTTAGGCCCCGGCACCCAGACAGAGGAGAGAGGTCCTGTAACAGAGAATCTGGCCTTATGTCAGCACAGAATCTGTCTTCATGTCATAGCAGAGAATCAGGCATCACGTCACCCACCACTGGAACAGGCCACTGTCACACATTTAGGCCCAGGCACCCAGGCAGAGGAGAGAGGTCCCGTAACAGAGAATCTGGCCTTATGTCAGCGCAGAATCAGTCTTCATGTAATAGCAGAGAATCAGGCTTCACGTCACCCACCACTGGAAAAGGCCACTGTCACACATTTAGGCCCAGGCACCCAGGCAGAGGAGAGAGGTCCCGTAACAGAGAATCTGGCCTTATGTCAGCACAGAATCTGTCTTCATGTCATAGCAGAGAATCAGGCATCACGTCACCCACCACTGGAACAGGCCACTGTCACACATTTAGGCCCAGGCACCCAGGCATAGGAGAGAGGTCCCGTAACAGAGAATCTGGCCTTATGTCAGCGCAGAATCAGTCTTCATGTCATAGCAGAGAATCAAGCTTTACGTCACCCACCACTGGAACAGGCCACTGTCACACATTTAGGCCCCGGCACCCAGACAGTTGAGAGCGGTCCCGTAACAGAGAATCTGGCCTTATGTCAGCGCAGAATCTGTCTTCATGTCATAGCAGAGAATCAGGCTTCAAGTCACCCACCACTGGAACAGGCCACTGTCACACATTTAGGCCCCGGCACCCAGACAGAGGAGAGAGGTCCTGTAACAGAGAATCTGGCCTTATGTCAGCACAAAATCTGTCCTCATGTCATAGCAGACAATCAGGCATCACGTCACCCACCACTGGAACAGGCCACTGTCACACATTTAGGCCCAGGCACCCAGGCAGAGGAGAGAGGTCCCGTAACAGAGAATCTGGCCTTATGTCAGCGCAGAATCAGTCTTCATGTCATAGCAGAGAATCTGGCTTCACGTCACCCACCACTGGAACTAGCCACTGTCACACATTTAGGCCCCGGCACCCAGACAGAGGAGAGTGGTCCTGTAACAGAGAATCTGGCCTTATGTCAGCGCAGAATCTGTCTTCATGTCATAGCAGAGAATCAGGCTTCACGTCACCCACCACTGGAACAGGCCACTGTCACACATTTAGGCCCAGGCACCCAGACAGAGGAGAGAGGTCCTGTAACAGAGAATCTGGCCTTATTTCAGCACAGAATCTGTCTTCATGTCATAGCAGAGAATCAGGCATCACGTCACCCACCACTGGAACAGGCCACTGTGACACATTTAGGCCCAGGCACCCAGGCAGAGGAGAGAGGTCCCGTAACAGAGAATCTGGCCTTATGTCAGCGCAGAATCAGTCTTCATGTCATAGCAGAGAATCAGGCTTCACGTCACCCACCACTGGAACAGGCCACTGTCACACATTTAGGCCCAGGCACCCAGGCAGAGGAGAGAGGTCCCGTAACAGAGAATCTGGCCTTATGTCAGCACAGAATCTGTCTTCATGTCATAGCAGAGAATCAGGCATCACGTCACCCACCACTGGAACAGGCCACTGTCACACATTTAGGCCCAGGCACCCAGGCATAGGAGAGAGGTCCCGTAACAGAGAATCTGGCCTTATGTCAGCGCAGAATCAGTCTTCATGTCATAGCAGAGAATCAGGCTTTACGTCACCCACCACTGGAACAGGCCACTGTCACACATTTAGGCCCCGGCACCCAGACAGAGGAGAGCGGTCCCGTAACAGAGAATCTGGCCTTATGTCAGCGCAGAATCTGTCTTCATGTCATAGCAGAGAATCAGGCTTCACGTCACCCACCACTGGAACAGGCCACTGTCACACATTTAGGCCCCGGCACCCAGACAGAGGAGAGAGGTCCTGTAACAGAGAATCTGGCCTTATGTCAGCACAAAATCTGTCTTCATGTCATAGCAGAGAATCAGGCATCACGTCACCCACCACTGGAACAGGCCACTGTCACACATTTAGCCCCAGGCACCCAGGTAGAGGAGAGAGGTCCCGTAACAGAGAATCTGGCCTTATGTCAGCGCAGAATCAGTCTTCATGTCATAGCAGAGAATCAGGCTTCACGTCACCCACCACTGGAACTAGCCACTGTCACACATTTAGGCCCCGGCACCCAGACAGAGGAGAGCGGTCCCGTAACAGAGAATCTGGCCTTATGTCAGCGCAGAATCTGTCTTCATGTCATAGCAGAGAATCAGGCTTCACGTCACCCACCACTGGAACAGGCCACTGTCACACATTTAGGCCCAGGCACCCAGACAGAGGAGAGAGGTCCTGTAACAGAGAATCTGGCCTTATGTCAGCACAGAATCTGTCTTCATGTCATAGCAGAGAATCAGGCATCACGTCACCCACCACTGGAACAGGCCACTGTCACACATTTAGGCCCCGGCACCCAGACAGAGGAGAGAGGTCCTGTAACAGAGAATCTGGCCTTATGTCAGCACAGAATCTGTCTTCATGTCATAGCAGAGAATCAGACATCACGTCACCCACCACTGGAACAGGCCACTGTCACACATTTAGGCCCAGGCACCCAGGTAGAGGAAAGAGGTCGCGTAACAGAGAGTCTGGCTTCATGTCAGCACAGAATAAGTCTTCATGTCATAGCAGAGAATCAGGCTTCATGTCACCCACCACTGGAACAGGCCACTGTCACATATTTAGGCCCAGGCACCCAGGCAGAGGAGAGAGGTCGCGTAACAGAGAATCTGGCTTCATGTCAGCACAGAATAAGTCTTCATGTCATAGCAGAGAATCAGGCTTCACGTCACCCAACACTGGAACAGGCCACTGTCACACATTTAGGCCCAGGCACCCAGGCAGAGGAGAGAGGTCCCGTAACAGAGAATCTGGCCTTATGTCAGCGCAGAATCAGTCTTCATGTCATAGCAGAGAATCAGGCTTCACGTCACCCACCACTGGAACAGGCCACTGTCACACATTTAGGCCCAGGCACCCAGACAGAGGAGAGAGGTCCTGTAACAGAGAATCTGGCCTTATTTCAGCACAGAATCTGTCTTCATGTCATAGCAGAGAATCAGGCATCACGTCACCCACCACTGGAACAGGCCACTGTCACACATTTAGGCCCAGGCACCCAGGCAGAGGAGAGAGGTCCCGTAACAGAGAATCTGGCCTTATGTCAGAGTAGAATCAGTCTTCATGTCATAGCAGAGAATCAGGCTTCACGTCACCCACCACTGGAACAGGCCACTGTCACACATTTAGGCCCAGGCACCCAGGCAGAGGAGAGAGGTCCCGTAACAGAGAATCTGGCCTTATGTCAGCGCAGAATCAGTCTTCATGTAATAGCAGAGAATCAGGCTTCACGTCACCCACCACTGGAACAGGCCACTGTCACACATTTAGGCCCAGGCACCCAGGCAGAGGAGAGAGGTCCCGTAACAGAGAATCTGGCATTATGTCAGCACAGAATCTGTCTTCATGTCATAGCAGAGAATCAGGCATCACGTCACCCACCACTGGAACAGGCCACTGTCACACATTTAGGCCCAGGCACCCAGGCAGAGGAGAGAGGTCCCGTAACAGAGAATCTGGCCTTATGTCAGCGCAGAATCAGTCTTCATGTCATAGCAGAGAATCAGGCTTTACGTCACCCACCACTGGAACAGGCCACTGTCACACATTTAGGCCCCGGCACCCAGACAGAGGAGAGCGGTCCCGTAACAGAGAATCTGGCCTTATGTCAGCGCAGAATCTGTCTTCATGTCATAGCAGAGAATCAGGCTTCACGTCACCCACCACTGGAACAGGCCACTGTCACACATTTAGGCCCCGGCACCCAGACAGAGGAGAGAGGTCCTGTAACAGAGAATCTGGCCTTATGTCAGCACAAAATCTGTCTTCATGTCATAGCAGAGAATCAGGCATCACGTCACCCACCACTGGAACAGGCCACTGTCACACATTTAGGCCCAGGCACCCAGGCAGAGGAGAGAGGTCCCGTTACAGAGAATCTGGCCTTATGTCAGCGCAGAATCAGTCTTCATGTCATAGCAGAGAATCAGGCTTCACGTCACCCACCACTGGAACTAGCCACTGTCACACATTTAGGCCCCGGCACCCAGACAGAGGAGAGCGGTCCCGTAACAGAGAATCTGGCCTTATGTCAGCGCAGAATCTGTCTTCATGTCATAGCAGAGAATCAGGCTTCACGTCACCCACCACTGGAACAGGCCACTGTCACACATTTAGGCCCCGGCACCCAGACAGAGGAGAGAGGTCCTGTAACAGAGAATCTGGCCTTATGTCAGCACAGAATCTGTCTTCATGTCATAGCAGAGAATCAGGCATCACGTCACCCACCACTGGAACAGGCCACTGTCACACATTTAGGCCCCGGCACCCAGACAGAGGAGAGAGGTCCTGTAACAGAGAATCTGGCCTTATGTCAGCACAGAATCTGTCTTCATGTCATAGCAGAGAATCAGGCATCACGTCACCCACCACTGGAACAGGCCACTGTCACACATTTAGGCCCAGGCACCCAGGCAGAGGAGAGAGGTCGCGTAACAGAGAATCTGGCTTCATGTCAGCACAGAATAAGTCTTCATGTCATAGCAGAGAATCAGGCTTCACGTCACCCACCACTGGAACAGGCCACTGTCACACATTTAGGCCCCGGCACCCAGACAGAGGAGAGCGGTCCCGTAACAGAGAATCTGGCCTTATGTCAGCGCAGAATCTGTCTTCATGTCATAGCAGAGAATCAGGCTTCACGTCACCCACCACTGGAACAGGCCACTGTCACACATTTAGGCCCCGGCACCCAGACAGAGGAGAGAGGTCCTGTAACAGAGAATCTGGCCTTATGTCAGCACAAAATCTGTCTTCATGTCATAGCAGAGAATCAGGCATCACGTCACCCACCACTGGAACAGGCCACTGTCACACATTTAGGCCCAGGCACCCAGGCAGAGGAGAGAGGTCCCGTTACAGAGAATCTGGCCTTATGTCAGCGCAGAATCAGTCTTCATGTCATAGCAGAGAATCAGGCTTCACGTCACCCACCACTGGAACTAGCCACTGTCACACATTTAGGCCCCGGCACCCAGACAGAGGAGAGCGGTCCCGTAACAGAGAATCTGGCCTTATGTCAGCGCAGAATCTGTCTTCATGTCATAGCAGAGAATCAGGCTTCACGTCACCCACCACTGGAACAGGCCACTGTCACACATTTAGGCCCCGGCACCCAGACAGAGGAGAGAGGTCCTGTAACAGAGAATCTGGCCTTATGTCAGCACAGAATCTGTCTTCATGTCATAGCAGAGAATCAGGCATCACGTCACCCACCACTGGAACAGGCCACTGTCACACATTTAGGCCCCGGCACCCAGACAGAGGAGAGAGGTCCTGTAACAGAGAATCTGGCCTTATGTCAGCACAGAATCTGTCTTCATGTCATAGCAGAGAATCAGGCATCACGTCACCCACCACTGGAACAGGCCACTGTCACACATTTAGGCCCAGGCACCCAGGCAGAGGAGAGAGGTCGCGTAACAGAGAATCTGGCTTCATGTCAGCACAGAATAAGTCTTCATGTCATAGCAGAGAATCAGGCTTCACGTCACCCACCACTGGAACAGGCCACTGTCACACATTTAGGCCCCGGCACCCAGACAGAGGAGAGGTTCATTCAACTTTGTGTTGCCCAGCAATATAATGGTAAAATGAAATTAAAAATAGTATTGAATGTGGAAGTGCCCTGGAGTAGAATAATATATTGTTAAGGAGAGGTAGTTAATATCTAATCTGCACAAGGGATGGACAGGTCCTGTGGGATCCATGCCTGGTTCATTTTTATGAACGTCAGCTTGTCCACATTGGCTGTAGACCGGCAGCTGCGTTTGTCTGTAATGACGCCCCCTGCCGTGCTAAATACACGTTCAGACAAAACGCTGGCCGCCGGGCAGGCCAGCACCTCCAAGGCATAAAAGGCTAGCTCTGGCCACGTGGACAATTTGGAGACCCAGAAGTTGAATGGGGCCGAACCATCAGTCAGTACGTGGAGGGGTGTGCACAGGTACTGTTCCACCATGTTAGTGAAATGTTGCCTCCTGCTAACACGTTCCGTATCAGGTGGTGGTGCACTTAGCTGTGGCGTGTTGACAAAACTTTTCCACATCTCTGCCATGCTAACCCTGCCCTCAGAGGAGCTGGGCGTGACACAGCTGCGTTGGCGACCTCTTGCTCCTCCTCTGCCTTCGCCTTGGGCTTCCACTGGTTCCCCTGTGACATTTGGGAATGCTCTCAGTAGCGCGTCTACCAACGTGCGCTTGTACTCGCGCATCTTCCTATCACGCTCCAGTGTAGGAAGTAAGGTGGGCACATTGTCTTTGTACCGGGGATCCAGCAGGGTGGCAACCCAGTAGTCTGCACACGTTAAAATGTGGGCAACTCTGCTGTCGTTGCGCAGGCACTGCAGCATATAGTCGCTCATGTGTGCCAGGCTGCCCAGAGGTAAGGACAAGCTGTCCTCTGTAGGAGGCGTATCGTCATCGTCCTGTGTTTCCCCCCAGCCACGCACCAGTGATGGGCCCGAGCTGCTTTTGGTGCCACCCCGCTGTGAACATGCTTCATCCTCATCCTCCTCCACCTCCTCCTCATCCTCGTCCTCCTCGTCTTCCAGTAGTGGGCCCTGTCTGGCCACATTTGTACCTGGCCTCTGTTGTTGCAAAAAACCTCCCTCTGAGTCATTTCGAAGAGACTGGCCTAAAAGTGCTAAAAATGACCCCTCTTCCTCCTGGGCCACCTCCTCTTCCATCATCGCCCTAAGTGTTTTCTCAAGGAGACATAGAAGTGGTATTGTAACGCTGATAACGGCGTCATCGCCACTGGCCATGTTGGTGGAGTACTCGAAACAGCGCAACAGGACACACAGGTCTCGCATGGAGGCCCAGTCATTGGTGGTGAAGTGTGTCTGATCCACAGTGCGACTGACCCGTGCGTGCTGCAGCTGAAACTCCACTATGGCCTGCTGCTGCTCGCACAGTCTGTCCAGCATATGCAAGGTGGAGTTCCACCTGGTGGGTTCGTCGCATATAAGGCGGTGAGCGGAAAGGCCGAAGTTACGCTGTAGCGCAGACAGGCGAGCAGCGGCAGGGTGTGAACGCCGGAAGCGCGAACAGACGGCCCGCACTTTATGCAGCAGCTCTGACATGTCGGGGTAGTTGCGAATGAACTTCTGCACCACCAAATTCAGCACATGTGCCAGGCAAGGGATGTGCGTCAAACCGGCTAGTCCCAGAGCTGCAACGAGATTTCGCCCATTATCGCACACCACCAGGCTGGGCTTGAGGCTCACCGGCAGCAACCACTCGTCGGTCTGTTGTTCTATACCCCGCCACAACTCCTGTGCGGTGTGGGGCCTGTCCCCCAAACATATGAGTTTCAGAATGGCCTGCTGACGTTTACCCCGTGCTGTGCTGAAGTTGGTGGTGAAGGTGTGTGGCTGACTGGATGAACAGGTGGAAGAAGAGGAGGAGGAAGCTGAGTAGGAGGAGGAGGAGACAGGAGGCAAAGAATGTTGCCCTGCGATCCTTGGCGGCGGAAGGACGTGCGCCAAACAGCTCTCCGCCTGGGGCCCAGCCGCCACTACATTTACCCAGTGTGCAGTTAGGGAGATATAGCGTCCCTGGCCGTGCTTACTGGTCCACGTATCTGTGGTTAGGTGGACCTTGCCACAGATGGCGTTGCGCAGTGCACACTTTTTTAAGGTGTTTACTCCACTGCAGTTCATGCTTTGCATGCAGGTGCCTGGTCATGCAGGTTGTGCTAAGGTTCAGAACGTTAATGCCTCGCTTTAGTCTCTGATGGCACAGCGTGCAAACCACTCGGGTCTTGTCGTCAGCACATTGTTTGAAGAAGTGCCATGCCAGGGAACTCCTTGAAGCTGCCTTTGGGGTGCTCGGTCCCAGATGGCGGCGGTCAGTAGCAGGCGGAGTCTCTTGGCGGCGGGTGTTCTGATTTTTCCCACTGCTCCCTCTTTTGCTACGCTGTTGGCTCGGTCTCACCACTGCCTCTTCCTCCGAACTCTGAAAGTCAGTGGCACGACCTTCATTCCATGTGGGGTCTAGGACCTCATTGTCCCCTCTATCGTCTTCCACCCAGTCTTGACCCCTGACCTCCTGTTCAGTCTGTACACTGCAGAAAGACGCAGCAGTTGGCACCTGTGTTTTGTCATCATCAGAGATGTGCTGAGGTGGTATTCCCATGTCCTCATCATCAGGAAACATAAGTGGTTGAGCGTTAGTGAATTCTATCTCCTCCACCCCTGGTGAAGGGCTAGGTGGATGCCCTTGGGAAACCCTGGCAGCAGAGTCTTCAAACAGCATAAGAGACTGCTGCATAACTTGAGGCTCAGACAGTTTCCCTGATATGCATGGGGGTGATGTGACAGACTGATGGGCTTGGTTTTCATGCGCCATCTGTGCGCTTTCTGCAGAAGACTGGGTGGGAGATAATGTGAACGTGCTGGATGCACTGTCGGCCACCCAATTGACTAATGCCTGTACCTGCTCAGGCCTTACCATCCTTAGAACGGCATTGGGCCCCACCAAATATCCCTGTAAATTCTGGCGGCTACTGGGACCTGAGGTAGTTGGTACACTAGGACGTGTGGCTGTGGCAGAACGGCCACGTCCTCTCCCAGCACCAGAGGGTCCACTAACACCACCACGACCATGTCCACGTCCGCGTCCCTTATTAGATGTTTTCCTCATTGTTCCCGTTTACCACAATTTTGAGAATGGCAAATTTGGGAATAGTTTTTCAACCCAGAACAAAAAGCTTGCTTTTACGGTCACTACAAATAACTTGACCAGCTAAAACAGTACAGATTTGGTTATATAGAAATGTGAGGCCTGTTTTTTTTTGCGCTGTGTGACAGGTATCGGTTTAATCACAGAATCAGACTTCTATCTGCACGCTAGCGTGTGTCTTAGGTTTTTCTGAATGACACTATCAGTACCTTCAATGTAAGATATCCTTTTTGGGATAGATTTCAAGTAGGCCTCAAATACCTGAAACTAGTTATTTTGAGAATGGCAAATTTGGGAATAGTTTTTCAATCCAGAAAATAAAAAGTGCTTTTACGGTCACTACAAATAACTTGACCGGCTAAAACAGTACAGATTTGGTTGAATATAGATGTGAGGCCTGTTTTTTTTTGCGCTGTGTGACAGGTATAGGTTTAATCACAGAATCAGACTTCTATTTGCATGCTAGCGTGTGTTTTAGGTTTTTCTGAATGACACTATCAGTACCTTCAATGTAAGATATCCTTTTTGGGATAGATTTCAAGTAGGCCTCAAATACCAGAAACTAGGTATTTTGAGAATGGCTAATTTGGGAATAGTTTTTCAATCCAGAAAATAAAAAGTGCTTTTACGGTCACTACAAATAACTTGACCAGCTAAAACAGTACAGATTTGGTTGAATAGAGATGTGAGGCCTGTTTTTTTTTGCGCTGTGTGACAGGTATAGGTTTAATCACAGAATCAGACTTCTATCTGCACGCTAGCGTGTGTCTTAGGTTTTTCTGAATGACACTATCAGTACCTTCAATGTAAGATATCCTTTTTGGGATAGATTTCAAGTAGGCCTCAAATACCAGAAACTAGTTATTTTGAGAATGGCAAATTTGGGAATAGTTTTTCAATCCAGAAAATAAAAAGTGCTTTTACGGTCACTACAAATAACTTGACCAGCTAAAACAGTACAGATTTGGTTGAATAGAGATGTGAGGCCTGTTTTTTTTTGCGCTGTGTGACAGGTATAGGTTTAATCACAGAATCAGACTTCTATCTGCACGCTAGCATGTGTCTTAGGTTTTTCTGAATGACACTATCAGTACCTTCAATGTAAGATATCCTTTTTGGGATAGATTTCATGTAGGCCTCAAATACCAGAAACTAGTTATTTTGAGAATGGCAAATTTGAGAATAGTTTTTCAATCCAGAAAATAAAAAGTGCTTTTACGGTCACTACAAATAACTTGACCAGCTAAAACAGTACAGATTTGGTTGAATAGAGATGTGAGGCCTGTTTTTTATGCGCTGTGTGACAGGTATAGGTTTAATCACAGAATCAGACTTCTATCTGCACGCTAGCGTGTGTCTTAGGTTTTTCTGAATGACACTATCAGCACCTTCAATGTAAGATATCCTTTTTGGGATAGATTTCAAGTAGGCCACATATACCAGAAACTAGTTATTTTGAGAATGGCAAATTTGGGAATAGTTTTTCAACCCAGAACAAAAAGTGTGCTTTTACGGTCACTACAAATAACTTGACCAGCTAAAACAGTACAGATTTGGTTGAATAGAAATGTCAGGTCTATTTTTTAGGTGCTGGGTGACAGGCTCAACTTGCCCCTGATGTAGTATATGGCCAAAAAATAACCACACTGTTGATGGTTAAATGCACTTGGGTGACACAGGCTCAGCCTGCACCAAATGTAGTATATGGCCAAAAAATAATCAGACTGTTGATGGTTAAATGCACTTCGGTGACACAGGCTCAGCCTTTAGCTGATGTAGTATATGGCCAAAAAATAACCAGACTGTTGATGGTTAAATGCACTTCGGTGACACAGGCTCAGCCTGCAGCTGATGTAGGATATAGCACAAAATAACCACACTATTGATGGTTAAATACACTTGGTGATAGCTTGTGCTGAGCACCACAAGTCACAAGATGGCCGCCGATCACCCCAGAAAAAAAGTGATCTAAAAACGCTCTGGGCAGCCTCAAAAAAGTGAGCAAGTCAATATTAGCACTTCAATGATCCACAGCTGCAGATCGATCACAGAATGAAGTCTTTTGGAGGAGTTAATCTGCCTAATCTCGCCCTAACGTCGCAGCTGCAACCTCTCCCTATGCTTGAATCAGCAGAGTGACGTGCAGCGCTACGTGACCCAAGCTTATATAGAGGCTGGGTCACATGCTGCACTGGCCAATCACAGCCATGCCAATAGTAGGCAAGGCTGTGATGGCCTCTTGGGGCAAGTAGTATGACGCTTGTTGATTGCCTGCTTTGCAGCCTTTCAAAAAGCGCCAAGAAAGCGCCGAACACCGAACACGGACTTTTACGAAAATGTTCGGGTTCGGGTCCGTGTCACGGACACCCCAAAATTCGGTACGAACCCGAACTATACAGTTCGGGTTCGCTCATCCCTAATCTTAATTGTTGACTATTGGTGGTTACATTGTCGCCTAATATAAACCATCTGTTATTTTCGTGGGTGAACGCAAAGAATGAGGAGAGCATCAAATAAGGGATCAGAGTTATAACCTGCAGCCCATGGACATCAGTCTTTCACCTCACCCCCTTGCAAATCAGTCAAACAGTCTGAGCCCCAAGTCATGCAGCAGTCTCTTCTGATGACTCTGTTAGCAGGGTTTCCCAGGGCCATCCACATAGATAGATTGAGTGCACTGATGCCCAACCACTTATGTTTCAGGATGAGTACATGGGAGGACCACCGCAGCACGTCTCGGATGATGACGAAAAACAGGTGCCAACTGCTGTGGCTCTTTGCAGTGTGCAGACAAACAAGGAGGGCAGAGGTGAAGACTGGGTGGAAGATGATGTGGAGGACGATGAGGTCCTCGACCCCACATGGAATCAAGGTTATGCGAGTGACTTGTGTATTTCGGAGGAAGAGGTGGTGGTCGCACAGAGCCACCAGCACAGCAAAAGAGAGAGTAGGGTGAAAAGCAGAGCGGCCGTCCCCTAGACAGTACGCTTGCTACTGCCCACCGCATCAAGGGACGAAGCACACCAAAGCCAGCTCTAGGGAGTTTCCTGGCGTGGCAATTCTTCAGACAATGTGCTGACGACAAGACACGCTGTGCAATCAGAGCCTGAAGCGAGGCATAAACCTTCTAAACCTGAGCAAAACCTGCATAAGCAGGCATATAAGTGCAAAGCACAAGCTGCAGTGGTGTAGACACCTCTAAAACAAAGAAGGGTCTCTGGCTCCTCCTGCTTCCTCTTCAGCTGAAGTCTCGGCCTCTTCATCCCCCTCTGGAGTAACAGTGGCACCTGCCACCCCGCAAACAGAGGATGTGCCAGCAACGCCACCACCTCGGTCACCAAGCATCTCCAGAATGTCCCATGGAAGCGTTCAGTTGTCTATCTCACAAACACTGGAGCGAAAGTACCCCCTTACCCACCCGCGATCCCTGTCCCTGAATGCCAGCAGTTCAAAATTCCTAGCCTTTGAAATGCTGTCATTCCGTCTGGTAGAGACGTAGAGTTTTAAAAACATTATGGTGGTGGCTGTCCCAAAGTACGCCGTGCCCAGCCACCACTACTGTTCCAGGCGAGCCATCCCGTCTCTGCACAACCAAGTGGGGGACAAAATAAGGTGTGCACTGCGCAATGCCATCTATGGCAAGGTCCACCTAACTACGGATACGTGGACCAGTAAGCACGGTCAGGGACGTTATATCTCCCTAACAGCACACTGGGTAAATGCAGTGGCGGCTGGGCCTGAGGCGGATAGCAGTTTGGCGCATGTCCTTCCACCAAAGAGGATTGCAGGGCGTTTCTCTTTGCCTCCTGTTGCTTCCTCCTCCTACTTCGCTTCCTCATCCTCTACCGCCTCCTCATCCGATCAGCGTGACGCCTTCACTACCAACTTCAGCGCAACCAGGGGTAAACGACAGCAGGCAGTTTAAAAACATATCTGTTTGGTGGACAAACCCCACACCGCGCAGGAGCTGTGGACGGGCATGGAACAACAGACCGATGAGTGGTTGGTGCCAATGAGCCTCAAGCCCGGCCTGGTGGTGTGCGATAATGCGCGAATTCTCGTAGCAGTTTTGGGCCTAGCTGATTTGACGCACATTCCTTGCCTGGCACATGTGCTGAATTTGGTGGTGCATAAATTCCTGAAAAAATTACCCCAATATGTCAGAGCTGCTGCAGAAAGTGCGGGCCGTCTGTGCACGCTTTCGCCGCTCTCACCCTGCTGCTCGCTAAAGATGGCCTTGCGGTTCGCCCTGCGGTCGTTTCGCGGCGAACTTTGCGTGTTCGCGATTAACTGAACATGCAAAAATATGGAGATATTCGCGCCCGCCATATTCTTTTACATTGTGAAGAACTTTGACCCATGACACATCCATCAGGTGGTACAGGACAGCCAATTGAGATGTTTCAGCACATGGACCTACCCCCTACCTTATAAATAAACCTGATCTGGCCGCCATTTTACATTCAGTGTTTTGCCAGTGTAGGGAGAGGTTGCTGTGTGGAGCAGAAACAGGCTGTTAGGGACACCAAACGCTTGCTAATAGGGCCACAAAAGTAATTTTAAGCACTAGTATAGGTGTGCTATCGATAGGCATGATACACAGAGGGGTGCGATATACTTATAATATACTTTTATAATGAGTCAAAAACACATAGATCTATATAGTGATCACCTGGAAGTCGGGGCCTAGGGGCCTAGGGGCTTACTAGGGCCATTTTTATATAGGGTGAGGTTCCGGATGGGGTCGCTCTTATCAGGGTGGGTGGTCTGTGGTTATGCTATCAGGGCCAGAATAGCACCCCCCTGTAGGGCAATATCAGGAACAGTTTTTTGCCCACCCTGTCCTTCAATACCACATCATCATCTAGCCCAGGGATAGATGTTTTTTGGTTTCCCTCCGGGATCCATGGATGTACACTGGAACCCCCCGGATTGTGGTAGGACATTTGATTTCTCATTTGGTGCCGCCAAGCACCTGATTTAGTGCCGCCAAGTAGGGATGAGCGAACCCGAACTGTATAGTTCGGGTTCGTACCAAATTTTGGGGTGTCCGTGACACAGACCCGAACCCGAACATTTTTGTAAAAGTCCGGGTTCGGGTTCGGTGTTCGGCGCTTTCTTGGCGCTTTTTGAAAGGCTGCAAAGCAGCCAATCAACAAGCGTCATACTACTTGCCCCAAGAGGCCATCACAGCCTTGCCTACTATTGGCATGGCTGTGATTGGCCAGTGCAGCATGTGACCCAGCCTCTATATAAGCTTGGGTCACGAAGCGCTGCACGTCACTCTGCTGATTCAAGCATAGGGAGAGGTTGCTGCTGCGAAGTTAGGGCGAGATTAGGCAGATTAACTCCTCCAAAAGACTTAATTCAGTGATCGATCTCCAGCTGTGGATCATTGAAGTGCTAATATTGAATTGCTCACTTTTTTTAGGCTGCCCAGAGCATTTTTATATCACTTTTTTCTGGGGTAATCGGCGGCCATTTTGTGGCTTGTGGTGCGCCAGCACAAGCTACCACCAAGTGCATTTAACCATTAATAGTGTGGTTATTTTTTGCTATATCCTACATCAGCTGCAGGCTGACCCTGTGTCACCGAAGTGCATTTAACCATCAACAGTGTGGTTATTTTTTGGCCATATACTACATCAGGTGCAGGCTGAGCATGTGTCACCCAAGTGCATTTAACCATCAACAGTGTGGTTATTTTTTGGCCATATACTACATCAGGTGCAGGCTGAGCCTGTGTCACCCAAGTGCATTTAACCATCAACAGTGTGGTTAATTTTTGGCCATATACTACATCAGGTGCAGGCTGAGCCTGTGTCACCCAAGTGCATTTGACCATCAATAGTGTGGTTATTTTTTGGCCATATACTACATCAGGGGAAAGTTGAGCCTGTCACCCAGCGCCTAAAAAATAGACCTGACATTTATATTCCTCCAAATCAGTACTGTTTTAGCTGGTCAAGTTATTTGTAATGACCGTAAAAGCACAGTTTTTGTTCTGGGTTGAAAAACTATTCCCAAATTTGCCATTCTCAAAATTAGTAGTTTCTGCTATATCAGGCCTACTTTAAATCTATCCCAAAAAGGATATCTTAGATTCAAGGTGCTGATAGTGTCATTCTGAAAAACTTAACACACACGCTACCGTGCAGATACAAGTCTAATTTTGTGATTAAAGGTTTATCTGTCACACAGCGCGAAAAAAATAGGCCTCATATTTCTATTCAACCAAATCTGTACTGTTTTAGCTGGTCAAATTATTTGTAGTGACCGTAAAAGCACAGTTTTTGTTCTGGGTTGAAAAACTATTCCCAAATTTGCCATTTTCAAAATTGTGGTGAACGGGTGAAAATGAGGAAAACATCTAATAAGGGACGCGGACATGGTCGTGGTGGTGTTAGTGGACCCTCTGGTGCTGGGAGAGGACGTGGCCGTTCTGCCACAGCCACACGTCCTAGTGTACCAACTACCTCAGGTCCCAGTAGCCACCAGAATTTACAGGGATATTTGGTGGGTCCCAATGCCGTTCTAAGGATGGTAAGGCCTTAGCAGGTACAGGCATTAGTCAATTGGGTGGCCGACAGTGCATCCAGCACGTTCACATTATCTCCCACCCAGTCTTCTGCAGAAAGCGCACAGATGGCGCATGAAAACCAAGCCCATCAGTCTGTCACATCACCCCCATGCATATCAGGGAAACTGTCTGAGCCTCAAGTTATGCAGCAGTCTCTTATGCTGTTTGAAGACTCTGCTGCCAGGGTTTCCCAAGGGCATCCACCTAGCCCTTCCCCAGGGGTGGAGGAGATAGAATGCACTAACGCACAACCACTTATTTTTCCTGATGATGAGGACATGGGAATACCACCTCAGCACGTCTCTGATGATGACGAAACACAGGTGCCAACTGCTGCGTCTTTCTGCAGTGTGCAGACTGAACAGGAGGTCAGGGATCAAGACTGGGTGGAAGACGATGCAGGGGACGATGAGGTCCTAGACCCCACATGGAATGAAGGTCGTGCCACTGACTTTCACAGTTCGGAGGAAGAGGCAGTGGTGAGACCGAGCCAACAGCGTAGCAAAAGAGGGAGCAGTGGGCAAAATCAGAACACCCGCCGCCAAGAGACTCCGCCTGCTACTGACCGCCGCCATCTGGGACCGAGCACCCCAAAGGCAGCTTCAAGGAGTTCCCTGGCATGGCACTTCTTTAAACAATGTGCTGACGACAAGACCCGAGTGGTTTGCACGCTGTGCCATCAGAGCCTTAAGCGAGGCATTAACGTTCTGAACCTTAGCACAACCTGCATGACCAGGCACCTGCATGCAAAGCATGAACTGCAGTGGAGTAAACACCTTAAAAACAAAGAAGTCACTCAGGCTCCCCTTGCTACATCTTCTGCTGCTGCCGCCTCGGCCTCTTCTGCTGCTACCGCCGCCTCGGCCTCTTCCTCTGCCTCTGGAGGAACATTGGTACCTGCCGCCCAGCAAACATGGGATGTACCACCAACACCACCACCTGCGTCACCAAGCATCTCAACCATGTCACACGGCAGCGTTCAGCTCTCCATCTCACAAACATTTGAGAGAAATCGTAAATTCCCACCTAGCCACCCTCGATCCCTGGCCCTGAATGCCAGCATTTCTAAACTACTGGCCTATGAAATGCTGTCATTTAGGCTGGTGGACACAGACAGCTTCAAACAGCTCATGTCGCTTGCTGTCCCACAGTATGTTGTTCCCAGCCGCCACTACTTCTCCAAGAGAGCCGTGCCTTCCCTGCACAACCAAGTGTCCGATAAAATCAAGTGTGCACTGCGCAACGCCATCTGTGGCAAGGTCCACCTAACCACAGATACGTGGACCAGTAACCACGGCCAGGGACGCTATATCTCCCTAACTGCACACTGGGTAAATGTAGTGGCGGCTGGGCCCCAGGCGGAGAGCTGTTTGGCGCACGTCCTTCCGCCGCCAAGGATCGCAGGGCAACATTCTTTGCCTCCTGTCTCCTCCTCCTCCTACTCAGCTTCCTCCTCCTCTTCTTCCACCTGCTCATCCAGTCAGCCACACACCTTCACCACCAACTTCAGCACAGCCCGGGGAAAACGTCAGCAGGCCGTTCTGAAACTCATATGTTTGGGGGACAGGCCCCACACCGCACAGGAGTTGTGGCGGGGTATAGAACAACAGACCGACGAGTGGTTGCTGCCGGTGAGCCTCAAGCCCGGCCTGGTGGTGTGCGATAATGGGCGAAATCTCGTTGCAGCTCTGGGACTAGCCGGTTTGACGCACATCCCTTGCCTGGCGCATGTGCTGAATTTGGTGGTGCAGAAGTTCATTTGCAACTACCCCGACATGTCAGAGCTGCTGCATAAAGTGCGGGCCGTCTGTTCCTGCTGCTGCACACCTGTCTGCGCTACAGCGTAACTTCTGCCTTCCCGCTCACCGCCTTATATGCGATGTGCCCACCAGGTGGAACTCCACCTTGCACATGCTGGACAGACTGTGCGAGCAGCAGCAGGCCATAGTGGAGTTTCAGCTGCAGCACGCACGGGTCAGTCGCACTGCGGAACAGCACCACTTCACCACCAATGACTGGTCCTCCATGCGAGACCTGTGTGCCCTGTTGCGCTGTTTCGAGTACTCCACCAACATGGCCAGTGGCGATGACGCCGTTATCAGCGTTACAATACCACTTCTATGTCTCCTTGAGCAAACACTTAGGGTGATGATGGAAGAGGAGGTGGCCCAGGAGGAAGAGGAGGAAGAGGGGTCATTTTTAGCACTTTCAGGCCAGTCTCTTCGAAGTGACTCAGAGGGAGTTTTTTTGCAACACCAGAGGCCAGGTACAAATGTGGCCAGACAGAGCCCACTACTGGAGGACGAGGAGGACGAGGATGAGGAGGAGGTGGAGGAGGATGAGGATGAAGCATGTTCACAGCGGGGTGGCACCCAATTCAGCTCGGGCCCATCACTGGTGTGGCTGGGGGGAAACACAGGACGATGACGATACGCCTCCCACAGAGGACAGCTTGTCCTTACCTCTGGGCAGCCTGGCACACATGAGCGACTACATGCTGCAGTGCCTGCGCAACGACAGCAGAGTTGCCCACATTTTAACGTGTGCGGACTACTGGGTTGCCACCCTGCTGGATCCCCGGTACAAAGACAATGTGCCCACCTTACTTCCTACACTGGAGCGTGATAGGAAGATGCGCGAGTACAAGCGCACGTTGGTAGACGCGCTACTGAGAGCATTCCCAAATGTCCCAGGGGAACCAGTGGAAGCCCAAGACGAAGGCAGAGGAGGAGCAAGAGGTCGCCAACGCAGCTGTTTCACGGCCAGCTCCTCTGAGGGCAGGGTTAGCATGGCAGAGATGTGGAAAAGTTTTGTCACCACGCCACAGCTAACTGCACCACCACCTGATACGGAACGTGTTAGCAGGAGGCAACATCTCACTAACATGGTGGAACAGTACCTGTGCACACCCCTCCACGTACTGACTGATGGTTCGGCCCCATTCAACTTCTGGGTCTCCAAATTGTCCACGTGGCCAGAGCTAGCCTTTTATGCCTTGAAGGTGCTGGCCTGCCCAGCGGCCAGCGTTTTGTCTGAACGTGTATTCAGCACGGCAGGGGGCGTCATTACAGACAAACGCAGCCGCCTGTCTACAGCCAATGTGGACAAGCTGACGTTCATAAAAATGAACCAGGCATGGATCCCACAGGACCTGTCCATCCCTTGTGCAGATTAGACATTAACTACCTTCCCTTAACAATATATTATTGTACTCCAGGGCACTTCCTCATTCAATCCTATTTTTATTTTCATTTTACCATTATATTGCGGGGCAACCCAAAGTTGAATGAACCTCTCCTCTGTCTGGGTGCCGGGGCCTAAATGTGTGACAGTGGCCTGTTCCAGTGGTGGGTGACGTGAAGCCTGATTCTCTGCTATGACATGAAGACTGATTCTGTGCTGACATGAAGCCAGATTCTCTGTTACGCGAACTCTCTCCTCTGCCTGGGTGCCTGGGCCTAAATATGTGACAGTGGCCTGTTCCAGTGGTGGGTGACGTGAAGCCTGATTCTCTGCTATGACACGAAGACTGATTCTGTGCTGACATGAAGCCAGATTCTCTGTTACGGGACCTCTCTCCTCTGTCTGGGTGCCGGGGCCTAAATATGTGATAGTGGCCTGTTCCAGTGGTGGGTGACGTGAAGCCTGATTCTCTGCTATGACATGAAGACTGATTCTCTGCTGACATGAAGCCTGAATCTCTGTTATGGGACCTCTCTCCTCTGCCTGGGTGCCTGGGCCTAAATATGTGACAGTGGCCTGTTCCAGTGGTGGGTGACGTGAAGCCTGATTCTCTGCTATGACATGAAGACTGATTCTGTGCTGACATGAAGTTATATTTTCTGTTACGGGACCTCTCTCCTCTGTCTGGGTGCCGGGGCCTAAATATGTGACAGTGGCCTGTTCCAGTGGTGGGTGACGTGAAGCCTGATTCTCTGCTATGACATGAAGACTGATTCTCTGCTGACATGAAGCCTGAATCTCTGTTACGGGACCTCTCTCCTTTGCCTATGTGCCTGGGCCTAAATATGTGACAGTGGCCTGTTCCAGTGGTGGGTGACGTGAAGCCTGATTCTCTGCTATGACATGAAGACTGATTCTCTGCTGACATGAAGCCTGAATCTCTGTTATGGGACCTCTCTCCTCTGCCTGGGTGCCTGGGCCTAAATATGTGACAGTGGCCTGTTCCAGTGGTGGGTGATGTGAAGCCTGATTCTCTGCTATGACATGAAGACTGATTCTCTGCTGACATGAAGCCTGAATCTCTGTTATGGGACCTCTCTCCTCTGCCTGGGTGCCTGGGCCTAAATATGTGACAGTGGCCTGTTCCAGTGGTGGGTGACGTGAAGCCTGATTCTCTGCTATGACATGAAGACTGATTCTGTGCTGACATGAAGTTAGATTCTCTGTTACGGGACCTCTCTCCTCTGTCTGGGTGCCGGGGCCTAAATATGTGACAGTGGCCTGTTCCAGTGGTGGGTGACGTGAAGCCTGATTCTCTGCTATGACATGAAGACTGATTCTCTGCTGACATGAAGCCTGAATCTCTGTTACGGGACCTCTCTCCTCTGCCTGGGTGCCTGGGCCTAAATATGTGACAGTGGCCTGTTCCAGTGGTGGGTGACGTGAAGCCTGATTCTCTGCTATGACATGAAGACTGATTCTCTGCTGACATGAAGCCAGATTCTTGCTATGGCATGAAGAGACTGATTCTCTGCTAACATGAAGCCAGATTCTCTGCTATGGCATGAAGAGACTGATTCTCTGCTGACGTGAAGCCCAATTCTCTGCTATGGGACCTCTGTCCTATTGATATTGGTTAATTTATTTATTTTTTATTTTTTATTTTAATTCATTTCCCTATCCACATTTGTTTGCAGGGGATTTACCTACATGTTGCAGCCTTTTGCAGCCCTCTAGCTCTTTCCTGGGCTGTTTTACAGCCTTTTTAGTGCCGAAAAGTTTGGGTCCCCATTGACTTCAATGGGGTTCGGGACGAAGTTCGGGTCGGGTTCGGATCCCGAACCCGAACATTTCCGGGAAGTTCGGCCGAACTTCTCGAACCCGAACATCCAGGTGTTCACTCAACTCTACCGCCAAGCACTTGTTATTGCTTACCACATCTATGCTTTTTGCTTAACTTTAATAATTTAATTAATTTTTATTTTGAGGGATATCTTTTCCATTTACACCTCCGCAAAATGGGTCCGCATCCGTTCCCCAATTTTGCGGAACGTGTGCAGACCCATTCATTTTCAATGGGGCCGGAATGTGCTGTCCGCATCCACATTTGCGGATCCGCACTTCCGCATCTGTGCTTCCGTTTCCGCAAAAAAATAGAACATGTCCTATTCTTGTCCGCAATTGCAGACAAGATTCGGCATTTTCTATTATAGTGCCGGCGATATGCGGTCTGCAAATTGCGGAATGCACATTGCCGGTGTTCGTGTTTTGCGGATCCGCAAAACACTTACGGACGGGTGAATGGACCCTCATTGCCTTCCTTGTACAATGTTATAATATACTTTCTATGTTAGAAAGTATATTATAGTGCATTTGTATTGTGTGGCAGTTGTGTGCGGTTCTGCTGCGATACTGCAGGTATATAGAGTGACAAGCGTTATTGGAACAAATAATTTCTACTGGTGTGATATACCAGTCATCCCCCCAAAAAAAATATTGAAGCGGGGTGTTATATACCAATATACTTTCTTTATAGTGCATTTGGGTACTGTATAGTGCATTTGCGCATGCGCGTACGCAAAAATTATATTGCTGATTTTTTGCATGGAAAAAAATAACGAATGGAGATCACAAATTCAAATAATACATCTGGTATGTCACTGTCCATGTTGTGCGACTATTTGTGCACTTCTAGTAATTATTTCTTGGCTGCAAATATGAGCTGAAGGTTTTTGAGGTTCGCTTGCCATTAAAATAAATGGGACCTGCTGCAAACTTGCGGTTTGCAAACATTTGATCGCGTTCGCGAACTGTCCCGGCAGATGTTCATCTATCACTACTGCTCGCCTGTCTGCAGCGTAACTACGGCCTTCCCGCTCACCGTCTTATATGCAATGTGCCCACAAGGTGGAACTCCACATTGCACATGCTGGGCAGACTGTGCGAGCAGAAGCAGGCGATAGTGGAGTTTCAGCTGCAGCACGCACGGGTGAGTCGCTCTGCAGAACAACACCACTTCACCACCAATGAGTGGGCCTCCATGCGAGACCTGTGTGCCTTGTTGCTCTGTTTTGAGTACTCCACCAACATGGCCAGTGCCGGTGACACCGTTCTCAGCGTTACTATCCCACTATCTTGAAAAAATGCTTTGGGCGATGATGGAAGAGGATGAGACACAGGAGGAGGAAGAGGGTTCATTTACAAGGGTTTCAGCACAATCATTCACAAGTGGCTCCTGGGTTGGGTTCCTGCACCAACATATGCCAGGTACACAATTGTCCAGCCAGGGCACAGATCTGGAGGATGACGAGGTGGAGTATAAGGAGGAGGAGATGGCAGAGGAGGAACCATGTTCAAAGCAGGGTGGCACCCAAACCAGCTCATGGCGATATCTGGTGCATGGCTGGGGCCTCTGGGCAGCCTGACACACATGAGCGATTACATGCTGCAGTGTCTCCGCAACGACAGCCGAGTTGTCCACATTCTAACTTGTGCTGATTACTGGGTGGCCACGCTGCTGGATCCCGGTTACAAGGACAACGTGCCGTCCTTAATTCCGTCACTGGAGCGTGATCGTAAGATGCATGAGTACAAGCGCACTCTGGTAGATGCGCTGCTGATGTGGAAAAGCTTTGTCAGCACGCCACAACAACCAGCACCACCAGCTGATATGGAACGTCTTAGCAGGAGGCAGCATTTCAGAAACATGGTGGAGCAGTATGTGTGCACACGCCTACATGTACTGAGTGATGTGTCTGCCCCATTCAACTTCTGGTTCTCCAAATTGGGCAAATGGCCTGAGCTTGCCCTTTACGCCTTGGAGGTGTTGGCCTGCCCTGCAGCCAGTGTATTGTCTGAACGTGTGTTTAGCATGGCAGGGGGTGTGATCACAGACAAGTGCAGCCGCCTGTCCACAGACAATGTGGACAAGCTCAGGTTCATTAAAATGAACCAGGCATGGATCCCACAGGACTTGTCCGTACCGTGTGCAGAATAGACATGCATACCGGCCTCACCCAGCCATTGTTATACTCCAGCGCACTTACTCATTGTTTTATTTTTTATATTTCCCAATGTTTTGGGTGTACCCTAATTTAAACCCCCCAAAAAGATTTTTAAAAATGAAAATAAAAAACAAAACAAACAAAAAAAAATACCAGGGTTGGCTACCTCCTCCACCGCCGCTTCCACCGACACCGCCACGTCCACCGCCTCCTCAAACTCCTACTCCATATTGACCTCCACCTCCTAGATCAAGATTATTATTTTTTATTTTTACGTATTTTATGTTATTTTAAGTCATTTCACTAATTCGTCTGATACATTGTTGGGTGACATTTGCTAATTTTTGGCTGTGATATACCCCTGCTCTACATAGTGGACAGGGAAATACATTTCACTAATTCGTCTGTTACATTGTTGTGTGACATTCGCAAATTTTTGGCTGTGATATACCCCTGCTCTACATAGTGGACAGGGAAATACATTGCACTAATTTGTCTGTTACATTGTTGGGTGACATTCACCAATTTTGGGCTGTGATATACCCTTGCTCTACATAGCGGACAGGGAAATAAATTTCACAAATGCGCCTGTTACATTGTTGGGTGACATTTTCTCATCTTTTTATCTAGAAAGTACATTTGTGGCCTACACTGCATTTAGGACAGTACGAATGGTGAGGCCAGAAGAAGTACAGGCAATAGTAGATTGGGTGGCTGACAGTGCCTCCAGTTTCTTCACATTGTCTACCACCCAGTCCCCTGCTGAAAGATCAGAGTTGGCACCTACAGCCCATGGCCATCTGTCTTTCAACTCACCCCCTTGCAAATTAGGCAAGCAACCTGAGCCCCAAGTCATGCAACAGTCTCTTATGCTTTTTGCTGACTCTGCTGTCAGGGTTTCCGTGGGCCATCTACATAGCCCTGCCCCAGGAATGGAAGAGATTGAGTTCACTGATGCCCAACCACTTATGTTTCAGGATGAGGACATGGGAAGACCACCACAGAATGTCTCTGATGATGGTGAAACATAGGTGCCAACTGCTGTGGCTTTCTGCAGTCTGCAGACCGACAAGGAGGGCAGGGGTAAAGTTTGGGTGGATGATGATGTGGAGGATGATGAGGTACTAGACCCCACAAGGAATCAATGTCATGCGAGTGACGTGTGCAGTTTGGAGGAAGAGGTGGTGGTCACACAGAAGTACCAGCACAGCAAAAGAGGGAGCAGGGTGCAAAAGCTTCTGTTGCATTCTTGGGTGATATTTTACCATTTTTGCAGTGAATAAACCCCTGCTCTGCATAGGTGACAGGGACCAAAATTTCTAGAAATGGTCTGTTACATTCTCAGGTGAAATTTTACCATTTTTGCTGTATACAAAACCCTGCTCTGCATAGGTGACAGGGACCTAATTTTTGTAAAATCGTCTGTTCAATTGGTGGGTGACATGAACACAGTTTTGCCGTGAATAAACCCCTGCTCTGCATAGTTGACAGGGACCAAAATTAATTGATGCGCGCGCCCTTTTTTTATTCGATTCTTCTGCTTTAATAAGTTGCCCACATTTCCGCACGATCACATTTCAGCCATTGACCTCCCTTGGATGTGGTATCCCTTTCTCATGCTCCCTCTCCGGCATGGAACCCTGATTCCCTGTTACCCGTGATCACCATAGTAGGCGTATAAAAGAATATCGAAAGTTGATAGAGAAGATATCCAATTGGATAGTGGACGTCACAGGGACTTGCGATCAGGCAGAAGTTATCTAGAGTCAACAAAGCGGCAGCAGGGCCTCTCCTGTATAACGTTTCCTAATCCAAAATACCGCAATGACATTCCCTGTAATTTTTTATTACTCATTCCAATAACAGGGCATCTTAAGAGTCCGGGGACGTGCGACATGAAAATGAACCAGGCAGGGATCCCACAGGACTTGTCCGTACCTTGTGCAGAATAGACATGTATACCGGCCTCATCCGGCCATTGTTGTACTCTAGCGCACTTTCTCTTTGTTTTATTTTTTATATTTCCCAATGTTTTGGGGTCTAACCAAATAAAAAAATATATTAAAAAATAATAATAATAAAAAAAAAACTGTGTTGACTACCTCCTCCTCCTCCACCGCCGCTTCCACCTCCACCGCCACAGCCTCCTCAACCTCCTACTCCATATGGACCTCCTCCTCCCAGATCAAAATTATTATTTTTTTATTTTTGCATATTTTATGTTATTTGAAATCATTTCCCTATCTACATTTGTTTGCAGAGCAGCCATTTCCGTGACTTTTTTAGAGCCATTTTAGTGCTCCAAAGTTTGGGTTTCTATTGACTTCAATGGGTTTCGGGTTTGGGGTCAAGTTCGGATCAAGTTCAGGTCCCAAACTCAAACTTTTTTGTGAAGTTTGACTGAACCCGTCGAACCCAAACATCCAGGTGTCCGCTCAACTCTACTTAGCAGTAGTCACCTGGGGCACGGATGTCAGCAGATCCAGGTCTTTCCAAACACATTAGATGATGTGGCCCCCTTCAGAGAAAGACGCTGTAGTTTGGCATGCATGACCCTTTTTATCTGTATTTGGCCACTCCCCTCCCTCCTTCTGGGAGGAGTCCACTCGCCCTTCATGGTCCTTGTAGCCAAAGATCCACAAAATATATTATGGCTCATAGCTCCATACCAGAAGGTCACAGGGAGATGGTTCTGGGAACACCGGATCCACCTGGGTTCCGGCTACAAGTGGAGACCAAACATGGCACCGTTATTTGGTTCCTACTGGGAGATCTCTGTATCTCCCCTTCCTGGCACCTTACCCACAAATGGTGACCAGGGGCATGTCCGTCTTGTTCCCAGGGTTGCAGATATGTAACTGGTTTATGCCTGTGATTGTTGGGCAATTCATAATCCCTTATGAACTCCTGGTTTCATGATGTCTGTTGGATTATTTTGTTCTGATGACCAACTGAGTGGAGTGTGAACTGTAAACATGTGGTCTGTTTTGAAGCCAGGCCCCCTATGGAGTCTGCTTCCTCTGCTAGTTGACAGCAAATGGCTGGAATTAAATCATGGCTGGAATTAGATTATACCTACACATTACTCACAGCTCCCCTCTTTAGAGGGCGCTAGGGGTAGCACATTCCTGTGTTTCCCTGTCCATACCCTCTCTTTGACTGCGACCCTGTGGTCACGGCTCTCCTTGTGGCGAATGGCAAAGCAGTATAGCTGGAGCGCAAGTCTTCCACGTAGCCACCTCCCATTTGTTCCTGACCCATAGAGTCGACTTGAATGAGCATGGCACCAAGGCCAAAATCACTGGCGTCGGTCGTTGCTATAAACGGTCGCATGAAGATGGCTGCCTATAGTATCGGGAAGCTGGAAAGGGCGGCCTTCAGAGCCTGGAAGGCCTTCTCACAGTCGTTTATCCAATTGACTGTGATAGAAAGCTTCTTCGTGTTGTGGTCTGTCAGGGGCCTCACCAGGCTACTGAAATAGGACGCAAACCTTCTATAGTACCCGGTGGTGCCCAGGAAGGACATCACCTGGTCCTGGGCCCTAAGTGTGAGCCAGGATGCGATGGCCTACAATTTCATGGGCTCCATTTCCAAGACTTTCCTTCCTACCTGGTGCCCCTCGCTTATGCCCGGCTGGCACTTTTCTGGTGTAATGGTCAAGCCTGGTGGATCTACCCGAGCACCTGTGCCAGATACTCTCGGAGATCCTCCCATGTGGGATCGAAGACGTCAATGACCTCCAGGTACGCGGCCACATACCCTTCGAGTCCCAGCTTGTTGACTATCCTCTTAAAAATGACAGGGGCATACTCCCTGCCAAACGGCATCCCAGTGGACTCTGTCGTTCCATGATTTTTGTTGAACAATTCCTGCGGTGTCTCTAAGTCCAATGGCCACAGCCTGGCCTATGGTTACTGATTGAACATTGTTAAAGGACCTCCCACCATCCCCCACCCACACACAACACAGAGGACGATTTACGGGACGATGACTGGGATGGGTCCCTCTGGCGCTGGGGACACATGGCCTTGAAGTATCCTGGTTGCTTACACAGGTGGAAAAGTCGGGTTCCCCCACCAATGTAGAAGGCGAAGCAGGGGCAGGTGCTTACTTGGGCCTAGGGGCAGCAGGTACCACATGCATCTTACCCCCCTCTCCAGCTGACAGGTTTCCGGGCCTCTGAAGTCCTGTTGTTGGTGTACTTATCAACCTGGGATGCTGTTGCGGAGGCCCCTTTTGGCTTCCAGTCATGGAGGTACTGCTCTCAGCAAGTGATCGACCCAGCTCTGGTTAGGACCCCACTGCAAACTCTGCAGATTCTTCTGGTACGTCTCAGGGGTCAAGTTGTACTGCAGGACCAGAGCCTGCTTGATATCCTCATAGCTCAGCATGGTCTCGCTGGGCAGGTACCCAAAGATTTCTAGGGCTTTTTCCCTGAGACGTGGGGTTAGGAATTGGATCCACTGTTGCTCAGACAACTGGTACTGGTGGCAGGCTGTCTCAAACTCCAACAAGAAGGTGTCCAAGTCCCCATCTTTGTCCAGCAGGGGGAAGTCCTCCGTTTGTAGCTTTGGGATCTGGACCTCAGGAGACTCACATCTGGCTGGGGAGGGCTGGAGTTGGAGCTGGAGCTGCCACATTTGCAGCTGGTGCTCGCGCTTGGCCTTAGCTTGTTAGCGACTGTCTGCAGTCTCTGCTCGCTTGCAACGTTCTGCAGCTGGCATGAGGATCTCCAGCATGGTGACATTCCAGGGCAGCATGCAGAAGAGCAGCCGAACCTGCATGGCTGGGGGGAACGGCAGGTAGAGAGCGGACCATCGTGGGCCTGACCATCGGCAACTGGCTCCTTGGGGAGCTTTGTCTGTGTTCCCCTTCTCCTTGAAGAAATTGGTCTTCCAACTCCTCTTGGCCCCTCATCTGGACTGCATCCTCTCCGCCACTATTCATAGCCTTGGCAATCTCCTTAGCCTTGCTCCTGGTGATACTGTCCATCATTGTAACCGATGGTCACTGACACAGAACTGCAAACTAAAGCACACACACACCTTATTGTATTTGCACTCAGACTGTCTAGTGTTGAGCTGATTTTAAGACTGCAGCGGCAAAACCACTGCTGGTAGTCTTTAGTGTCTGGAGTATGGGTCCCACAATCACACACACTAGTATCTCGATCCCTCTTTGCTGCCACCAATATGTGACGAATACCGCACCTCGCAGCCCCGCTTGATGTCAACTACGTCAAGCTCACGTTTTTATCACTGGTTACCAAGACGTGACATTACATCCTCCCTGAGAGTACATAAGGTCAGCTTGTCACCGTTTACACAGACACCTCCTGTCCACACAGGCACAGGGAGGCACGGGGAGAGAGAGAGGTGGTCCACACTACCTCCGGTGGGATTCCACGCTCACTCACAACTCTGACAAGCTGAGAGGACCTTTTCACTGCCCCAGTGAAACAGCGCCCTGTAAGCTCAGTAGATTGTCACCAGTTCCTTGTTAGATATAAGACATGTCCGTCTTGGTCCCAGGGTCGCAGATATGTAACTGGTTTATGCCTATGATCGACAAGCAATTCATAAACCTTTATGAACTCCGGGTTCCATGATGTCTGTTGGATTCTTTTGTTCTGATGACAAACTCAGCCCTCCCACCGGCATTTATCCTGCCAGAAAATTTGCCAGTGGGGCTGACTGGGGTGTGAACTGTAAACATGTGGTCTGTTTTGAAGCCAGGCCCCCTGTGGAGTCTGTTTCCTCTGCTAGCTGACAGCAAATGGCTAGAATTAGACTTTCCTCACAGAAACCATCCATAAATGACCTCATTTTATAAACTATGGCCCTCAAATTATTAACAACTGCTGTTATAAACTTTCCTAACCCTTTAGGTGTTCCACAAGAATTAAAGGAAAATGGAAGTGAAATTTGCAGATTTTTCTTGTTGATAATTTTTTCTTGCAACACAGCAAGGGTTAAAAGCAACATAAACCTCAATATGCATTACTCTGATTCTGCAGTTTACAGAAATACCCCATATGTGGTAGTAAACTGCTGTAGGGGCACATGGCAGTGGTCAAAAGGAAATGAGCGCCATATGGTTTTTGGAGGAAGGTTTTGCTAGAATGGTTTTTGGGCACCATTTTGTATTTGAAGAGACCCTGACCTAGCCCTACAGTGAAATCCCTCAAAAAGTGACCCTATTTTGGAAACTACACCCCTCACATAATTAATTAAGTGGTGTACTGAACACTTTGACCCCATGAGAGCTTTACGGAATTTTGAAACACTTGGCTTCTTCCAACAAAATGTTGCATTAGCCCCAAATTTTTCATTTTCACAAGGGGTAACAGGAGAAAAATAATTTGTTACCCATTTTCTCCTGAATATGGAGTATGGGGTATATGTGGTGGTAAACCTACTGCAGGGGCACATGACAAGACTCAGAACGGAAGGAGCACCATATGGCTTTTGAAGTGCAGATTGTAACAATGGCGGCTGGTAGCCGCTAGCGTGCAGCGCATCCTGCTATGTACCTCAGTCAAACTGCACACAAGTCTCCTCTTCTCTGCTGAAGGCTCCGGACCCGCTTTCCTGCACTGTCGCGGGCGGCGACAGCTTCAGTTGCACCTTGTAGGAGCCGCACGAGTCCTGTTTCTTTAAGGGTTCGTGCACACCCCTGATTCCGCCTTCTCTTTAATCCCGGCCAGGCACCACCTTTATAAGGGTGCTTCCCCCTTCTTGTGATGCCTGATCAATATTGTAGTTTTCTACAGCGAAAAAAAACCTCTTCTGCCACAGTTTTTATTTATTATTTTTTTTTATAGCGTTCACCTGATGGTGTATAATGTGATATTTGTATAGAGCAGGTTTTACATGGTAAAAGCATTTTAGAAAATAATAATATCTTGTTTTTGTGTTACCATTTTCTGAGAGCAATATTTTTTAACGATTGTCTTTGGTAGGGTCTCATTTTTTGCGAGATAAGATGACAGTTGGATTGTTACCATTTTGGGAGACATATGAGTTTTTGATCACTTAGTATTACACTTTTTGTGAGGTAAGGTTACCAAAAAATGGCAGTTTTGGCACGATATATATTTTTTTTTACCGCTTTCATGTGAGGAGGTGGATCATGTTAAATTTTTATATTGGTAATTATTAGCTATGTTTTTTATTATTCTCTGCTAACTACAGTATCAATATTCATTAGCACCTACTACCAGTGGATTGGCGCCACTATTGTGGTTATTTTTCTCTCTCTCTTTTTTTTCTCACATCATAATTCCCTATGTAGCGGTATACTCTACATATATAACCACTAATGGCAGCCTTCCCCTCTCCCTTCATAGTCAAATCCGTCAGTCATTTGGCACCCTGCAGTTATTCCTTGACCCCTTTGGAGGCTTATCCAGGAGGTCCTTTGATTGACACTCTCTATTTAATATTTTTATAGAGTCAGTCTATACAGACACAGCAATACCTAATATACCTAAAAATTTATACCATAAGTATCTCACATGGAATCATCTGTACACCTCCTATAATGCTAAAAACGCTACCACGCAAGTAAATATTGTAAATGTAATACTTTATTAGAAATCCACATAAAACACAATAATTATATTCTAAAATACATAAAGCAGCAACCATGAGAACACTGGAGTGTGTCAATAAAAATAGGGTCCAGACATCAAGGGACTAGTACAATATCAAATAGCAGCATCATCACATGGGGCTCAATTATAGCAAACATGCGTCCATATATTGCAATTCACCGCACATCGTTTTGCTATGCCCCGTTAGGAAGCGCATAGCGAAACGATCGTCGGGCGGATGCTCCAGACTGGGTCAGTAATATGGACTTTTTTTGTGATTCTTATTAGCAGCATTACATTTGGTTGTGCATAGGTACAGTACAGACCAAAAGTTTTGACACACCTTCTCATTCAAAGAGTTTTCTTTATTTTCATGACTATGAAGGCATCAAAACTATGAATTAACACATGTGGAATTATATACATAGCAAACAAGTGTGAAACAACTGAAAATATGTCATATTCTAGGTTCTTCAAAGTAGCCACCTTTTGCTTTGATTACTGCTTTGCACACTCTTGGCATTCTCTTGATGAGCTTCAAGAGGTAGTCCCCTGAAATGGTTTTCACTTCACAGGTGTGCCCTGTCAGGTTTAATAAGTGGGATTTCTTGCCTTATAAATAGGGTTGGGACCATCAGTTGCATTGAGGAGAAGTCAGGTGGATACACAGCTGATAGTCCTACTGAATAGACTGTTAGAATTGGTATTATGGCAAGAAAAAAGCAGCTAAGTAAAGAAAAACGAGTGGCCATCATTACTTTAAGAAATGAAGGTCAGTCAGTCAGCCGAAAAATTGGGAAAACTTTGAAAGTAAGGGCTATTTGACCATGAAGGAGAGTGATGGGGTGCTGCGCCAGATGACCTGGCCTCCACAGTCACCGGACCTGAACCCAATCGAGATGGTTTGGGGTGAGCTGGACCGCAGAGTGAAGGCAAAAAGGCCCAAAAGTGCTAAGCATCTCTGGGAACTCCTTCAAGACTGTTGGAAGACCATTTCAGGGGACTACCTCTAGAAGCTCATCAAGAGAATGCCAAGAGTGTGCAAAGCAGTAATCAAAGCAAAAGGTGGCTACTTTGAAGAACCTAGAATATGACATATTTTCAGTTGTTTCACACTTGTTTGCTATGTATATAATTCCACATGTGTTAATTCATAGTTTTGATGCCTTCATAGTCATGAAAATAAAGAAAACTCTTTGAATGAGAAGGTGTGTCCAAACTTTTGGTCTGTACTGTATATCACCGCACCTCACGCTTCAGTGTTGTGCAGTGAATTGCAATATATGGACGCATGTTTGCTATAATTGAGCCCCATGTGATGATGCTTCTATTTGATATTGTACTAGTCCCTTGATGTCTGGAGCCTATTTTTATTGACACACTCCAGTGTTCTCATGGTTGCTGCTTTATGTATTTTAGAATATAATTATTGTGTTTTATATGGATTTCTAATAAAGTATTAAATTTACAATATTTACTTGCGTGGTAGCTTTTTTTAGCGTTATAGGAGGTGTAAGCAATACCTAATATGTCTACTTTCCTTTTTTTTTCTAATTTTTTTTCTAATTTTTTAAACTTAATTATGGAAAAGTATGCTTTTTTTTTACTTGGAACATAATTTTTTTTATTATGTAAAACACTTTTTAAACTTTTTTTTAAACTTTTTTTTTAAACTTTTGGGGGTCTGATCCCCTCTACAATGTATTACAATAAATCTGTATGGCTTCTCTTCTTTTCTGAATTCACTTTTGGTTTTGGCTTCAAAAATTGTATGTGCAAACCTGAACATGTGGCCATACTCTTAAACACACCCATGATAACATAAAGGGAAGCTAAAATTTGTATATTGCAGGGAAAATAATTTCTAATTATTGGCAAATGCATTTCCTTCCCTTCACAAATAAATTAAACAATGTGACAGAATGGTTTAATTGGAAATTAATTCTTACAAAAAGAAAGAGATGTTAGCTAGGATCTCAAATATTTGAAACTTTGGAGTAATAGACAAAAGGCGATCATAGCATAGATGCAAAAGTATTATTAGTTTTTTTTTTATCATTATAAAAGAGGCATCGTAATTGCTTTTTCTTTACCTTCTTCAGCAAACTACAGACACCTTCCTTGTGCAATCTGCATTTTTCTTATTCCCATTACTATAAATTACTATAATTGTCTGCAATATGGATAAGAATAGATATGTTCTATAATTTGTGAAATGGGCACATGGATGCTGAAAGCATGACATCTGTGTGCTGTTAGTTTTATTGCAGACTCATAGAAATGAATTGGTCAATGTGCAAGTCGCAAAAATGTAGAACAGACACGGATACAAAATATGGTCATGTGCATGAGGCCTACTGAGGGGCTTGCTTGCTTCACAATACTTAACTGCTTTGATTCTCAATGTGAAGCTTATGAGAACACAGTTAACCAAACCACATTTTAATAGTTCACATAGATGTTACATTAAAATGCAAATTTCTAGATTAGGGACTTTTTCCAAGTGTGTTACAAGCGAAACTGATAATAATTTCACGTTGATATAAAGCTGAAAAAAAAATCTCTTTGCCATGAGATAACAATTATATGTGGTTTTATTACTATGATTGCAATATTTTCTTCAAAATCAATCAACACAATATTTTCTAATTCAACCGTTTTGTATTTAATATGTGCCACACAAAACTAAAGGTCTTGCGGTTAGCTCGTAATTAGTTGGTGTACAAGCCAAGTAGAATAAATACATAACCAAATGGGCATACTAATAACCGACTGGAATACTGTGAATGCAAATTAATAACATTCTGGAAATCTAAGCTTAATTTAGTAAATGTATCATAAAATCGCAGAATTGTTCCTTAGAAAAGGATAGTATTAATAATTTGATTATACATTTTTTTCTTCCCAAAAGCATCATATCAAAGACAATTTAAGCTATTATGCTCTTGGAACATGTCACATAGAAAATGTAATATATTTATGCAAATTGTTATGTAAAAAAAATAAGAGCAGATGGTGCTCATCACAACACATTTTCCCCCTTCTTACTCTACAGGTTTTGTTTAAATTAAACTGAAATGTGATTCACTACAATTGTAATCACTTTTAATTTATACCAAAAGCTCCATATTGTTTCCATATTTAAGTCACTTTCCTAGGCTTTGAAAGTATTTGCAATTAGCAGTAAAATAAGTGCTGAATAGGGTATTATGAAATATTAACCATATATGTTGTTTTTGAGAAAATTGAGAAAAGAAACATTTTACCAGATTTGTTTCTTCTTACAGGTGTTAATATGTTCACAGTTTTCTAAACTTTATCTAATGTATTTCCCTCATGGCTATAATGAAGATGAATATGAAATTCACTAGTAATCCAAACAAAATCTGTTGTCTGTTTTGCAGAAGCTTAATGTTATAGCCGATACTAAGGTATACTGTAGATACATTAAATTAGCAAAGTATGAAATAACTCTGAAATGAAAATGTAGTAGATGTAAACAATATAGATTCACAAATCTATTATAATTGAATCAAATTCATCTCAAATTTCCCAAAAATTGTGATTTCAGCCCAATCAGAATTTTTTTGCACTTCAATTCAGATGAATCCTTCAAAATGGTGGCCACCATTTTACAGCTCAGGAGACAGAGAAGAAGGCATGTGCCATGAAATAGGGATAATTTGTGGACGATGTTGTAACTCATAAGTGACATCAGACAGTGCAGCGTGCTTTTAAACAGGTTACTTGTTACTACCGGCTATGATGTGTTACTTATCTATAACCAACACTTTGACATTATTAATCCTGTCTTGCAAAATAAAGAGCTTGAAAGTGGTTGGATACAGTCCTAGGAGACCTCAGTATTTCATACAAACTTTTCAAGGCAATCTGAGTGCTCTAAATTCTGGTCAAATTTATACATTCTCAAATCAAAACTGATGACCAATTAGTTAGAATGAGACCCAAAGTAAATTTCAGGAAATTTGCTCATCTCTATTAAACTATTCAAACATCCTGTGCCCGCCTGCTTGTATAGAGAATACTACCTAATGGTTAATATCATTAATATTTATATGACATACACACACTTATGCAGCTTGGCATGCTATCAATGAGGCTATTAATGTTTGTCTAAGGCCTTATATAGACAAATGTGGGAGTGCCAGTAGCCCTAACATACATTGCCTAATTGCTTTCTCGTGAGGTGTATGACACTATAATGCACCATCCACCCTTATAAACCCAAAACAAAAACAAGGACAAATGTAATTATTTCATTACCCATAAAACTAGGCCTGCCTGTGACTTGACATAGTAAATATATGATGTGCATTACCTGATAATACACACATCAAAAAAGATGACAGACGGCACACTAACATCCAAGGAATCAAATGATGACCAGTGGTGAAGTTCATAGCATAATGACTGAGAAATTCTGCTCATGTGCTGTATTTGATGAACAAAATAAAGAGTATATTTTATGTGTTCTATTAGAAGAATAGGGTCCATTGGCAAAGTGAAAGGGTAAGATTCCTAAATAAATTTTACCTAACATTAATATGTTTGTAGAAATAGTTTGCAATGTATTTGAGAAGATCACAACTAAAGTCCCTTTGGGCAATTGTAAGCAAGAGCAGAGACAAACTATTAAAACATTGAGTAAAATTAGGGATATAGCTATCAAGCCTTTAGTGACAGAAGGGAATATGGTACCTCAGCCCTACAAAATTTCAGAAAAAGTGTGAAATCATCTGTTACTAATATTTAAATGTGAATTATCTGTACTACTTCATAGGGCCTTGGATAGAGGTACAATTACCAAGTAACATTATTATTTTTATTATTATTATTTATATTTATTTGAAAGTGTGATTAATTCCATGACACTGTAATCTAACGTATAAAATAAAACAACACAAGTAATATGTGCATGAACATACAGTAGTAACAGAGGGGAAGAGGACCCAGCCTGCGAGAGCTTATAGTCAGCATTTCATGTTACCAACAATTCACAAACGTGCCACTTGTTCCCCTGGAAGTGGATTAACATCTGTGACCCAATATGTAAGTTAACTTATCATGTATTATGACCTCTAGTAGAGGTATTACCATCTTATTTGAAGGACACTACAGATGTCTTGCAGAGAATAGATGTGGTTCAACTGCAACTGGACATGTTGACAATCTGTGATGTGGAGTCCTTGTATACCTCCATCCGTCTTACTGACGGATTGGCTGCAGTAAGACATTTTGTGATGATGTTAGATTTGGACCACTATATGAGTGAGTTTATCAAGGAAATACTACAATCTGTATTAACTCAAAATTACATTCTAGAGATGAGCAAATTTCTTAAAACTCGTTTTGTGTCTACAAATCTTTAAAAAAATTATATTCAGGTCCAAATCTATTCTACCAGAATCAGAAGTGCTCCAATTGGCCTGAAAATTTGTATATGACACTCTGAGGTCTAACAGAACTCTCCTTTTTTCTTTTTTTCTTTAAATTGTCGCTCTCCTCCATTCCTATATCCTCTTTAATGCAATGAAAGCAATCACAAATAGTGTCAGAGGAACACTAACATATGTAGCAATTAGTGTTGATCAGTGGCATATCCGTTTGGTGCATTTTTTCTGTGATTTATATGATTGTATTTACATCCGCACAATGCTCCGTTTTGTGTAGGATGCTCTTGTGGTGCATGTGGACCGCGCCGACATCCTCCACCGTATGCATTTTTTGCTGGGGATAGTCGTTTGCTGCGGTCCACATGCGGTGGGGCTGCTCCCCCAATGTAAAACACGCTACAGTGTTAGGGGTTGAGCCGCTCCTCCAGTATTGCCACTATATTTCTGTGTTTTTGTCTTGTTCTATATGTAGTGTATGTGCCGTTACCTGGCATTCAAACACTCTTTTGCACCTGGTGACCTCCATCACAGGGTCTGATATGGGCGTGGCTTGCAGTCTTGGCTTTGTTCACATTGCACTAGTTGTCCTGCTAGGCGTTTGTGTGGAAGCCTGGCTGCGAGCTGAATTACATCGCCTTCAGACCGTGTTCACACCATAGGTAGCGTAGTGGTAGGACCCTTTGCCATGCTGAGTGACCGTGACGTGGTGCAATGATGGGCTCCGATATTTTCCTGACAGGAATATATTGGCGAAAGTCTCAGCTTTTAATATCTGCATTTATGACTAGCCAGTATAGTCAGTGGCATATCCGTTTGGTGCATTTTTTCTGTGATTTATATGATTGTATTTACATCCGCACAATGCTCCGTTTTGTGTAGGATGCTCTTGTGGTGCATGTGGACCGCGCCGACATCCTCCACCGTATGCATTTTTTGCTGAAGATAGTCGTTTGCTGCAGTCCACATGCGGTGGGGCTGCTCCCCCAATGTAAAACACGCTACAGTGTTAGGGGTTGAGCCGCTCCTCCAGTATTGCCACTATATTTCTGTGTTTTTGTCTTGTTCTATATGTAGTGTATGTGCCGTTACCTGGCATTCAAACACTCTTTTGCACCTGGTGACCTCCATCACAGGGTCTGATATGGGCGTGGCTTGCAGTCTTGGCTTTGTTCACATTGCACTAGTTGTCCTGCTAGGCGTTTGTGTGGAAGCCTGGCTGCGAGCTGGATTACATCGCCTTCAGACCGTGTTCACACCATAGGTAGCGTAGTGGTAGGACCCTTTGCCATGCTGAGTGACGTGGTGCAATGATGGGCTCCGATATTTTCCTGACAGGAATATATTGGCGAAAGTCTCAGCTTTTAATATCTGCATTTATGACTAGCCAGTATAGTCAGTGGCATATCCGTTTGGTGCATTTTTTCTGTGATTTATATGATTGTATTTACATCCGCACAATGCTCCGTTTTGTGTAGGATGCTCTTGTGGTGCATGTGGACCGCGCCGACATCCTCCACCGTATGCATTTTTTGCTGGGGATAGTCGTTTGCTGCGGTCCACATGCGGTGGGGCTGCTCCCCCAATGTAAAACACGCTACAGTGTTAGGGGTTGAGCCGCTCCTCCAGTATTGCCACTATATTTCTGTGTTTTTGTCTTGATCAAGTACCAAAGTGCTCGGGTGCTTGAGTAGAACACTTTGCGATGCTCAGGTGCTCTACAGAGCACCCAAGCACAATGGAAGTCAATGGAAGAAACCAAGCATTAAACCAGGCACCCCCTGCTCTAAAGAGGAGAGGGTGCTGGGTCCCACTGAGGTCTATGCAGAAGATTGCTGTACAGTGATGGAATCCCCCAGTGTAAGTCAGTGGCTTAAGAGTCCCTGCTCTGACTCCATATATAGCTATGTCCATATATGGAGTCAGTGCTTAAAGAGGACCTTTCACTAAAATAAAAAATGTAAACTAAGCGTACAGACATGGAGAGCGGCGGCCAGGGATCTCCCTGCACTTACTATTATCCTTGGGCACCGCTCCATTCTCCCGGTATAGGCTCCGGTATTTTCATATGTTAAGCTGAACTGGGTGGAGCCTGCCGGTGTCTCCTTCTCCCAGACTGGAGTGCTGACCAATCGCAGCGCTCAGCTCATAGCCTGAGAGAAAAAAAAAAACTCTCACGCTATGAGCTGAGCGCTGCGATTGCCCAGCACTACAGCCTGGTTGAAGGAGACGCCGGCAGGCTCCACCCAGTTGAGCCGAACATATGAAGATACCAGAGCCTATACCGGAAGAACAGAGCGGCGCCCAGGGATAATAGTAAGTGCAGTGAGATCCCTGGGCGCCGCTCTCATGTCTGTACGCTTAGTTTACATTTTTTATTCTAGTGAAAGGTCCTCTTTAAGGACACCAAGTGTATTTCAATCGAATTTAGCCTCTATTTCTCTAAAGTTTCTGCTGGGATTTGAACTCACAACATTCTACATTAGAGGCAAGGCGTTTAACCACTCAGCTATAAAACTGAATGATAAACTATGTTAAAAAAAAAAAAAAAAAAAAATAATAGTAGTTTGTCATATAGTAGGTATTCCTATACAGCAGAAGTAACATAGTAACATAGTACATAAGGCCAAAAAAACACATTTGTCCATCCAATTCAGCCTGTCATCCTGCAAGTTGATCCAGAGGAAGGCAAAAAAAAAAAAAATGCGAGGTAGAAGCCAATTTTCCCCACTTTAGGGGAATTAAAAATTCCTTCCCGACTTCAATAAGGCAATCAGAATAACTCCCTGGATCAACGACCCCTCTCTAGTAGCTATAGCCTGTAATATTATTACACTCCAGAAATACATCCAGGCCCCTCTTGAATTCCTTTATTGTACTCACCATCACCACCTCCTCAGGCAGAGAGTTTCATAGTCTCACTGGTCTTACCGTAGAGAATCCTCTTCTATGTTTGTGTACAAACCTTCTTTCCTCCAGAAGCAGAGGATGTCCCCTTGTCACAGTCACAGTCATAGGGATAAATAGATGATGGGATATATCTCTGTACTAACCCCTGATATATTTATACATAGTAATTAGATCTCCCCTCAGTCGTTTTTTTCTAAAGTGAATAACCCTAATTTTGATAATCTTTCAGGGTACTGTAGTTGCCCCATTACAGTTATTACTTTAGTTGCCCTCCCCTGGACCCTCTCTAGCTCTGCTATGTCTGCCTTGTTCACAGGAGCCCAGAACTGTACACAGTACTCCATGTGTGGTCTGACTAGCGATTTGTAAAGTGGTATGACTATGTTCTTATCACGGGCATCTATGCCCCTTTTGATGCAACCCATTATCTTATTGGCCTTGGCAGCAGCTGCCTGACACTGGTTTTTGCAGCTTAGTTTGCTGTTTATTAAAATTCCTAGATCCTTTCCCATGTCAGTGTTACCGAGTGTTTTACCATTTAGTATGCACAGGTGACTTGCATTATTCCTTCCCATGTGCATGACTTTACATTTATCAGTGTTAAACCTCAACTGCCACTTATCTGCCCAAGCCTCTGGATATCATTTCATATTTCAGTGCAGGTTAACATGCTATTTACCGTAATGGTTACATTTCTTGGCTCTAATGTAGAAGGTTGTGAGTTCAAATCCCAGCAGAAATGTTTCAGAAATAGAGGCTAAATTAAATTCATATATTTTATCTTTTTGTTTTTGTAATTATAAAAAATGTATGGCACAAAATAAATGTGTAATTACAAAAAAAAATATTATATATATAATCAGGTCGATAAATATTGGGACATCGACACAATTTTATCATTTTTGGCTCTATACACCACCACAATGGATTTGAAATTAAACGAACAAGATGTGCTTTAACTGCAGACTATCAGCTTTAATTTGAGGGTATTTACATCCAAATCAGGTGAACAGTGTAGGAATTACAACAGTTTGCATATGTGCCTCCCACTTGTTAAGGGAACAAAAGTAATGGGACAATTGGCTTCTCAGCTGTTCCATGGCCAGGTGTGTGTTATTCCCTCATTATCCCAATTACAATGAGCAGATAAAAGGTCCAGAGTTCATTTCAAGTGTGCTATTTGGAATCTGTTGCTGTCAACTCTCAAGATGAGATCTAAAGAGCTGTCACTATCTGTGAAGCAAGCCATTATTAGGCTGAAAAAATAAAACAAATCCATCAGAGAGATAGCAAAAACATTAGGCATGGCCAAAAAAACTGTTTGGAACATTCTTAAAAAGAAGGAACGCACCGGTGAGCTCAGCAACACCAAAAGACCCGGAAGACCACGGAAAACAACTGTGGTGGATGACCGAAGAATTATTTCCATGGTGAAGAAAACACCCTTCACAACAGTTGGCCAGATCAAGAACACTCTCCAGGAGGTAGGTGTATGTGTGTCAAAGTCAACAATCAATATATCCATAATATCCAACCAAAGAGGATGTAAAAAAATTAGGCAGATTCAAACAAGTGATGGCCAGATTACGAACAAGGCAGAGGAAATCGAGGGGAAATTTCTAAAGTATTTTAATACCCTATACCGCTCTGAGACAAATGATAAAGTGGCCCTTATAGAAGATTATTTGCAGAAATCCAAGATTCCTGCACTTGCAGAGCAGGAATCGGTATTCCTGAATTCCCCAATCCTTTCGAGCGAGCTGCAGGAGGTTGTATCTGGGATTCAGGGATCTCCAACGCCCGGGTCGGATCGCCTCCCGTTTGGCATATATAAGTGCCATGAGGAGGTCATCCTGCCAGGGTTATTGCAGGTACTAAATGAATCCCGCTCATTTTGAAGAGAGGGAAAGATGGAAACAAAGTGGAATCATACCGACCCATATCATTACTCAACTCAGACTACAAGATAGTCGCCAAAGTCCTCGCAAACCGATAAAAAAAAGTAATAAAGGGGTTAGTACATGTAGATCAGACAGGGTTTATCCCTGGGCGACAGATACAGACGAATATACGCAGAACTTTTTTGAATATACAGATAGAAGGGGGGGAGGACCGCTCCATCCTGTCCTTGGACGCCGCTAAGGCCTTCGACAGGGTGGAGTGGTCCTTCCTATGGCAGACCATGTATAGGATGAATCTGGCCAAAAGTTTTATTGATTGGGTCCGAATGCTGTCCTGCGGTCCAACGGCGAGAGTTAACATCAATGGGGTGATTTCCCCAGCCATTCTCCTGCAGCGCTGTACCCGACAGGGCTGCCCGCTTTCTCCATTACTTTTTGCAATCTTTATGAAACCCCTCGATTGCAGAATTAGAGTGGATGATAAAATTGTGGGATTTGGAGGAAATGGGGTAGGGGATAAGATCAGTTTATATGCGGACGATATATTGCTGTATTTACATGATGGTTGGAGAAGTGTCCCTCGTGTTATGCAGACAATTGATGAGTTTGGTCTGGTTGCAGGCTACGAGATAAACTGGTCTAAATCTGTCCTCCTTCCTCTGAATCGATCTCCCCCACAAAGCAACATTAAAGTAAAGGTGATATCGCCATTGGACCACATTGAGTACTTGGGTTAAGGATCGGCGGGTCGCTATGTGATTATAACAGATTAAACATTACTCCCACGATAAATAAAATAAAGGAGAAGGTTAGGGTTTGGCAGAAATTCCAGCTCTCACAGGTTAATAGAATCACATTGGTCAAAATTATTCTGCTGCCACTGATATTGTATGTGATTGGTCCCTGCCCCATCTGGATTGAAGATAATTTCTTCAACTTGATGGAGAGACTGATCAACGATCTGATTTGGGGCAGGAAAAGGGTCCTTATCAAACTGATATCTGTGGCTAGCTGAAATCAATAGTGTCCTCGGCCTCCCATATTTTCAGGGATACTATTTGTGTTCACAATTGCAATAGTGTATCAATGCCGGGGATAGCTCTCTGTTATCGTACCTCATTGAACAACATAAGCGCCCCATACAGAACATATTTAGCACATTGGATGCTGGCCGTTTCGGTGGAAGGGAAAACACCTCCCCCATAAGCATAATGCTGCAGAAAGTATGGAATAAGATAAAGTCCATTTTGAAGGTTACATATGCCTTAGATTTTACCCCGCTCTGGGATAATATCTTTTTAAATGAGTTTCTGTCACTAAACGAAAATAACTACTGGAGTCGGAGAGGGATCACGATGGTGTCACACATTTGCACAGCAGGTAAACTAAAAGCCATATCGGAAATATTTCACGAGACACCAATTACGATTTAAAATCGTATGCTCAACTTATGCATGCACTTGCACACACGTGGAACAAAATTTCTCAAAAAACCTCCACGCACTCACTTTTAGTTTTTTTGCTACACGTCATATGGTAAAAAAATGAAGGTCTCACAAATATATGCTAGATTACAAAAGGACTTAGTTACGGTCACTAAATTTAAAAGCGCTGGAAAATGGGAAGCGGATTTAGGGATATGCAACTTATTTCAGTGGCGTGAAGTATATCAAAATATCAGTGGCTGATACAGTTTAAAATTGTACATCGGCTATATTATACTCCGGAACTTCTCTCTAAAATATACAAGAATAAAGAGAAAGAATTCTGTTGTCTGAAATGTCTTTGTCCGGAGGCTGGATATATTCATATGTTATGGAGTTGTCCGGTTATCAACAACTTCTGGCAAAGTATATTTCAGGCAATAAGGTCAAGAGCCACTATTAAACTCTCTCCCACGATGGAACTCACCATACTTGGCATATTTACCCCTGAGAGCAAATACAAGCTTTCAAAAGGTGAACATCTTCGCTGGTTGAAGGGGCTTTTATTGGCTAAGGTTTTAATTCTCAGGAATTGGGTGTCTTAGGCTACTTTTACACTAGCGTTCGGGGTTCCGCTTGTGAGCTCCGTTTGAAGGCTCTCACAAGCGGCCCCGAACAGATCCGTAGAGCCCCAATGCATTCTGACTGGATGCGGATCCTCTCAGAATGCATCAGGATGGCTCCGCTTGGCCTCCGTTCCGCTCAGCAGGCGGACATTCGAACGCAGCTTGCAGCGTTTAGGTGTCCGCTGGCCGTGCAGAGGCAAACGGATCCGTCCAGACTTACAATGTAAGTCAATGGGGACGGATCCGTTCGAAGTTGACACAATATGGTGCAATTTTCAAACGGATCCGTCCCCCATTGACTTTCAATGTAAAGTCTGGACGGATCCGTCTGACTAACTTTCACACTTAGAATTTTTTTCTGAACTATAATGCAGACGGATCCGTCTGTGCAGACACCAGACGGATCCTCTCTGAACGCACGTGTGAAAGTAGCATATAAGGCCCCAACCCTGCTAGAATGGGAAAGATACATGTGCATAATAAAGGAATTTGAGCGTATCAAACTTAAAGGGGGAAAACAACGGATTCTATGGGAGGGGATTTGGCTGGAGTGGGATTGATAATGGTCGCTCGGAGGGAATTGCCCACGTACATACGGTAGGAAAGGTATGAACTGTATGACTGCATACGAATGGATGGAGTACTCCAGAATGTTGATGGGAGTCGCCCACTGCCCTTGTGTCAACCGCGGCGGGGCTCGGGGGAGGGCAAGGGGGGGTAATATGGGAGGGGGGAGACCAGTAATAACATTCTTTTTTTATTATTGTTTTTTGGTCTACCAGGTTAATTGACACTTTAATGTTGTAGTTTTATGTATCTCTCTGCGGGGTAAAACCCGCAAGTTTATTATGCAGATTTTGTTTCTTTTGTATATTTCATTGTCCTCCTTCTGAGAAAACAATAAAGAAATATAAAAAAATATAAAAAAGTCAACAATCAAGAGAAGACTTCACCAGTGAATACAGAGGTTTCACCACAAGATGTAAACCATTGGTGAGCCTCAAAAACAGGAAGGTCAGATTAGAGTTTGCCAAACAACATCTAAAAAAGCCTTTACAGTTCTGGAACAACATACTATGGACAGATGAGACCAAGATCAACTTGTACCAGAGTGATGGGAAGAGAAGAGTATGGAGAAGGAAAGGAACTGCTCATGATCCTAAGCATACCACCTCATAAGTGAAGCATGGTGGTGGAAGTGTCATGGCGTGGGCATGTATGGCTGCCAATGGAACTGGTTCTCTTGTATTTATTGATGATGTGACTGCTGACAAAAGCAGCAGAATAAATTCTGAAGTGTTTTGGGCAATATTATCTGCTCATATTCAGCCAAATGCTTTAGAACTCATTGGACGGCGCTTCACAGTGCAGATGGACAATGACCCAAAGCATACAGCAAAAGCAACCAAAGATTTTTTAAGGGAAAGAAGTGGAATGTTATGCAATGGCCAAGTCAATCACCTGACTTGAATCCGATTGAGCATGCATTTCAGTTGCTGAAGACAAAACTGAAGGGAAAATGCCCCAAGAACAAGCAGGAAGTGAAGTTTCAGTAGAGGCCTGGCAGAGCATCACCAGGGATTAAACCCAGCGTCTGGTGATGTCTATGCGTTCCAGACTTCAGGCTGTAATTGACTGCAAAGGATTTGCAATCAAGTATTAAAAAGTGAAAGTTTGATTTATGATTAATATTATGTCCCATTACTTTTGGTCCCTTAACAAGTGGGAGGCACATATGCAAACTGTTGTTATTCCTACACCGTTCACCTGATTAGGATGTAAATACCCTCAAATTAAAGCTGTCAGTCTGCAGTTAAAGTACATCTTGTTTGTTTCATTTCAAATCAATTGTGGTGGTGTATAGAGCCAAAAATGTTAGAATTGTGTTGAAGTCCAAATATTTATGGACCTGACTATATATATATATATATATATATATATATACAGTACAGACCAAAAGTTTGGACACACCTCATTCAAAGAGTTTTCTTTATTTTCAGGACTATGAAGGCATCAAAACTATGAATTAACACATGTGGAATTATATACATAACAAACAAGTGTGAAACAACTGAAAATATGTCATATTCTAGGTTCTTCAAAGTAGCCACCTTTTGCTTTGATTACTGCTTTGCACACTCTTGGAATTCTCTTGATGAGCTTCAAGAGGTAATCCCCTGAAATGGTCTTCCAACAGTCTTGAAGGAGTTCCCAGAGATGCTTAGCACTTGTTGGCCCTTTTGCCTTCACTCTGCGGTCCAGCTCACCCCAAGCCATCTCGATTGGGTTCAGGTCCAGTGACTGTGGAGGCCAGGTCATCTGGCGCAGCACCCCATCACTCTCCTTCATGATCAAATAGCCCTTACTTTCAAAGTTTTCCCAATTTTTCGGCTGACTGACTGACCTTCATTTCTTAAAGTAATGATGGCCACTCGTTTTTCTTTACTTAGCTGCTTTTTTCTTGCCATAATACAAATTCTAACAGTCTATTCAGTAGGACTATCAGCTGTGTATCCACCTGACTTCTCCTCAACGCAACTGATGGTCCCAACCCCATTTATAAGGCAAGAAATCCCACTTATTAAACCTGACAGGGCACACCTGTGAAGTGAAAACCATTTCAGGGGACTACCTCTTGAAGCTCATCAAGAGAATGCCAAGAGTGTGCAAAGCAGTAATCAAAGCAAAAGGTGGCTACTTTGAAGAACCTAGAATATGACATATTTTCAGTTGTTTCACACTTGTTTGTTATGTATATAATTCCACATGTGTTAATTCATAGTTTTGATGCCTTCATTGTGAATCTACAATTTCCATAGTCCTGAAAATAAAGAAAACTCTTTGAATGAGAAGGTGTGTCCAAACTTTTGGTCTGTACTATATATATATATATATATATATATTTAAAAAAAAATCATACTTCTGATATATATATGAATGCATAATACAGGTGAAACTCGAAAAATTAGAATATTGTGCAAAAGTCCATTTATTTCAGCGATGCAAATTAAAAGGAATTGCATTAATGCAGCTTAAAATTAGAATTTTATGAAAATGTTCAATATTCTAGGCTCAAAGTGTCACACTCTAGTCAGCTAATTAATCCATATCCCCTGAGCAAAGGGTACCACAAAATTGTGACTTTGGGGTTTCATAAGCTGTAAGCCATAATCATCCAAATTATAACAAATAAAGGCTTGAAATATCTCGCTTTGCATGTAATGAGTGTATCTCATATGTTAGTTTCACCTTTTAAGTTGCATTACTGAACTAAATGAACTTTGCACGATATTCAAATTTTTCGGGTTTCACCTGTATGTGGGAAACTACTACTGATGTTTTTAGCCATAATATGTTTACATATATTATAATATATATATTTAAATTAAATGTGGCCTCATTTTCTGAAAAGTTTTTGCCAGGATTTGAACTCACAACCTTCTACATTAGAGCCAAGAACCTTAACCACTACGCTATATAGCTACATGTCAACCTGCAGTGAAATATGAAATGATACTTCTGCTGTAGGAATACTTACTACAAGACAAGCTACTATAAGGTTTTTCTGGCACCGTTTATCATTCAGCTTTATAGCTGAGTTGTTAACATCCTTGCCTCTAATATAGAAGGTTGTGAGTTCAAATCCTGGCAGAAACTTTTCAGAAATAGAGACTAAATTGGATTTTAATACACTGACTTGAGCATCGCGCTCGAGCACACAAGGTATTCGGCCGAGCATCGCGATGCTAGAGCCGAACTGGTGTTCGGCCTGGCATGCTCGCTCAACACTAGTAGCAATGGGTAAACGCATGGTTGACAGTATTAACAAACAGCCTGTTTAAAAACCCAGCACTGTCGCATTTGTTATGCTTTTTAATATTAGAAATGTTCCCAAAATTGTCCCTTATTGTGAGTAGTGATGAGCGGCAGGGGCAATATTGGAATTCGCAATATTTCGTGAATATTCGCCATATATTGTGAAAATTCGCGAATTCATGATCTCCAGGCATTACTTTCTTGATTACGAAAATTCGCAAAAAAATAACAAAATTCGCGATTACGAATATATTTAGCGATATTCTAAATATTCGCGAATTCTCAAAGTGCCGATATTCGCGATTAAAATTTGCTATTCGAATATTCGTGATTAACACTAATTGTGAGAAGATGGTGTTTACACACTGTGTTATTGCCAAAAAAATAATGTTGTTTGGACCAAACATCCAAAAATTATCCCTTAAGGGGGGAAGATGCTTGTCCCTGTTTATGCACACATAAGTGTTAATTGTCAGAAGAATCAATTGCTGGTTAATATTAACAAATCTTGAAAAATGATAACTTATTTTTGGGAGCAGCAGCAAAATTTTGATACAGAAGTGTGTGCATATACTATAAGGTAAATATTAGGGGGATTATATTGTTGATGCTACAGTTATCTCTACTAGCAAATCTTGTGGCCTCTTTGAAGATGCTCTAGCATATGCAAGGTGGAATTCCAGCAATCAAGCAGTGCAATGGAAGACCGTTCTGTATCTGCAAGTCCAGGAGGCAGTTCTTTGCCACATGAGAATGATTGAAATGCAAGCACAGTCTCCTGGACATGGCCAGCATCTTCTGCAAGTAAGTGTACTTTTTCAAAAAGCATTGCACCAGTAAATTTATCACATGCGGCATGGAGGGAGCATGTGTTATTTCCCCTAACTAAAGCGATGTTTCTGCCATTGTCACTGACCACCTTGCCCAGTTGGAGTTGGCGGGGAGACAGCCAGCTAGATGTTTGGTGCTTGATGTACTTTAGTAACTGATCCATTGTGTGGCTAATTTCACCCAGTCTCTAAGACAGCCATAGGTGTGCGCAGCCTATTGCATTAGGGTGTGCACCCTAAAGCACAAACACACGCCGCGCGAGCGCGTGTGTAAATATATATACAGTCATGTGAAAAAATTAGGACACCCTTTGAAAGCATGTGGTTTTTTGTAACATTTTTAATAAATGGTTATTTCATCTCCGTTTCAACAATACAGAGAGATTAAAGTAATCCAACTAAACAAAGAAAACTGAAGAAAAGTCTTTTCAAGATCTTCTGTAAATGTCATTCTACAAAAATGCCTATTCTAACTGAGGAAAAAGATAGGACACCCTCACATGTATTCCCTCTTAAATTGGCTCAGATCTCACACAGGTATATCACACCAGGTGCACATAATTAGTAGATCGTTACTCTGCATGTTGAATGAGGCTTGCCCTATTTAAACCTCAGACATTTAGTTTGGTGTGCTCCTGACTGTTGAAGTGAGAGTGAGCACCATGGTGAGAGCAAAAGAGCTGTCAGAGGACTTCAGAAAAAAGATTGTAGCAGCCTATGAGTCTGGGAAGGGATTTAAAAAGATCTCAAAAGATTTTGAAATCAGCCATTCCACTGTCCGGAAGATAGTCTACAAGTGGAGGGCTTTCAAAACAACTGCCAACATGCCCAGGACTGGTCGCCCCAGCAAGTTCACCCCAAGAGCAGACCGCAAGATGCTGAAAGAGGTATCCAAAAACCCTAAAGTGTCATCTCGAGAACTACAGCAGGCTCTGGCTACTGTTGATGTAGAAGTACATGCCTCTACAATCAGAAAGAGACTGTACAAGTTTAACTTGCATGGGAGGTGTGCAAGGAGGAAACCTTTGCTTTCCAAGAGAAACATCGAGGCCAGACTGACATTTGCCAGCGATAAAGTTGACAAAGACCAGGACTTCTGGAATAATGTTCTTTGGACAGATGAGTCCAAAATTGAATTATTTGGACACAACAGCAGAGGACATGTTTGGCGTAAACCAAACACAGCATTCCAAGAAAAGAACCTCATACCAACTGTGAAGCATGGAGGTGGAAGTGTCATGGTTTGGGGCTGCTTTGCTGCAGCAGGACCTGGTCAGCTCACCATCATAGAATCCACGATGAATTCTACTGTGTATCAGAAGGTGCTTGAAGAACATGTGAGACCATCAGTTAGAAAATTAAAGCTGAAGCGGAACTGGACCATGCAACATGACAATGACCCAAAACATACTAGTAAATCAACCAAAGATTGGCTGAAAAAGAAGAAATGGAGAGTCCTGGAATGGCCAAGTCAAAGTCCAGATTTGAATCCCATTGAGATGCTGTGGGGTGACTTGAAAAGGGCTGTACGTGCAAGAAACCCCTCAAACATCTCACAGCTGAAAAAGTTCTGCATTGAGGAGTGGGGTAAAATTTCCTCAGACCGATGTCGAAGACTGGTAGATGGCTACAAGAACCGTCTCACTGCAGTTATTTCAGCCAAAGGAGGTAACACTCGCTATTAGGGGCAAGGGTGTCCTATCTTTTTCCTCAGTTAGAATAGGCATTTTTGTAGAATGACATTTACAGAAGATCTTGAAAAGACTTTTCTTCAGTTTTCTTTGTTTAGTCGGATTACTTTAATCTCTCTGTATTGTTGAAACGGAGATGAAATAACCATTTATTAAAAATGTTACAAAAAACCACATGCTTTCAAAGGGTGTCCTAATTTTTTCACAAGACTGTAGATATATATACACACATATATATACACACACACACAAATACACTAAGGGGTATCAGGGTACATTATTATACAGGAGTAATATAACTAAGGAGGGCTATCAGGGACATTATACAGGGGTAATATAACTTATATTATATAAGTTATATTACCCCTTCATCATGTCCCCTGAGATAGCCCTCCTCAGTTATATTACCCCTGTATAATAATGTACCCTAATACCCCTTAGTTTTACCCCCTGTATAATTTACCCTGATCCTTCAGTTATATTACCCCCTGTAATTTACCCTGATACCCCTCAGTTATACAGTATCATATAACTGAGGGGTATCAGGGTACATTATACAGGGGTGTAATTGAGGAGGGGTAGCAAGCAGCAGGGAACATACAGGGCAGATTCCAGTGGTGTAGCGTGGGTTGTTAGCACCCGGGGCAAGCCAAGTATTTCTCCCCCCAATCTGTGGACACGCCCCTTTTTACAAATAATGCAGATGTCACCTGCAGTCCTATGTAACACCACAGATAACACAGTGATAACTGAGTACAGATAATGTAGCAGATGACACCTGCAGTCCTATGTAATACCACAGATAACACAGTGGTAACTGAGTACAGATAATGTAGCAGATGTCACCTGCAGTCCTATGTAATACCACAGATAACACAGTGGTAACTCTCTGAGTGCAGATAATGTAGTAGATGTCACCTGCAGTCCTATGTAATACCACAGATGACACAGTGGTAACTCTCTGAGTGCAGATAATGTAGTAGATGTCACCTGCAGTCCTATGTAATACCACAGATGACACAGTGGTAACTCTCTGAGTGCAGATAATGTAGTAGATGTCACCTGCAGTCCTATGTAATACCACAGATAACACAGTGATAACTGAGTACAGATAATGTAGCAGATGACACCTGCAGTCCTATGTAATACCACAGATAACACAGTGGTAACTGAGTACAGATAATGTAGCAGATGTCACCTGCAGTCCTATGTAATACCACAGATAACACAGTGGTAACTCTCTGAGTGCAGATAATGTAGTAGATGTCACCTGCAGTCCTATGTAATACCACAGATGACACAGTGGTAACTCTCTGAGTGCAGATAATGTAGTAGATGTCACCTGCAGTCCTATGTAATACCACAGATGACACAGTGGTAACTCTCTGAGTACAGATAATGTAGTAGATGGGTGTGAGGCCCCAGAATTCAGAACACGCACAGTGTGACCTGAAGTCTGGGACCGGACTGCGGCAGTGTGGGCTAAATCCTATAGCCCCCCCCCCCTCCCCCAGATATGTGGATGGACATTACATATAAAGGTGCACACTATACAGTAGAGTACAGCAGCACACACCTGTTACATCCAGTGACATCTCCTGTGATGTAGACTTTCCTCAACGTCTTCATTCGGAGATAAGACCGCCAGGAAACCTTCTTTCAGCCGCGTCTCTGCAGAGTTTCACAGAAAAATGTTTAGATTTCTCACTTTACTATCATCCTCAGATAACAGACCTCCCCTCCCCCGTAGTGCCCATAAGTATAATTCCCTCTGTATAATTATAATATATACTGGCCCCTCTGTGTAATTATTATTCTTAATATTATAATGGCCCCCTCTGTATTAGGCTCCATTCACACGTCCGCAAAATGTGCCCTCATCCATTCCGCAATTGTGCGGAACGGGTGCGGACCCATGCATTCATGGGGACGGAATGGATGCGGAAAGCACACAGTGTGCTCTTCGCATCCGCATTTCCTGAGCGGCCTGCCGAACTTCCGGTCCGCGGCTCTGGAAAAAAATAGAACATGTCCTATTCTTGTCCGCAGCTGTGGACAAAAATAGGCTGTTCTATGGGGGTGCCTGGCGGGTGTGTTGCGGATCCGCAAAACACTGCGGACTTGTGAATGAACCCTAATAGTAATAATTATGGCGCTCTTCAGCCCCTCCAGCATACAGTCCCATGTAAAATACATCACTCCTTGCCTTCAGCCCCTCCAACATAGTCCCATGTAAATAATATCACCCTTCCTCTCTTCGCTGCCTGCCTTGAGCCCCTTCAGCATACAGTCCCATGTAAAATACATCATGCCCTGCCTTCAGCCCCTCCAACATACAGTCCCATGTAAAATACAAAACTCCCCCGGCCTTCAGCCCTTCCAGCATACAGTCCCATGTAAAATACATCACTATCTCTGCCTATAGCCCCTCCAGCATACAGTCCCCAGGTAAAAAATATCACTTCACCCCCTCTCTTCAGACCCCTCTAACCTTATACTGCTCCTCTCTGCAACTTGCTCTGTTGAATTTCCTGCATATCTTGAGGCCCGGCCCCCTGTATGACGAGACTCCGCCTCTTTCCCGACATCATACCTCCCTAGAGCAAATCCATTCTAGCGCTCTACTGTCTCATAGGCTTCAGACCCTTAGCCTGAAGCCTATGTGAAGGATCGCATGAGGAGTTGGCAGATGGCAGTGCAGCACGGAGGTGATGATTAGGGTGTGCCCAGGCACACCCGGCACAACCCGTGCGCACGCCTATGAAGACAGCATGAATATGTTTCACTTTACACATATTACAGGGGGGTGGGGAGGATGAGACCAACAATTTAACTTGCTTCTGTTGGGGACAAGAATATGTCCATGGAGAAGGATGTAAAAGATGCAGATAAATGCCTGGTGTGGGAACCAGACCTACACAAACATGGACCTGTCTTTAGAACTTGGTCTTCTTGCTTGGGTGCTGCATCACCACGAAAAACATTGACCAGATGGACCATGAAAGATATGTACTGTCCCAGCACATAAAAACTGATCTAGGTGTCCATGGTGGCATCCACCTTCATGCACACACTTTGAGAATTGCAAAGAGCGGTCCAGGTTCTCCACCACATGAGAGTGAAAGACAGGGATGGCATTTTCAGCTAGGTATCCTTCCAGTGACACTCTGTGCAAATCAGTTCTCTAAAAGCAGCACAAAGCGGTACAGCAGTGACTGCACCGCCAGCAATTTAGCCAGGTGTGTGTTTTTTATGATCTTACCTTCCATTATCAATGGTTAAAGTGCATACTAGGAGGAGGACTAGTCTGAGTGAGAGAAGCAGTAACTGTTGATGACAGTAACAATGACACTGTACTGCATGTGGATGCGGCATGGCTGCCACAAAGGAGATGGGGAGAAGGAAGACAATCTTGTTCTAATAGCTAGTGGTCAGTTCTATTTTCCCCCATGATCTGATGATGCTTCATAATGTGCTGCAACAGAGCTATGGTGCCTACTTTTGTGTATGAAAGCCCACTGCTTATTTTTATCCCACAGATCTTGCGAATGGCAATGCATTTGTCTTCCGGCACTGTGGGAAAAAACTGCCAAGTGAGATTTTCATGAACAGAGCTAGAGGCAAGCTAGCTTGGCTTAGGTCTGGCATATTTTGAACTTGTGCTCACAGTATCAGTGGAATCATCACTTCCCAAACTAGGGAAGCAGATCTAGGCCCTGGTAGTTTTTTGGGAAGTTATGGCCATACAGTGCCTCCATTATTTATTGTTGCCATGGCCACCGCCATCCTCCTCTGATGTGACCTCCTTAGCTTCAAGGTCTTAAAAGAAAAATCACGGAAAAAATGCACTATCATAGTAGATGCAAATATAATATATAGAGTAATATATGATAAAATTTTTGATTCTTAGCCAATATATTTTAATAAAGACACATCAGTGCCCGCCTACCAGCGAGAAAGTGATCTCAGTCAGGCAGGACCTACATTCAACCTATTAATCTATGCTGTTGGGTATCTACATTCAGGAGAGTTTACCCTGGAAATATAATATGCTGCTACGTATTACTGTACATCTGTGTGCGGTCAAGCATCCAGTGAGCGGAATAGCACACATACTTTTATGTACTGCCTAATAAAAGTTGCCTGTGAAATAGGTGGGGCAAAAGTGCACAGAAAATTCTACTCCTCAGGTGAAATAGTAGTGCATTCAGACTTGAAGGTGCCACTCCTTCAAGTATAAATTTATCCTTGTACACTCGTATATTTATTTATCACATCATGCAGGATGTTTTTTTTTAAATCTTTTTTAGTAATTTTTTGTTTATCTTCAAGGTCTTGTCCAGCACACAATCATCATCATCACTACTTTTATCAGACTGTGATATTTCATCTTGGGCTAACTTGTCCTTTCTCCCAATTCACTCCTCCGTATTTCCCACAAGTGCCACTGTCACTACCCTATGACTACCCCTGCCCCTTCCACTAGCAACCACATGGGTGAAAGCAGTGAAATACCTCCAATGGAGGCAGACCATTAAGTTGCTATGGGGCCCATGGGGAAGGAGGGCCCACAGTGAACCAAAGGCCCCTCCCCCTAATTATGTTTAATATAGGTTCCAGTTCAGCTTCAGTGTAGAATCCCTATCATCAATGGAGAAAGCTAAAGGACCTGTGATGATGTCATCATATATATGTGTGCTTGAGGTAGGTCTGGCACGCTTTGTGTCTGCACCCACAGTATTAGCAGCATCACCAGATCCTAAACTGACCACAATATAAGCAGATCTAGCCCTGCCAGTTATTTGGCAGGTTTTGGCCCCACACTGCCTCCATTCCATCACCTCGATCAAGCTCCCAGGTCCTGCCCAACACACAATCACAGTTCTCTCCCTTCCTGCAAATTTTGTCTGACTGTGATATACGGTATTATGGTGGGTTTCTTGGCCCACATCTCCATTCCATGCCCTGTATTTACTGCCACCACCACCAATACAGTGCCTATAGTTGCCACTATTACCACCACCAACACAGCTATGTATGAGGTCCTCAGCCTCCTACTTAAGGCTGTCCAAACTCTGACTACTCTCACACAAGTCATCAATAGTGAGACTCTATTGGCCATCTGCATTAGGGTGTAGTGGGGTCCTGTTGCCATTTCTCAGGAAAAAAGGAAGGCAAACTGTTCAGATTTGCTCATCCTTAGTTAAAGGGAAGCTGTCACCTCCAAAACACATTTTAAACCAACATCATTACCTTACAGTAGCCCCCAGTGTGTTCCTAATCATGAGGGAAGCGAAAACACAGATTAAAACAGCGTTTTTATAAAGTATACAACAACCAGTGGAGGAATGAAAAACACGATTAGGAACACACTGGGGGCCACTATAAGATAATGATGTTGGTTTAAAATGTGTTTTGGAGGTGACAGGTTCCCTTTAACAGTCAAAAAATCTCTTTTAAAGATGGCCTGGTTTTGGTTAAATAAATGACACTGTTGTCATGTGTTTTTTGTTCATCTGAGGTAGCATTTACCTAACTGTAACTTTAATTACCAGATTTTTAAAAATTATGTTCTGATGCATAAAACCATTGAGATAAAATTTTCCTGATGACAAATCTGCCATTGACAATAGTTGATGGTCACAGACCACCTCCTCCCCAACATGCATAATGACCTCTGCATTGATCACAGACCAAGTCTAGAAAATTATTCTATAGAAGTCAATAAACATCTTTTGTCTATGATTTATGTGGCTGCTGTAAAGCATAAGCTTTAAATGCTGTTAGACGCTCAGGCAAAACAATATGGCATAAACTGATATAAGCAATTCATACAGGGTGGGCCATTTATATGGATACACCTTAATAAAATGGGAATGGTTGGTGATATTAACATCCTGTTTGTGGCACATTAGTATATGTGAGGGGGGAAACCTTTCAAGATGGGTGGTGACTATGGCGGCCATTTTGAAGTCGGCCATTTTGAATCCAACTTTGGTTTTTTCAATAGGAAGAGGGTCATTTGACACATCAAACTTATTGGGAATTTCACAAGAAAAACTTTATTCTTTCATGAGTTATTTACAAGTTTCTGACCACTTATAAAATGTGTTCAATGTGCTGCCCATTGTGTTGGATTGTCAATGCAACCCTCTTATCCCACTCTTCACACACTGATAGAAACACCGCAGGAGAAATGCTAGCACAGGCTTCCAGTATCCGTAGTTTCAGGTGCTGCACATCTCGTATCATCTGAAGGCAATTGTCTATGCTGTGAAGATACGAGATGTGCAGCACCCGAAACTACGGATACTGGAAGTCTGTGCTAGCATTTCTCCTGCGGTGTTGCTATCAGTGTGTGAAGAGTGGGAGAAGAGGGTTGCATTGACAATCCAACACAATGGGCAGCACATTGAACACATTTTATAAGTGGTTAGAAACTTGTAAATAACTCATGAAAGAATAAAGTTATGTTAAAACCAAGCACACCATTATTTTTCTTGTGAAATTCCTAATAAGTTTGATGTGTCACATGACCCTCTTCCTATTGGAAAAACAAAAGTTGGATTCAAAATGGCCGACTTCAAAATGGCCGCCATGGTCACCACCCATCTTGAAAAGTTTCCCCCCTCACATATACTAATGTGCCACAAACAGGAAGTTAATATCACCAACCATTCCCATTTTATTAAGGTGTATCCATATAAATGGCCCACCCTGTATATTAAAACCTGTCAATGTTTCTGAACATTTCTGGAAAGCATTACATGAAGTAAGCTGAATGCTAATATAAAAACATGAGATGCAGTTGTTTGCCTTTAAGTTAGAATATGGGTCCACTCACACGTCTGCAAAATGGGTCCGCATCCGTTCTGCAATTTTGCGGAACTGGTGCAGACCCATTCATTTTAAGTGTGGCCGCAAAAGATACGGACAGCACTCAGTGTGCTGTACGCATCCGCACTTCCGTTCCGCGGGCTAGCAAAAAAATAGAACATGTCCTATTCTTGTCTGCAGCCATGACAAGAAAAGGCATTTCTATTACAGTGCCGGCCATGTGCGGTCTGCAAAATGCGGACCACACATGGCTGGTGTCCGTGTTTTTCTGATCCGCAATTTGCGGACCGCAAAACAGTTGTGGACGTGTGAATGGACCCTTAGGTTTCATATACACAAACTTATTTTCTTTCCGCGTCTATTTAGTTTTTTTTTGGCAAACCGTATACAGAACCATTCATTTCAATAGGTTTAAAGCTTTAGAACATATAACTGCACCACTGAATGGCAAATATATATTTTTTGCTACTAATACACGCCAAAAAGGGCTGTAATTTTCTCACTTCACCACACAACAGTAAATACTTTTTTTTGTGCCACTAATACACGCCAAAAATGGCTTTAGAACATATAACTGCACCGCGGAACGCCAAATATATATTTTTTTTACCACTAATAGACGCCAAAAAGGACTGCAATTTTCTCACTTCACCACAGAACGGCAAATACTTTTGTTTGTGCCACTAATACACGCAAAAAAGCACTTTAGAAAATATAACTGCACCACTGAACGGCAAATAATATATATATTTTTTGCCACTAATACACGACAAAAAGGGCTTTAGAACATATAACTGCACTGCTGAATGTGAAATAGGCCCTTACTTTTTTCCACCTATACACTCCACAAAAGGCTTTAGAACATACACTCACCTAAAGAATTATTAGAAACACCTGTTCTATTTCTCATTAATGCAATTATCTAGTCAACCAATCACATGGCAGTTTCTTCAACGCATTTAGGGGTGTGGTCCTGGTCAAGACAATCTCCTGATCTCCAAACTGAATGTCAGAATGGGAAAGAAATGTGATTTAAGCAATTTTGAGCGTGGATTGGTTGTTGGTGCCAGACGGGCCGGTCTGAGTATTTCACAATCTGCTCAGTTACTCGGATTTTCACGCATAACCATTTCTAGGGTTTACAAAGAATGGTGTGAAAAGGGAAAAACATCCAGTATGCGGCAGTCCTGTGGGCAAAAATGCCTTGTGGATGCTAGAGGTCAGAGGAGAATGGGCCGACTGATTCAAGCTGATAGAAGAGCAACGTTGACTGAAATAACCACTCGTTACAACCGAGGTATGCAGCAAAGCATTTGTGAAGCCACAACACGGACAACCTTGAGGCGGATAGGCTACAACAGCAGAAGACCCCACCGGGTACCACTCATCTCCACTACAAATAGGAAAAAGAGGCTACAATTTGCATGAGCTCACCAAAATTGGACTGTTGAAGACTGGAAAAATGTTGCCTGGTCTGATGAGTCTTGATTTCTGTTGAGACATTCAAATGGTAGAGTCCGAATTTGGCGTAAACAGAATGAGAACATGTATCCATTCTCTGATGGCTACTTCCAGCAGGATAATGCACCATGTCACAAAGCTCGAATCATTTCAAATTGGTTTCTTGAACATGACAATGAGTTCACTGTACTAAAATGGCCCCCACAGTCACCAGATCTCAACCCAATAGAGCATCTTTGGGATGTGGTGGAACGGGATCTTCGTGCCCTGGATGTGCATCCCTCAAATCTCCATCAACTGCAAGATGCTATCCTATCAATATGGGCCAACATTTCTAAAGAATGCTATCAGCACCTTGTTGTATCAATGCCACGTAGAATTAAGGCAGTTCTGAAGGCAAAAGGGGGTGCAACACCGTATTAGTATGGTGTTCCTAATAATTCTTTAGGTGAGTGTATAACTGCACCGCTGAACGGCAAATAATATATATTTTTTTGCCACTAATACACGCCAAAAAGGGCTTTAGAAAATATAACTGCACTGCTGAATGGCAAATATATATATTTTTGGACACTAGTACACGCTAAAAAGGGCTGTAATTTTTGCACTTCACCACACAATGGCTAAAAAGCCCTTCTTCCCACTAATACAAGCCAAAATATGCTTTAGAACATACAGTATAACTTTCCCACACAAGGGCAAATAAGACGCAGAAATATTATCTTGTAATAAACCTTGTTAATGGCTGTATCAAACAGCACTTTCACCCCAATAACAAGAACGGTTTGCTAGAATTACAGAGCTGTATAATGGCAATTTGGATCCGCAGACAGTGCAGCAAGGTGTAATAGGATTGTTCCTATTACCCAGGCTGTAAACACCCCTGCTGAACCCTGTTCTGCTTCAAAACTGTGTATTAATTCCTCCCCATCCTTTCCCTACACTTCTAATGCTCTTTCCCTGAACTTCTATTGAGCAAAATATACTTTTTTAAGTCTTTCCTAGCATTGTCCCTAGCGCCTGCTGACGTCTCTCCCTGTACTAAGTACACTGGAAAATGGCAGAATCCAAGATGGCTGAGGCTATTTATAGGGCTGTGACATCACTGGGCTGGCTGGCTGCTGTTTAGCTGCATGCATTTCATTTTGGATGATCCTTCGTTAACCGAGAGGTCCTTGTTCCATGTCCTAACACATTCAGCAGCCATTTTAGGAAAAAATTTGATTCTTTACCGCAAGCGTGAGGAAATTTTGACTCGGTGTGAATCAAATTTTTCCTGAAATTCGGATCGAATTCCACTTCATCAACTTTGATTCGCTCACCTCTAGCGGGAACCACTGAAATTTCATAACTTCTCTCATATATCAGTGGATTCTTTTGATCGCCTGATTGCATATATATGTCTGGACCTAACCTTCCAGTATACAAACATGAGGCACAGCATAGCACTTGAGGAAAGGTTCCTAGTCACGTTGAGGTAAAAAAATTAAGTAAATTATATTTGAATGTGGGATTACTGTGTTGTGTGAATATTTCTAGAGTTAGTGCTGAGCAAATTGAACTCCACAAAGTCGAATTGTATCCGAAATTCAGGGAAAATTATATTTGCTTGAAAGCCAAATTTGCTTGAAAGCCAACTGTTGGCATCTTGATTGAAGATCTTGCACAAAATCCTGTGCACATTTACGTATGACGTCACCACGCAGCCCGACGTGAAAACATCATCTTCAAACAAGGTGGCGGTGGCCAGCTCTTTGCGATCAACTGGATATGGGTTATTATGATTTTATTTCTTTTTTTATTTACTTTGCTATAAAATGCCGCAATCAGCTTTGAATGAGGCATCTGATGGGAACAATGGGGGCAGCACAATCACCACTCCCTGTCATTGCACCCACTACTTACAAAGAAACGGGCTTCACCAAGTGAATTTTTTTGTAAATCAAAATTTTCAATACTTTGTTCATCATTACATATCTTAGCAATACTGTATGTCCCCAATGTCTAAATAGAACTAGCCCTTTTATAGATTATTATAATTTGCATTATTTTTTTGTCCACAGATTCCTTGCAACTGGAAACAATCTCTGGGATCGTCTGTCAAACTTGCAAAGTGATGTAAAATATAAGAAAAAGAACTGTATCGCACATCCTCAATATTATGCTTTTATCTAACAGCTTTTCAGCATAATTAACATCGCTTCTCAGCGCAATTTATCGTATACCTACCCCTATGCTGCATGCTGTACATGCATTAGTATACAATTTGATCAAAAAGCATAGGCCCACTCACCACGACAAGGTTGCCACTTTGAATGGGACCCTATTCTAAATTTGGCGCAGCGCTGCACGGCAACTACTGACGCGGCAGTAGCGCACCAGCAGGCAGCGGGACCCATCAGTCAAACAGCGCCCTCGCTGTCTGGCAAAGACACCCTGGCACTGGGCCCCACCAACCCACCAGTACAGCACCAAAGCAACAATGGCCACCGTGCATGTGAACTGGTATGGAACTCACCTTATCACATACTCTCAGGAAGAGTAGCAGTTATTAGATAAAAGCATAGTATTGAGGATGTGTGATCCAGTTCTTCTTCTTATATTTTACATGTACAGTATTGTAGAATCTATGCTATTTTCCCTCCTGGTATCAGCACTCCTCTCCATTTGGCCCAGGTGCTTTTATTTAGCAGGAGTCTGCATAAGGGAATAAATTCCTACCTCTCAGTTGGAGTTCCTGAGAGTATGTGATAAGGTGGGTTCCATACCTGTTCACATGGTGCAGTACCGTACGGCTGCCATTGTTGCTTCAGTGCCGTGCTGGTGGGTTTTGGGGGCCAGTGCCAGGATGGCTTTGCCAGACAGCCGGGCGCTGTTTGACTGCCTGGTCCTGTTACCTGCTGGTGTGGTGCTGCGGTGTTGGTGGTCACTGTGCAGTGCTGCGCCAAATTTAGAATAGGGTCCCATTCAAAGAGGCAACCTTGTCGTGGTGAGTGGGCCTATGCTTTTTAATCAAATTGTATACTAAAGCCTCATGTACAGCATGCAGCATAGGGGTAGGTATACGATAAATTGCGCAGAGAAGCGATGTTAATTATGCTGAGAAGCAGTTATTTGATAAAAGCATAGTATTGAGGATGTGCGATCCAGTTCTTTTTTATTATATTTTACAAATTTGTAAAGTGATCTGGCAGCATCTCAGAGAAGTGGTGTTGCCCACCCCCAAGGCAGAAGATTGGCTATGTATAGCCAAAGGTTTCTATGATTCTGCACAGTTTCGTAACGGCATTGGGGCACTTGATGGCAAACACATACGTGCTAAGAAGCCAACTCACTCAGGGTCCTAGTACTTCAATTACAAGCAGTACTTTTCTGTGGTGCTGTTAGCCTTGGCTTACAGTAATTACAGGCTCCATTTGTCATCGTGGCTGATGAAGGTTTGCATTATCACCACATATGATGCGTCCCTTCCCCAGGCGCAATTTGGACGACCGGAAGAGCATATTCAATTACCGATTGACTCGTGCCCATCGGTATGTGGAATGCGCTTTTGGAAAACTTTTCGCTAAATGGAGAGTGTTCATGTCATCACTGTAGATGGATACGTATAATGTCACCCTGGTGATCCAGTCTTGCATAGTTTTACACAATTTCACCAGGATTCACGATGTGTCCTTGGATGCTGAAGTGCTCCAAAATATAACAACAACACATGTCAATTTGGAGCAGAACTGTCATGGACAACCTGGAACTGCTGGGCTGCCTGTTCGGGAACTCTATGCGGACTACTTCAGCAGCCCTGAGGGTGCATTGTTGTGGCAGGGTGGACGCCATCCATGGTTGTCGTTGATTGCAGCTGGTCTTTGGTATTAAATTATTAAAATTTCTGCATACTTTTTTTAGTTAGTTAGTTCCCCTTTTATTTATAGTGATAGTGAAGGGACTCGCAAGACAATGAGGAACCTTGACATGGGCTTGCGGGTTGGGATATTTTAGAAGCCAATTTATTAATGCCTTAATTTTATTTTTATATTATGGCCTTTTTATATTTTTTTTCCTTTTTTGCAAGTTTTTATATTTGTTATAAACTTAGGTTTTTAAAGTAATGTTTAAAGGGAACCTGTCAGCACCAAAATGGAATGCAACCCACGATGCTAGGGAGGCTCGTCTCCGCCTGCCTTTGGCTGCTCCCCCCCGACATCAGATGTTTTTATCTATGCACCGTGAGAAACAGAGGCGGCGGTGCAGGGACCAATTATATTCAGTAAGGGAGGCCCAGCACATTGGGGGGCTTTTTATAGGATTGGATAACCGCTTTAAGCTGTTCACTAGTGTTGATCACAAATATTTGAATTACACATTTTTTTGCGAATATCGGCACTTCGAGAATTTGCGAATATTTAGAATATAGTGAAATATATTCGTAATTTCAAATATTAGATTTTTTTTTTAACCACCTCAGCTCCCCTAGCTTAAACACCCTTAATGACCAGGCCACTTTTTACACTTCTGCACTACACTACTTTCACAGTTTTTTGCTCGGTCATGCAACTTACCACCCAAATGAATTTTACCTCCTTTTCTTCTCACTAATAGAGCTTTCATTTGGTGGTATTTCATTGCTGCTGACATTTTTACTTTTTTTTGTTATTAATAGAAATTTAACAAAATTTTTGCAAAAAAAATGTCATTTTTCACTTTCAGTTCTAAATTAAAAAAAAAAAAAACGACATCCATATATAAATTTTTCTCTAAATTTATTGGTCTACATGTCTTTGATAAAAAAAAAATGTTTGGGTAAAAAAAAAATGGTTTGGGTAAAAGTTATAGCATTTACAAACTATGGTACAAAAATGTGAATTTCCGCTTTTTGAAGCAGCTCTGACTTTCTGAGAACCTGTCATGTTTCCTGAGGTTCTACAATGCCCAGACAGTAGAAAAACCCCACAAATGACCCCATTTCGGAAAGTAGACACCCTAAGATATTCGCTGATGGGCATAGTGAGTTCATAGAACTTTTTATTTTTTGTCACAAGTTGTGACAATGATGATTTTTTTTTCTCACAAAGTCTCATATTCCACTAACTTGTGACAAAAAATAAAAACTTCCATGAACTCACTATGCCCATCAAGAAATACCTTGGGGTGTCCTCTTTCCAAAATGGGGTCACTTGTGAGGTAGTTATACTGCCCTGGAATTCTAGGGGCCCTAATGTGTGACAAGTAGTTTGAAATCAAAATGTGTAAAAAATGCCCTGTGAAATCCAAAAGGTGCTCTTTGGAATGTGGGCCCCTTTGCCCACCTAGGCTGCAAAAAAGTGTCACACATCTGGTATCGCCGTACTCAGGAGAAGTTGGCAAATGTGTTTTGGGGTGTTATTTTACATATACCCATGCTGGGTGAGATAAATATCTCATCAAATGCCAACTTTGTATAAAAAAAATGGGAAAAGTTGTCTTTTGCCGAGATATTTCTCTCACCCAGCATGGGTGTATGTAAAAAGACACCCCAATACACATTGCCCAACTTCTTCTGAGTACGGCGATACCAGATGTGTGACACTTTTTTGCAGCCTAGGTGGGCAAAGGGGCCCACATTCCAAAGAGCACCTTTCGGATTTCACAAGGCATTTTTTACACATTTTGATTTCAAACTACTTACCACACATTAGGGCCCCTAAAATGCCAGGGCAGTATAACTACCCCACAAGTGACCCCATTTTGGAAAGAAGACACCCCAAGGTATTTCGTGATGGGCATAGTGAGTTCATGGAAGTTTTTATTTTTTGTCACAAGTTAGTGGAATATGAGACTTTGTAAGAAAAAAAAAATAAAAAATCATCATTTTCCGCTAACTTGTGACAAAAAATAAAAAATTCTAGGAACTCGCCATGCCCCTCACGGAATACCTTGAGGTATCTTCTTTCCAAAATGGGGTTACTTGTGGGGTAGTTATACTGCCCTCGCCTTTTAGGGGCCCTAATGTGTGAGAAGTAGTTTGAAATCAAAATCTGTTAAAAAATGCCCTGTGAAATCCAAAAGGTGCTTTTTGGAATGTGGGCCCATTTGCCCACCTAGGCTGCAAAAAAGTGTCACACATCTGGTGTCGCCGTACTCAGAAGAAGTAGGGTAATGTGTTTTGGGGTGTCTTTTTACATATACCCATGCTGGGTGAGAGAAATATCTCGGCAAAAGACAACTTTTCCCATTTTTTTATACAAAGTTGGCATTTGACCAAGATATTTATCTCACCCAGCATGGGTATATGTAAAATGACACCCCAAAACACATTCCACAACTTCTCCTGATTACGGCGATACCAGATTTGTGACACTTTTTTGCAGCCTAGATGCGCAAAGGGGCCCAAATTCCTTTTAGGAGGGCATTTTTAGACATTTGGATCCCAGACTTCTTTTCATGCTTTAGGGCCCCTAAAATGCCAGGGCAGTATAAATACCCCACATGTGACCCCATTTTGGAAAGAAGACACCCCAAGGTATTCAATTAGGGGTATGGCGAGTTCATAGAATTTTTTTTTTTTTTGGCACAAGTTAGCGGAAATTGATTTTATTAATTTTTTTCTCACAAAGTCTCCCTTTCCGCTAACTTGAGACAAAAATTTCAATCTTTCATGGACTCAATATGCCCCTCAGCGAATACCTTTGGGTGTCTTCTTTCCAAAATTGGGTCATTTGTGGGGTGTTTGTACTGCCCTGGCATTTGAGGGTCTCCGCAATCATTACATGCATGGCCAGCATTAGGAGTTTCTGCTATTCTCCTTATATTGAGCGTACGGATAATGAGATTTTTTTTCTTTTCGTTCAGCCTCTGGGCTGAAAGAAAAAATGAACGGCACAGATTTCTTCATTCACATCAATCAATGTGGATGAAAAAATCTCTACCAAAAAAAAAGGAGGGGAAAGGCGTCTGCCAGGACATAGGAGCTCCGCCCAACATCCATACCCACTTCGCCCGTATGCCCTGGCAAACCAGATTTCTCCATTCACATCAATCGATGTGAATGAATAAATCATTGCCGGGATTTATTATTATTTTTTTATATATACAAAGTGTTTGCCAAAGTATATGAACACCGCTGCCTCCTCAGCTCATATGCCTCGGCAAACTTTTACTGCAGAGGAGAAATCTCGTCTTGCAGCGCCGAATACACCGACTTTTGTGTAATCTGACAATCTGACAACAGCGCAATGCTTCTGTCAGAATGCACATCAGTGCTGCAGCTAGTCGATCGGTTGGTCCACCTGGAAGGTACAAACCGGATTCCAAAAAAGTTGGGACACTATACAAATCGTGAATAAAAACTGAATGCAATGATGTGGAGGTGCCAACTTCTAATATTTTATTCAGAATAGAACATAAATCACGGAACAAAAGTTTAAACTGAGAAAATGTACCATTTTAAGGGAAAAATATGTTGAATCAGAATTTCATGGTGTCAACAAATCCCCAAAAAGTTGGGACAAGGCCATTTTCACCACCGTGTGGCATCTCCCCTTCTTCTTACAACACTCAACAGACGTCTGGGGACCGAGGAGACCAGTTTCTCAAGTTTAGAAATAGGAATGCTCTCCCATTCTTGTCTAATACAGGCCTCTAACTGTTCAATCGTCTTGGGCCTTCTTTGTTGCACCTTCCTCTTTATGATGCGCCAAATGTTCTCTATAGGTGAAAGATCTGGACTGCAGACTGGCCATTTCAGTACCAGGATCCTTCTCCTACGCAGCCATGATGTTGTGATTGATGCAGAATGTTGTCTGGCATTATCTTGTTGAAAAATGCAGAGTCTTCCCTGAAAGAGATGACGTCTGGATGGGAGCATATGTTGTTCTAGAACCTGAATATATTTTTCTGCATTGATGGTGCCTTTCCAGACATGCAAGCTGCCCATGCCACACGCACTCATGCAACCCCATACCATCAGAGATGCAGGCTTCTGAACTGAGCGTTGATAACAACTTGGGTTGTCCTTGTCCTCTTTGGTCCAGATGACATGGCGTCCCAGATTTCCAAAAAGAACTTTGAATCGTGACTCGTCTGACCACAGAACAATCTTCCATTTTGCCACACTCCATTTTAAATGATCCCTGGCCCAGTGAAAACGCCTGAGCTTGTAGATATTGCTTAGAAATGGCTTCTTCTTTGCACTGTAGAGTTTCAGCTGGCAACGGTGGATGGCACGGTGGATTGTGTTCACTGACAATGGTTTCTGGAAGTATTCCTGAGCCCATTCTGTGATTTCCTTTACAGTAGCATTCCTGTTTGTGGTGCAGTGTCGTTTAAGGGCCCAGAGATCACGGGCATCCAGTATGGTTTTACAGCCTTGACCCTTATGCACAGAGATTGTTCCAGATTCTCTGAATCTTCGGATGATGTTATGCACAGTTGATGATGATAGATGCAAAGTCTTTGCAATTTTTCGCTGGGTAACACTTTTCTGATATTGCTCCACTATCTTTCTGCGCAACATTGTGGGAATTGGTGATCCTCTACCCATCTTGGCTTCTGAGAGACACTGCCACTCTGAGAAGCTCTTTTTATACCCAATCATGTTGCCAATTGACCTAATTAGTGTTAATTGGTCTTCCAGCTCTTCGTTATGCTCAAATTTACTTTTTCCAGCCTCTTATTGCTACTTGTCCCAACTTTTTTGGGATTTGTTGACACCGTGAAATTTTGAATCAACGTATTTTTCCTTTAAAATGATACATTTACTCGGATTAAACGTTTGATCTGTCATCTACGTTCTATTACAAATAAAATATTGACATTTGCCATCTCCACATCATTGCATTCAGTTTTTATTCACAATTTGTGTAGTATCCCAACTTTTTGGGAATCCGGTTTGTAAAAAAAAAAAAAAAAACCAGGCCGCAACGCAATAAATTTATTAACTTTATAATAAAATTTGAACGGAACATATAAACTTTATTTAACTTTTTGAACAGAACGTTAACTTTTTTGCTTACCGGTGATTTTTTTTTTTGATTTTTTTTTTACCTTTATAGGGCAAACCTCTCCTTCCCCATGGGACAAAGTGCAAAGTGCAAATCGCCAAAAGATGTGGCGAAGTACATTATGCACTTTGTCCCAGGTGAAAGGAGAGGTTTGCAGCAGCTCTGTGTGAATGGGCCCTAATAGCCCTGTGTGCCTGTCCTGTGAGATGCAATCCCTATGCTAAGTGTACTTGTTTGTGGTACTTCCGGAAACACTTCCCTAAGCATAGGGCAGGGTGGTCAGGACAGTCAGGAGAGAAATAGCGGGTGTCACGCCTTATTCCACTCCTGCTACAGACACGACATCTTTTTCGGGGTGACGGTTGGGTTGAGGTACCAGCAACGACATTGGGGAAATGTCGCTCGTGTAGACGGCTCACTACACTGGTGGATGGGGCCACAGAACCTCCTGGATACAGGAGGTTCTCAATGATCTCTTCCTGAAATTTGAGGAAGGATCCTGTTCTCCCAGCCTTACTGTAGAGAACAAAACTATTATATGCAGCCAATTGAATCAAATATACAGACACCTTCTTATACCAGCGTCTGGTGCGTCGGGAAACTAAATAGGGAGCCAACATCTGGTCATTGAAGTCCACGCCTCCCATATGAAGGTTATAGTCGTGGACTGAGAGGGGCTTTTCAATGACACTGGTTGCCCGTTCAATTTGTATTGTCGTGTCTGCGTGAATGGAGGAGAGCATGTAAACGTCACGCTTGTCTCTCCATTTCACCGCGAGAAGTTCTTGGTTACACAAGGCAGCCCTCTCCCCCCTTTCAAGACGGGTGATAATGAGCCGTTGGGGGAAGCCCCGGTGACTAGGTCGCACGGTGCCACAGCAGCCAATCTGTTCTAAGAACAAATGCCTGAAGAGGGGCACACTTGTGTAAAAATTGTCCACATAAAGATGGTACCCCTTGCCAAATAAGGGTGACACCAAGTCCCAGACTGTCTTCCCACTGCTCCCCAGGTAGTCAGGGCAACCGACTGGCTCCAGGGTCTGATCTTTTCCCTCATAGATCCAAAATTTGTGGGTATAGCCTGTGGCCCTTTCACAGAGCTTATACAATTTGACCCTCATACCGGGCGCGCTTGCTTGGGATGTATTGTTTGAAGCCAAGGCGCCCGGTAAAATGTATAAGGGACTCGTCTACGCAGATGTTTTGCTCAGGGGTATACAAATCTGCAAATTTGTTGTTGAAGTGGTCTATGAGGGGCCGAATTTTGTGGAGCTGGTCAAAAGCTGGGTGGCCTCTGGGACGGGAGGTGGTGTTGTCGGTAAAGTGCAGGAAACGCAGGATGGTCTCAAATCGTGTCCTGGACATAGCAGCAGAGAACATGGGCATGTGATGAATTGGGTTTGTGGACCAATATGACCGCAATTCATGCTTTTTGGTTAGACCCATGTTGAGGAGAAGGCCCAGAAATTTTTTTATTTCGGAAACTTGGGGTTTCCACCTTAAAGGCTGGGCATAAAAGCTTCCCGGCTTGGCGGCTATAAATTGAGTGGCATACCGATTTGTTTCTGCCACGACTATGTACAAGAGCTCCCCAGTCAAGAACAGCTCAAAAAATCCCAGTGCCGAACCGATCTGAGCTGTCTCAACCCGAACTCCAGACTGGGCGGTGAAAGGGGGAACTACAGGTGCAGCTGAAGTTGGGGACTGCCAATCAGGGTTTGCCAGCACCTCAGGGACTCTAGGGGCTCTATGGGCCTGTCTGTGCGGTGGCTGCGACGGGGTAACTATTGCACGTGCCACCGTACCAGCTTCAACTGCCCTTCTGGTGCTCGCCACTTCACCATGTTGTACGGCAGTGCTGGTACTAGGTCCAGGATGGGCTGCGCTGCTGGTGTATGCCTCACCATGTAATCCGACAGCGCCGGCCCCACTCTGCTGCCCTTGAAGTGGATCCTGCGCAACCTGTGGTCTAGCGACACGGGGCCGGGTACGCCTGGTGCTATCAGGAACCTCAACCTCCTCGTCCGAACTTTGGGTCAGACTGCCACTGCTTTCTACAGGTTCATATTCTGACCCACTAGATTCATCAGATGAGGGTTCCCATTCCTCATCCGACTGGGTCAGAATCCTGTAGGCCTCTTCAGAAGAATACCCCCTGTTTGACATTTTGACTACTAAATTTAGGGGTATTCCCTGAGACTCCCCAAGAAAAAAAGCAAGCCTGTCTTACAAATGAGAGGCTAGCAAAGTACCGGAGGCCGCTGCGATTGATAAAAAATATCAAAACTGATTTTTTTTTTATCGCCGCAGCGCTTGTAAAGTGATTGTGCAGTGATCAAAAAAAATAAAATTTTTGGTCACTGCGGCGGGGCGGGCGTGGGTGAACACACGTGTGGGCGACCGATCAGGCCTGATCGGGCAAACACTGCGTTTTGGGTGGAGGGCGAGCTAAAGTGACACTAATACTATTATAGATCTGACTGTGATCAGTTTTGATCACTTACAGATACTATAAAAGTACAAAAGCTGATTAGCAATACGCTAATCAGCGAATCAGTGACTGCGGTGCTGTGGGCTGGGCGCTAACCGACGCTAACTACCTAACCAAGGGGCCTAAACTATCCTAAACCCTATCAGTCAATACCAGTGGAAAAAAAAAGTGACAGTTTACACTGATCACTTTTTTCCTTTTCACTAGGTGATTGACAGGGGCGATCAAGGGGTGATCAAGGGGTTAATTGGGGTGATGGGGGGTGATCTGGGGCTAAGTGTGGTGTTGGTGGGTACTCACAGTGATGTGTGCTCCTCTGCTGGTCCTTTTCGTCGGTTGGTCCCAGCACAGAAGCCATTTAACACCTTATATTTATAAATATAAGGTGTTAGATGGCTTCTGATTAGATTTTTTGAAAATCGCCAGCCTGCCAGCAACGATCATTGGCTGGCAGGCTGGTGACGAAATACTCCTTTAACTTTTGCCGGCCCGCGATGCGCATGCGTGGGCCGGCTCTGACCGAAATCTCGCGTCTCGCGAGATGACGCACGGATGCGTCCAGGAGGAATGAATCGACCGCCTCCAGGACGCCTCCGTGCGTTAGGCGGTCCGGAGGCGGTTAAATCAGTACACATGATCCCTCCCTGCTTCTAGCTTGTGGGCCAAAAGGAAAGCTGTAAAATCTTTGAGTTTAGGAGAAATGTTTTTGCGAATTCTCCTAATGCGATTTTTCGTAATGCTAATTTCGGGTAATGCAAAATTTTGTAATGAGAGTCACAGAGAATGTGAAAACTCAGATCCGGTGGTATATTCTAACCCACAGGCATTCCCATGGTGACGGGGACGCTTGTCGGAGAGGAGTATGCCAAAGTGGAACAACTGTACAGATAAAAAAAAAAAAAGATGAATATTCTAAAAAACGAATATATTATATATTTTTTTAAATATTCGTAATATACTAAAACAAGAATATATAGCAATTTAGCGAATATTCTAAAAAAAAGAATGTAGAACAAATTTGGTAATATAGTGCTATAATAGTTTTTTTTTAAATAGTTGTAATTTTTTTCCAATCTGAACTTCAGATGATAAAAAAATGACGACTATTAGACAGAGGATTACAGCACTATATTAGCTAAATTGCTCTACATTAGTTTTTTTCGAATATTCGCTATATTGCTATATATTTGTTTTTTATAATATTCGTAATATTCTAAAACAAGAATATATAGCAATTTAGCGAATTATAATATTACGAAAATTTGCATTACGAACATTCTCATTCTGAAAATTTGCATTACAAAAATTCACAATCAACACTACTCCTAAAATCAAAGATATTGCAGCCTTCTCATTGGCCTGCAAGCTAGAAGCAGGGAGGGATTATGACTTCAGATGGAAAAAAAGACGAAATATTCTAAAAAAAACTAATATATTCGATATAGTGCTATATATTAGTTTTTTAGAATATTCATAATATTCTAAAACAAGAATATATAGCAATATAGTGAATTATAATATTACGAAAATTCGCATTACGAACATTCTCATTATGAAAATTTGCATTATGAAAATTCGCAATCAACACTACTCCTAAAATCAAAGATATTGCAGCCTTCTCATTGGCCCGCAAGCTAGAAGCAGGGAGGGATCATGACTTAAGATGGAAAAAAAAAACGAATATTCTAAAAAAACTAATATATTCAATATAGTGCTATATATTCATTTTTCAGAATATTCGTAATATTCTAAAACAAGAATATATAGCAATATAGCAAATATTCGAGATTTTTTTTTTATCAGTACACATGATCCCTCCCTGCTTCTAGCTTGTGGGCCAATGAGAAGGCTGCAATATCTTTGACTTTAGGAGTAGTGTTCATTGCAAATTTTCATAATGCAAATCTTCATAATGCAAAATTTTGTAATAAAATAATTCACTATATTGCTATATATTCTTGTTTTACAATATTACGAATATTCAAAAAAATGAATATATAGCAATATAGCGAATATTACAAAAAAACAAATATAGAGCAATTTAGCTAATATAGTGCTATAATCTTCTTTCTCTAATACTTGTAATTTTTTTCTCGTCTGAAGTTCACATTGGAAAAAAATTACAACTATAAAAAAAAAGATTATAGCTAGAGTTGAGCGGACACCTAGATGTTCAGGTTCGACGAGTTCGGCCGAACTTCACAAAAAAGTTCGAGTTCAGGACCCGAACTTGAACCGAACTTGACTCCGAACTAGAGATGTCCCGAACTATTCACCGGCGAATAGTTTTTGGCGAATATCGCTTGTTCGCGTTCGCCATGGCGGGCGAACATATGCGATGTTCCTTCCGCCCCCTATTCATCATCATTGTGTAAACTTTGACCCTGTACCTCACAGTCAGCAGACACATTCCAGCCAATCAGCATCATACCCTCCCTCCCAGACCCTCCCACCTCCTGGACAGCATCCATTTTAGATTAATTCGGAAGCTGCAGTGTCACAAATTTGACTAAGTTGTAATCGCAATGCGATTAATACAGGTTATATTAATCTCATTGCGAATTCAACTTAGAGCTGGGTTCCTAATGGTTGGCGTTGCTATGGCTGGTGTCACCCCGTGCGGTAGAAAATTGTGTCACCCCTGCCCCCCCGAAGCCATAATAAAGAGATATAGAGAAAAAAAAAGAAGTCACTAAGTCAGCTCCAATCAGATATCTGCATAGACCCAGAGTCTTGGTCTATGTGCAGATATCTGATTGGAGCTGACTTCTTATTCTCTCTTTTGCACATAAACGTTTAAACTATATTCTTTAGTAAAAATGACCAGTCCACACCATGTGGGTCTATATTTATGAGGGCCCCCCTGAGCAAAGATTAGTAAATGTGGCCATGTGGCCCCAGCCCACAGTTCAACCCAACCCCTTATGTCTCCTGGGGCCGTCTCTATAATAATCCACCAGTAATTTATGAATGGGGTTAGGTTATTAACTTATTATTATTGGGGTATTATTAAAATAATTTGGTCTATAAAGTCAGCCGCTCTACCTACCTCCTCCTCCCGACACCAGAGACTCCTGCAGGGCAGCTGCCGCAGCGCCCCACCACTCACCAGGCTGCAGTGAGTCACACCCCCGTCCCCCTTTACCACGTGACGGCGCGCGACGTGCTTGCTTGCGAAGTTTAGAAGTTGAACTTGTGAGTGAGAACTCCTGCGCTGGCGGGCCGCAGGTGACACCCCATCAAACTGGTGTCACCCGGTGCAGCCCGTACCCACCGCACCCCCCTCGCAACGCCACTGGATCTAAGTTGTAATCGCAATGCGATTAATACAGGTTATATTGATCGCATTGCGATTACAACTTAGATCTGAGTTCCTAATGGTTGTATTGCTAGAATATAACGAACATTGAGAATATAGTGCTGTATTCTTCAATTCTAGCAATACAACCATTAGGAACTCAGATCTAAGTTGTAATCGCAATGCGATTAATACAGGTTATATTAATCGCATTGCGATTACAACTTAGATCTGAGTTCCTAATGGTTGTATTGCTAAAATATAACGAAGATTGAGAATATAGTGCTATATTCGTCAATTCTAGCAATACAACCATTAGGAACTCAGATCTAAGTTGTAATCGCAATGCGATTAATACAGGTTATATTAATCGCATTGCGATTACAACTTAGATCTGAGTTCCTAATGGTTGTATTGCTAGAATTGACGAATATAGCACTATATTCTCAATGTTCGTTATATTCTAGCAATACAACCATTAGGAATTCAGATCTAAGTTGTAATCGCAATGCGATTAATACAGGTTATATTAATCGCATTGCGAATTTAACTTACCACACTCTGCGTCAATTACGTAATTTTCTATGGGAGTTTTGCCATGGATCTTCCTCCGGCATGCCACAGTCCAGGTGTTAGTCCCCTAGAAACAACTTTTCCATTACTATTGTGGCCAGAAAGAGTCCCTGTGGGTTTTCAAATTCGCCTGTCTATTGAAGTCTATGGCGGTTCGCCCGGTTCGCCTGTTTGCGGAAATTCGCGTTCGCTGTTTGCGAACGGAAAAATTTATGTTCGCGACATCTCTACTCCGAACCCGAACCCCATTGAAGTCAATGGGGACCCGAACTTTTAAGCACTAAAATGGTTCTAAAAATGTTATGGAAAGGGCTAGAGGGCTGCAAATTACTTTAACCACCTCCCGACCGCCTAACGCAGGGATGCGTCCTACGGGCGCCCGGGTTATTCCTCCTGGACACATATACGCATCATCTCGCGTGAGCCGAAATTTCCTGTGAACGCGCGCTCACAGGAGTGCGTGTTCACAGGATCGCAAGGTAAACGAGTTGATCTACAGCCTGCCAGCAGCGATTATTCGCTGGCAGGCTGTAGATGCGATTTTTTTAACCCCAGAAAGGTATATTAGACGCTGTGTTGTTGACAGCGTCTGATATACCTGCTACCTGGTCCTCTGGTGGTCCCTTTTGCTTGGATCGACCACCAGAGGACCAGGTAGTAGGTATATCAGACGCTGTTAACAGACCAGCAGGCAGCTCTGTAAGTAGCACCAATCACCACACTACACTACACCCCCTCTGTCACTTATTAACCCCTTATTAACCCCTGATCACCCCATATAGACTCTTTGATCACCCCCCTGTCATTGATCACCCCCCCTGTAAGGCTCCATTCAGACGTCCGTATGTGTTTTGCGGATCCGCACATTGCCAGAACTATATAGAAAATACCTTTTGTTCGCAATTGCGGACAAGAATAGGACATGTTCTATAGGCTCTACAAAAAACTCAGTGTTCGCCAGGTCAGGCCTGATCTTGTGCGCACACATGCGTTCAGTCCACCCCACCGCAGTGGCAGAATTTTATTTTTTTCTGATCACTGCAAAAACACCGTAAAATCGCTGCCGCGCTATAAAGATCACTTTTGAGGGGCATGGCGAGTTCATAGAAGATTTTTTTTTTTTGGCACGAGTTAGCGGAAATAGATTTTTTTTTTGTTTTTGTTTTTTTTCTTACAAAGTCTTATATTCCACTAACTAACTGAAATCCTAAAGGTACTCATTGGAATTTGGGCCCCTTTGCGCATCTTGGCTGCAAAAAAGTGTCACACATGTGGTATTGCCGTACTCAGGAGAAGTAGAGCAATGTGTTTTGGGGTGTATTTTTACATATACCCATACTTTGTGTGAGAAATATCTCTGTAAATGACAACTTTTTACATTTTTTTTATACAAAGTTGTCAATTTACAGAGATATTTTTCTCACCCAGCATGGGTATATGTAAAAATACACCCCAAAACACATTGCCCTACTTGTGACAAAAAATTTAATTTTACATGAACTCACCATACCCCTCACGGAATACCTTGGGGTGTCTTCTTTCTAAAATGGGGTCACTTGTGGGGTATTTATACTTCCCTGGCATTTTAGGGGCCCTAAAGCGTGAGAAGTAGTTTGGAATCCAAATGCGTAAAAATGCCCTGTGAAATCCTAAAGGTACTCATTGGAATTTGGGCCCCTTTGCGCATCTTGGCTGCAAAAAAGTGTCACTCATGTGGTATCGCCGTACTCAGGAGAAGTAGGGAAATGTGTTTTGGGGTGCATTTTTACATATACCCATGCTGGGTAAGAGAAATATCTCTGTAAATTGACAACTTTGTATAAAAAAATGTAAAAAGTTTTCATTTACAGAGATATTTTTCACACACAGTATGGATATATGTAAAAATACACCCCAAAACACATTGTCCTACTTCTTCTGAGTACGGCGATACCACATGTGTGACACTTTTTTGCAGCCTAGGTGCGCAAAAGGGCCCGAATTCCAATGAGTACTTTTAGGATTTCACAGGGCATTTTTACGCATTTGGATTCCAAACTACTTCTCACGCTTTAGGGCCCCTAAAATGCAAGGGCAGTATAAATACCCCACAAGTGACCCCATTTTAGAAAGAAGACACCCCAAGGTATTCCGTGAGGGGTATGGTGAGTTCATGTAAAATTTTATTTTTTGTCACAAGTTAGTGGAATATGAGACTTTGTAAGTAGGGATGAGCGAACCCGAACTGTATAGTTCGGGTTCGTCCGAATATTGGGGTGTCCGTGACACGGACCCGAACCCGAACTTTTTCGTAAAAGTCTGTGTTCGGGTTCGGTGTTCGGCGCTTTCTTGGCGCTTTTTGAAAGGCTGCAAAGAAGCCAATCAACAAGCGTCATACTACTTGCCCCAAGAGGCCATCACAGCCTTGCCTACTATTGGCATGGCTGTGATTGGCCAGTGCAGCATGTGACCCAGCCTCTATATAAGCTTGGGTCACGTTGCGCTGTACGTCACTCTGCTGATTCAAGCATAGGGAGAGGTTGCAGCTGCGACGTTAGGGCGAGATTAGGCAGTGATTAACTCCTCCAAAAGACTTCATTCTGTGATCGATCTGCAGCTGTGGATCATTGAAGTGCTAGTATTGACTTGCTCACTTTTTTGAAGTTGCCCAGAGCGTTTTTAGATCACTTTTTTTCTGGGGTGATCGGCGGCCATTTTGCGACTTGTGGTGCGCCAGCACAAGCTATCACCAAGTGTATTTAACCATCAATAGTGTGGTTATTTTGTGCTATATCCTACATCAGCTGCAGGCTGAGCCTGTGTCACCGAAGTGCATTTAACCATCAACAGTATGGTTATTTTTTGGCCATATACTACATCAGCTGCAGGCTGAGCCCGTGTCACCGAAGTGCATTTAACCATCAACAGTCTGATTATTTTTTGGCCATATACTACATCTGGTGCAGGCTGAGCCTGTGTCACCCAAGTGCATTTAACAATCAACAGTGTGGTTATTTTTTGGCCATATGCTACATCAGGGGCAAGTTGAGCCTGTCACCCAGCGCCTAAAAAATAGACCTGACATTTTTATTCAACCAAATCTGTACTGTTTTAGCTGGTCAAGTTATTTGTAGTGACCGTAAAAGCACACTTTTTTTTCTGGGTTGAAAAACTATTCCCAAATTTGCCATTCTCCAAATAACTAGTTTCTGGTATTTGAGGCCTACTTGAAATCTATCCCAAAAAGGATATCTTACATTGAAGGTACTGATAGTGTCATTCAGAAAAACCTAAGACACACGCTACCGTGCAGATAGAAGTCTGATTCTGAGATTAAACCTTAACCTGTCACACAGTGCAAAAAAAAACAGGTCTCACATATTTATTCAAGCAAATCTGTACTGTTTTAGCTGGTCAAGTTATTTGTAGCGACCGTAAAAGCACACTTTTTTTTCTGGGTTGAAAAACTATTCCCAAATTTGCCATTCTCCAAATAACTAGTTTCTGGTATTTGAGGCCTACTTGAAATCTATCCCAAAAAGGATATCTTACATTGAAGGTACAGGGAGTGCAGAATTATTAGGCAAGTTGTATTTTTGAGGATTAATTTTATTATTGAACAACAACCATGTTCTCAATGAACCCAAAAAACTCATGAATATCAAAGCTTAATATTTTTGGAAGTAGTTTTTAGTTTGTTTTTAGTTTTAGCTACAGTCATGTGAAAAAATTAGGACACCCTTTGAAAGCATGTGGTTTTTTGTAACATTTTTAATAAATGGTTATTTCATCTCCGTTTCAACAATACAGAGAGATTAAAGTAATCCAACTAAACAAAGAAAACTGAAGAAAAGTCTTTTCAAGATCTTCTGTAAATGTCATTCTACAAAAATGCCTATTCTAACTGAGGAAAAAGATAGGACACCCTCACATGTATTCCCTCTTAAATTGGCTCAGATCTCACACAGGTATATCACACCAGGTGCACATAATTAGTAGATCGTTACTCTGCATGTTGAATGAGGCTTGCCCTATTTAAACCTCAGACATTTAGTTTGGTGTGCTCCTGACTGTTGAAGTGAGAGTGAGCACCATGGTGAGAGCAAAAGAGCTGTCAGAGGACTTCAGAAAAAAGATTGTAGCAGCCTATGAGTCTGGGAAGGGATTTAAAAAGATCTCAAAAGATTTTGAAATCAGCCATTCCACTGTCCGGAAGATAGTCTACAAGTGGAGGGCTTTCAAAACAACTGCCAACATGCCCAGGACTGGTCGCCCCAGCAAGTTCACCCCAAGAGCAGACCGCAAGATGCTAAAAGAGGTATCCAAAAACCCTAAAGTGTCATCTCGAGAACTACAGCAGGCTCTGGCTACTGTTGATGTAGAAGTACATGCCTCTACAATCAGAAAGAGACTGTACAAGTTTAACTTGCATGGGGGGTGTGCAAGGAGGAAACCTTTGCTTTCCAAGAGAAACATCGAGGCCAGACTGACATTTGCCAGCGATAAAGTTGACAAAGACCAGGACTTCTGGAATAATGTTCTTTGGACAGATGAGTCCAAAATTGAATTATTTGGACACAACAGCAGAGGACATGTTTGGCGTAAACCAAACACAGCATTCCAAGAAAAGAACCTCATACCAACTGTGAAGCATGGAGGTGGAAGTGTCATGGTTTGGGGCTGCTTTGCTGCAGCAGGACCTGGTCAGCTCACCATCATAGAATCCACGATGAATTCTACTGTGTATCAGAAGGTGCTTGAAGAACATGTGAGACCATCAGTTAGAAAATTAAAGCTGAAGCGGAACTGGACCATGCAACATGACAATGACCCAAAACATACTAGTAAATCAACCAAAGATTGGCTGAAAAAGAAGAAATGGAGAGTCCTGGAATGGCCAAGTCAAAGTCCAGATTTGAATCCCATTGAGATGCTGTGGGGTGACTTGAAAAGGGCTGTACGTGCAAGAAACCCCTCAAACATCTCACAGCTGAAAAAGTTCTGCATTGAGGAGTGGGGTAAAATTTCCTCAGACCGATGTCGAAGACTGGTAGATGGCTACAAGAACCGTCTCACTGCAGTTATTTCAGCCAAAGGAGGTAACACTCGCTATTAGGGGCAAGGGTGTCCTATCTTTTTCCTCAGTTAGAATAGGCATTTTTGTAGAATGACATTTACAGAAGATCTTGAAAAGACTTTTCTTCAGTTTTCTTTGTTTAGTCGGATTACTTTAATCTCTCTGTATTGTTGAAACGGAGATGAAATAACCATTTATTAAAAATGTTACAAAAAACCACATGCTTTCAAAGGGTGTCCTAATTTTTTCACATGACTGTATTTTAGGGGGATATCTGTGTGTGCAGGTGACTATTACTGTGCATAATTATTAGGCAACTTAACAAAAAACAAATATATACCCATTTCAATTATTTATTTTTACCAGTGAAACCAATAAAACATCTCAACATTCACAAATATACATTTCTGACATTCAAAAACAAAACAAAAACAAATCAGTGACCAATATAGCCACCTTTCTTTGCAAGGACACTCAAAAGCCTGCCATCCATGGATTCTGTCAGTGTTTTGATCTGTTCACCATCAACATTGCGTGCAGCAGCAACCACAGCCTCCCAGACACTGTTCAGAGAGGTGTACTGTTTTCCCTCCTTGTAAATCTCACATTTGATGATGGACTACAGGTTCTCAATGGGGTTCAGATCAGGTGAACAAGGAGGCCATGTCATTAGATTTTCTTCTTTTATACCCTTTCTTGCCAGCCACGCTGTGGAGTACTTGGACGCGTGTGATGGAGCATTGTCCTGCATGAAAATCATGTTTTTCTTGAAGGATGCAGACTTCTTCCTGTACCACTGCTTGAAGAAGGTGTCTTCCAGAAACTGGCAGTAGGACTGGGAGTTGAGCTTGACTCCATCCTCAACCCGAAAAGGCCCCACAAGCTCATCTTTGATGATACCAGCCCAAACCAGTACTCCACCTCCACCTTGCTGGCGTCTGAGTCGGACTGGAGCTCTCTGCCCTTTACCAATCCAGCCACGGGCCCAACCATCTGGCCCATCAAGACTCACTCTCATTTCATCAGTCCATAAAACCTTAGAAAAATCAGTCTTGAGATATTTCTTGGCCCAGTCTTGACGTTTCAGCTTGTGTGTCTTGTTCAGTGGTGGTAGTCTTTCAGCCTTTCTTACCTTGGCCATGTCTCTGAGTATTGCACACCTTGTGCTTTTGGGCACTCCAGTGATGTTGCAGCTCTGAAATATGGCCAAACTGGTGGCAAGTGGCATCTTGGCAGCTGCACGCTTGACTTTTCTCAGTTCATGGGCAGTTATTTTGCGCCTTGGTTTTTCCACACGACCCTGCGACCCTGTTGACTATTTTGAATGAAACGCTTGATTGTTCGATGATCACGTTTCAGAAGCTTTGCAATTTTAAGAGTGCTGCATCCCTCTGCAAGATATCTCACTATTTTTGACTTTTCTGAGCCTGTCAAGTCCTTCTTTTGACCCATTTTGCCAAAGGAAAGGAAGTTGCCTAATAATTATGCACACCTGATATAGGGTGTTGATGTCATTAGACCACACCCCTTCTCATTACAGAGATGCACATCACCTAATATGCTTAATTGGTAGTAGGCTTTCGAGCCTATACAGCTTGGAGTAAGACAACATGCATAAAGAGGATGATGTGGTCAAAATACTCATTTGCCTAATAATTCTGCACGTAGTGTACTGATAGTGTTATTCAGAAAAACCTAAGACACACGCTACCGTGCAGATAGAAGTCTGATTCTGAGATTAAACCTTAACCTGTCACACAGTGCAAAAAAAACAGGTCTCACATTTCTATTCAAGCAAATCTGTACTGTTTTAGCTGCTCAAGTTATTTGTAGTGACCGTAAAAGCACACTTTTTTTTCTGGGTTGAAAAACTATTCCCAAATTTGCCATTCTCAAAATAACTAGGTTCTGGTATTTGAGGCCTACTTGAAATCTATCCCAAAAAGGATATCTTACATTGAAGGTCCTGATAGTGTCATTCAGAAAAACCTAAGACACACGCTACCGTGCAGATAGAAGTCTGATTCTGAGATTAATCCTTAACCTGTCACACAGTGCAAAAAAAAACAGGTCTCACATATTTATTCAAGCAAATCTGTACTGTTTTAGCTGGTCAAGTTATTTGTAGCAACCGTAAAAGCACACTTTTTTTTTCTGGGTTGAAAAACTATTCCCAAATTTGTCATTCTCAAAATAACTATTTTCTGGTATTTGAGGCCTACTTGAAATCTATCCCAAAAAGGATATCTTACATTGAAGGTACTGATAGTGTCATTCAGAAAAACCTAAGACACACGCTACCGTGCAGATAGAAGTCTGATTCTGAGATTAAACCTTAACCTGTCACACAGTGCAAAAAAAAACAGGTCTCACATTTCTATTCAAGCAAATCTGTACTGTTTTAGCTGCTCAAGTTATTTGTAGTGACCGTAAAAGCACACTTTTTTTTCTGGGTTGAAAAACTATTCCCAAATTTGTCATTCTCAAAATAACAATTTTCTGGTATTTGAGGCCTACTTGAAATCTATCCCAAAAAGGATATCTTACATTGAAGGTACTGATAGTGTCATTCAGAAAAACCTAAGACACACGCTACCGTGCAGATAGAAGTCTGATTCTGAGATTAAACCTTAACCTGTCACACAGTGCAAAAAAAAACAGGTCTCACATTTCTATTCAAGCAAATCTGTACTGTTTTAGCTGCTCAAGTTATTTGTAGTGACCGTAAAAGCACACTTTTTTTTCTGGGTTGAAAAACTATTCCCAAATTTGCCATTCTCAAAATAACTAGTTTCTGGTATTTGAGGCCTACTTGAAATCTATCCCAAAAAGGATATCTTACATTGAAGGTACTGATAGTGTCATTCAGAAAAACCTAAGACACACTCTACCGTGCAGATAAAAGTCTGATTCTGAGATTAAACCTTAACTAGAGTTGAGCGAACACCTGGATGTTCGGGTTCGACGAGTTCGGCCGAACTTTCGAAAAATGTTCGGGTTCGGGATCCGAACTCGACCCGAACTTCATCCCGAACCCGAACCCCATAGAAGTCAATGGGGACCCGAACTTTTGGGCACTAAAAAGGCTGTAAAACACACCCGGAAAGGGCTAGAGGGCTGCAAAAGGCAGCAAAATGTAGTTAAATCCCCTGCAAACAAATGTAGATAGGGAAATGATGAGTTAACATAAAATAAATAAAAATTAAACAATATTAATTGGAGTGAGGTCCCATAGCACAGAATCAGGCTTCAAGTCACCCACCAATGGAGAAGGTCACTTACTATTATTTTGACCACAGCACCCAGACAAAGGAGAGAGGTCCCACAGCAGAGAACCAGGCATCATATCACCCACCACAGGAGTAGGCCACCATTTAGTTACTTTGACCCCTACACCCAGACGGAGGAGAGAGGTTACACAGCAGAGAATCAGGCATTTAGATCACCCACCACAGGAGTAGGCCACCATTGAATCAGACCCCGGCAACCATGTCAGATGGCACAAGCATAAGCTTTATATCAATCAGCACAGGAGAAGGCGACTTTGACAGACTTTGACCCCTACACCCGGACGGAGGAGAGAGGTTTCAAAGCAGAGAATCAGGCATTTAGATCACCCACCACAGGAGTAGGCCCCAATTTAATGGGACCCCGGCAACCATGTCAGATGGCACAACCATCAGCTTCATATCAATCAGCACAGGAGAAGGCGACTTTGAAAGACTTTGACCCCTACACCCAGACGGAGGAGAGAGGTTTCACAGCAGAGAATCAGGCATTTAGATCACCCACCACAGGAGTAGG